>NC_000067.6:159793743-160138743 GCF_000001635.26 Mus musculus | reverse complement strand
AAATGCATATTGAACTGTGCACATCCTGCATAGAGAATGATGCTCCTGCGTACACAGATTGAGACCTGGAAGCGACTGGTGATTGGAGCCTGCAAAACAGGAATCTTTCCATTTTGAGTTTTTCTTAAAGAGTGGCTTCATTCTTTCCGTTAAGTCTTAGAAGTAGCTAGGTATGGTGATATAGTAATGACGCTGAATGGTTCGAGTTAGAGAGCTGGGCAATTACAATGAAGAGCTGTAATTTAATTTATGATCCAGACAAGATGGACTGGGTAGTTTGCCTAAATGGTTGATGAGACATTTGAGTGAGTCAGAAAATGGCAAGTACTTCCCTTGCTTCTGAAAGCTTTCTCTCTGGCTTGATTGAGAGGTTATAGATCAACTGAAAGGTTGCTACGTGCCAGGCAGCAAATTTCCTCAGCATTTTTCATGAGTTTTGCCATTTAGTTCTCACAGTCAGTCTATGGATGAGCTACTACTATTATTTCTAGGTCACATGCATACAAAAACTAAGACTTGAAAACGTAAAGGTCAAGATCACCCAGCCAGGAAATGGCAAAGCTGGGTTCGAAAGAAGGCTGCTCACCTCTAAGCCTTGGTGCTTAGTGACAGGAGCAAATTGCTGCTTAGTTGATCCTTCTGTTGAGAGATGAATATGCTTTCTCCTCTTACACAATCAACACAACACACAACCGTTGGCCATTGGTGTGCATGAGCGCGCGTGCGCGCGCGTGTGTGTGTATGTGTGTGTGTGTGTGTGTGTATTATTCCTCTTATATCCAGCAATTCTCCATCAGACACCAACTGGGTATCACACAAGTTAACTCACTTCTAATAGTACCTATTAAACATACCAGTAGATTTGGACTGAAGGGTCAGAATTTAAAAATGGGTTCAGGAGGAAACTGGAGGACTGCCTTATTAGAATTTGAAACAACATCAGTAGGGAGGCCAGTTGTGGACCTCAACAGCCTTGGGAGGAGGTGGGTAGAGAAGAGGAAGAGAGTCTTTTTGAGCTCTGGTTGAAGAGAACCGGCATATTCAACAGTGCACGCTAGCAGGAAGCTGCATGGTCGAAGGGGAGAGGTGCTTCAGGGAACAATGAGAAAGCTCAGAATGTCAGATGTTGGTTGGTATTAAAAAATAATTTAAAGAAGAGAGAATGAGTGAACGAACAAAATAGGAAAAGTTTTTCTTTTTTTAGTCTGAACTCAAAAAGCAGGCAGAGATTTAGCAGAGCCTGATTCTCTCACCACCTTATCATGTGTTTGGCTGAATCAGGTTTCCTATGGGTAAACTGGTCAGGAGATTGATGGGGTCCAGTGGATTAACGTTTAGGGGAGAAACAATAGCATGCTCTCATCTTTCCAGTCCATAAGAAAGTCAATCTCCACCTAGAACAACCAGGGAAAGAGGAACCTCAGCTTCCATTCTTTTGACCAGAAGAGTGTGTTATGCTTTCCCTTAATAGGATTCAGGGAAGCCCCGAGACCTCCATCTTTTCATGTGTTATTTTAAACCCCAAGGAGGTTAATTGTGAAGCTTCCCTTCCTAATGTTACCCAGGGGAAACAGGATGTAGAGCCCAAAGCATGATCAGGAGGGAAGATCCACCGTCATTGGCCTACACCACGACTAATCCTGGTAACACAACTTCTACTTCTTGACGAAAGCCTTTTATAGTCACATTAAATGTCACAGCCTCTGAGTTCTTACAACAATTAATTGCGTGTGCCATTGAATTGGTAGTTAACCTTTCAAGTATATTATCCCAACTAGACTATTAGCATCTGAGAAGTGTTTTTATTGTCAATTATATCCTAACATCAGGATGAGACACTTCACTGGATCTCAAATAAATCTAGGGTATGTGCACTACTAAAATAAAAAAGAAAAAGATCCTATCGTTTCTGAGGTCAGGGAAGACCATGAGTTAATTTAGGAGATTAAAAATTTGTTTTCTCCAAATTTTTTGTTTCTTGCAAGCTGAGAAAGAGCACCAGGATTTAAGAGCAGTGTATGCGTACGCAGGAAGGGAATGTAGTTCAGTTATTTTCCACTTAACAAGTCAACCAATGGAACTTGTTAAAACAAAACTCTTAAAACTGAAGGGTCTCCAAATAAAAGGGTTTATTGAGCTGTTACAGCTGCTAGACAGGAACAAAATAAAACAAAACAAAACCCTGACCAGGTTCTTGGACAAGTTCCTTTGACTATTAGCAACAAAGCTAAATAGTAGTTGAAACTATGTGAGTGGGACGCAGAGAGCCAAGAATACATTTATAAAATCCTGGGAAGGAACACGTATGTGCATAACACTGAGTCTACACTGACAATAGATAAGAGAGATCAGATTATCACGGACATCGGGAGATGGAATTCCAGCCCATAAGAATGTAGCTTGAGGAATTCTCCCAAGAAACCTCTGCTCCTTCCGCTACAATCAGGACCTTGAATTATGCTGGAGGAAAAAAAAATGAGGACAAAACAATGAAGCAAACTAGGCTTTATTTAGGAAAGTAGAGAACATAGTGAGGGGACAGGTATAGGCTTCTCAAGAGACAGAGACTAACAAGGATTTAACACTATCTACAAAGGATTTTGAGGTCAGACTGGTCAAAGAACATGATCCCGTATCTAAATATAAAAATCTAAAATTAAAACATTGAATTAAAATATTCTAGTATACTTATTTTTTAATTCAAGAATTGTTTTACTCGTCAATGAGATTATAAGGTGTTTTATGAGTGTACTCTTCAGGTTTATGAATGAGCTAAGGGGTTGCTGAGAAGAGAAGTTTAAGTCAAAAAGGTCAAAGGAATTATTGCTGTACCTTATATCAAAACAAAATCATGACCTTTTGACTGTAAACTCTGTTCACAACCTTTTTGAGACTTTTTTTTTTCAGAAAAAAAGAAAATCCTCAGGTTTACAGACAATGAACAATCGGATATGGTTGAACTCAAAGGGCACTAACATTTTGTCCTTAAACATTAAGCATGGTTCATTACTTGTTTTAACTCTCCAGTTTCATATATCTCTCAGGAAAAGTAACATTGTCTCCCTGCAGGCAATCTTTACAATGTGGGTATATGAAGACTGCATCTTTCCATTCTCCTATCCCCATACGTTTTTCTGTCTCCCTGTCCTGCTTTGGGATTATTCAGAGTTGAGAAAACCTTGGAGTAAGAGAGCAATGTTTGTCGCTCTCAATTATTCAGTTTTAATACTTCTGGAAGCTTTCAAGTAGGCAGGGCGTGGTGATTCTGGTCAGTGACTATATTTAAGACAAGGTTTCTATGTAGCATTCAAAACCAGGGAGAGAGATCTTACCTTTAGTTTCACCCACAGTTAATAACAGATTCACTTCCTTTACCATCTTCCTCCCCCCTCCTTTCCAGTCATCCCTTTATCAAGCTAATATCATGAGAATGACAAGGCTGATAGAGGTCAGTGAGGACCGCCAGTGTGCGGCAGGCGGGAAGTTGTAGCTGAAGGAGGCCTCTGGGAGCAGGTTGGAGAGATCCTGTTTTGTAGATGAGGCTACAGCTGTAGTTCATCTATGATTTGGCCCACCACCGCAGCTACTGGAAGATTTTGTTGCATGGAAAAACGACTTAATGTTCCCCACATCCCCTCCTGGCAGACAGGGAGGGTTTGGTCTTGCAGGGCTGGCTTCATGCAACTGTGTAAGTGTGTGGGGTCCATCGGTGGGGTCTACTTCTCATTCTCAGATGCCAGCATCTGACTGCTGTCTTTGTTCCACCCTGTGAATGATCAGGGATCACAGCTCTGTGAGGATCCCCCTTTCTAGTCTATGCTGGTAAAGAGTTGAGAGAAAGGGGGTGGGGAAGAAGGCGTCACTGAGTTCTAGGCTGGTTCTGTCTGGCAGGACTTCTGTGGTTTAACTTCTAGATCTAGA
Organism: Mus musculus; assembly: GCF_000001635.26. Taxonomy (NCBI): domain Eukaryota; kingdom Metazoa; phylum Chordata; class Mammalia; order Rodentia; family Muridae; genus Mus; species Mus musculus. Next base: position 160,134,822 of record NC_000067.6, on the reverse strand, counting down.
GTGGCTGTAGACATAGAACTAGATTAAATTTTCTTTCCTGGTGTTCATAACCAAGATCTATCTATCTATCTATCTATCTATCTATCTATCTATCTATCTATCTATCTATCTTCTATCTATCTATCTTCTATCTATCTATCTATCTATCTATCTATCTATTTATATTTTAAACGCTAGTGTTCTTTAACTCAGGTCTAGAAGCTCACCCCACAGAAAACCCAATGTTGGGAAGATTAGTTTTTCGTGTTTTCTTTTTTTTTTTTTTTTTTGAGACAGGGTTTCTCTGGGTAGCCCTGGCTGTCTTGGAACTCACTCTGTAGACCAGGCTGGCCTCGAACTCAGAAATCTGCCTGCCTCTGCCTCCCGAGTGCTGAGATTAAAGGTGTGCGCCACCACCGCCCGGCTGGGGAGATTAGTATTACAGTGAAAGAAGTGCTTTATTCAGTGGGAGCTTTTACTTGAAAATCACCCAGGAGGCTAAAGAGTTGAGGAGTTACAGACATAGGACCAGACCAATGAGGGAGAGACACCCCCTCCAATGAAGAAGAGAAAGGCTACTGTCTCTTCTCTGAACAAGCAGAGCTCTTTCAGAAAGTCAGATGCCTCGTCTTTTCATTGTCTCTTGTTTTCAGCGGCATCTGATAGGGTTTTTTTCTTTCTATAAACCCTGAAGGAGAAAGAGAGACTTAGCAATGTCTAGGTCAAGTTAATCCTGCATTATAACTTTAGGCAAAGCATTTCTCAAATGATCAATATCTCTACATGCAGAGCAGAGTAGAATCTGACCCAAAGGTTAAAGCAAAAAAGAGGACAGACACAGAATGAAGGCAGAGATAGCAAAACTTTCCATCCCACATCAATCACCCATCAGACACGTGCACAGAAAAGCAGAGTCGGTGTTCTCAGGAAAGAGTTCCTCAAGTGCTTGAAAAGCAACCTAGGCTACTGTTAGCATTGCAACAATGCACTGAATGCTTTCTACAGCAAAGCAAATGGAAAACTACAGTGTCTTTAGCTAGATTATGTAACTTATGAGGTTAGTGTTTTTTTTTTTAAATGAAGGGCAAATGATTCTAGAGGATTTGCTTAGGGTTTTCCTTGGCAACTACTCCATCTCTTCAGTGTTCTGAGGCTGCTGAGGGAACACAAGCTCCAAGGCTGGCCAGGTTGGATCTCTCAGTGCACATAGACAGTTCTGACGCTACCAAACCACTGGCCTGTGCTGTGACAAGATGTTGCAGGCTAAGTACTGACAGGGGCACGTTGTGGGAGTGAGAGGTACTGCTAGGATGCTGGACTTTGTAGGTGTGGGTGGGTCACTTTGGAGAGGATGAGAGTCAGGGCTTTCAAGAGCTGGATTGCACTCCTCTCTTTGTGTCTTTAATCTTCTCTTCTCCTTTCATCACCATTGCTGAGACTGAGCTATGGCCTGGGGGTGGGAGTGGGGCTGTGTCAGCATCCCTGCCTCACAAGCACAGAGACATTGGGGTAAGGGGTCAGAGAGAGAATCCTCTCTGTTGTATACATGTCTTCTTCTGAACGATCTCTTAGAGCCTCCTGATGTTGGCATTAGGGATCTTCAGGCTTCTGCATCCAGACACCCCCTCTCTCATTCCATGGAACTCCCTTTGCCAGTGAGATGTGTCTAGCACCCCTACAGCCCAAGCTGTTTTCTTTCTCTTTAGAATTCTCCCCAAGTTCTTATCAACTACTCCTATGTTATTTCAGGTTGCAGTAGCCTTTCAGAGCATAGTTTATTCCATCTACAATTGTTAATGTTTATCCCACATAGATTGAAGAGATGCCAGTCACATTGGATTGGATCCACCTAAATGACTCCATTTTAACTTATGATCTCTGAAAAGACCTCAGATGCAAGTAGACAAAGATTGTTAGTGTTGTGACAGTTGCTAGTATTTATTACTGCCGATCTTACAGAAGTTATCTAACCTGTCTGGGCCTAGCGTATACATACTATTCTAAGAGGGGAAGACTATTAGTTTTCCTAACTTGTGAGGCACCTGGTGAATGCCTTGTGTTTTTACCATGGGATTTGGTAACTAATGTATGAAAAGCACCATGATCCTTGGTGTGTGCTTGGTAAATGGCAGTTGACTTACTAAATGAAATATGAACTGCCTCTGGTAATGGAACACATTTCATCTTCTCTTGCAAATAAAACACTGCCCTTATGTTTGATAAAGGTGCACTGTAGCTAAGGTTGAAAAATGGGACTATGTGAAATTGTAACTTCTCTCTGAAAAATCCTTGGCTGAGAGACCAAGAATAGATTGAGGGGCGGGGGGGGGGGGGGGGGGGAGGGAGAGAGGAGGAGAATTTAGCTGCTTTAGACCAAGAAGTTGTTTTGTGGATTTTTCAGTTAAAAAGATGTAGATCCATATACAGAGGACATTCTAGGGTCATGTCTTAGCGGTGTTCTGTTTGACATCTTTATCAGTGGCCTTAACGAATGTGTATTGATGGCTTGCTTATAAAATTCTCCAGTGTCAGGAAGATAGACAGAAAAGTGAGCATATTTAGACAAAAGATTAAAATATAAATGGAACTTTAAGAGGGCAAAACTAATGAGTATAAATGTTGGCCAAGGACATTATTAAACATGCATAGATTGGAGATGGTGGGATTTAACATGGAAGTCCTTATTCTTTGATGCATATCAGAATCACTTAAAAGTTTTGTTTATGTGTTTACTAAATTATTATATATTTTTAGATAAGGCTTTACTCACTGGATCAGTCTGGTGTTGAACTTCATGTATAGCCCCGGTTTATCTAGAACTCATGTTTCTCCTGCTTCAGACTTCTAAGTGCAGGAATGATGGGCTTGTCTTACCACAACCAAGGAGGTGTGTGTTATGTGGTGATTCTTGTTTCTAATCCCAGCGTTCAGAAAGCTGAGGTACAAGGACTGTGAGTTCAAGCCAGGCTGGGCTATATAGTAAGATTCGCTTTTTAAAGAACTCTCATAACTCCCCAAGCATAAAACAAAACCAACCAAACAACCAAACAACCACAACCAACCAACCAACCAACCAAAAGTCCCTGAAAGAAGCTAAGCGATGCTAGGGCTTACTCTGCATTTCTTGAAGTGGAATCTCTGCTGGCTGTACTTGGCAGGGACCCAGTGTTGGCAGAAATTGAGGACACCTAGATAGGGGGACTCCTGAGGCCACAGGTACAGGGTGTGTCTTCAGGATACAGTTGGAAAATTGTTTTGAACACCAATGACCTCAAAAAAGACTGCTGACTGTCTTATTTATTTATAATTGCCGAATGCCATCCTATATTCCCTGTCACATACATTGTTGTGGGGGTAAATAAGTTAAATTTTCGGCACTTTTATTTCAGGAAAGAAAGACGGAAACATTGTATAGATAGATGATAAATGCCTGGTCAAGAAACTTTAATTTGATAGGAGTAGATAGATGAGGCCAGTTTTGATTTCAGGGGAATTGAGAAAAGAAGGGATAACTGTTCTTGAAGAGTTGCTGAGTGGTCTCCTGAAAGGGAGTTAGAGGCAGCCCACCTATACGTATAGTAGACATGTTATGGGAGTTATATTTCACAGAAACTACTATGTCAGTGATAGCATTGATTACTTTCTGGTTTATCAGCTGCACCTAATAGAGTTTCTTCTAATGTAGTCAGTAACCTGAAACTAGAACAGATTTGTTTTTTTAATCTACCAGGGACCTATTCTCAGTTTAAGATTAAGGCAGAGGCTAGATATTTGCCTGTCATGGTTGAAAGAGAGACTCCTTTGTATTGTTGAGAGACCATTGATCTAGACCTTAAAGTGACTGTGGATTTTACCAGGCAACTGGTTCCTCTAATTTTTATTTCTTATGTATGAAGAAATTGATGGACCAACCAATGTGGTCACAAATCAGGTGACAGAAGACACAGCATCTGTTTCCTGGGATCCAGTGAGGGCTGACATAGACAAGTATGTGGTGCGCTATATCGCCCCCGATGGGGAGACCAAGGAGAAGGCAGTACCAAAGGACCAGAGCAGCACCGTTCTCACAGGCCTGAAGCCAGGAGAGGCCTACAAAGTCTTTGTGTGGGCTGAGAGGGGCAACCAAGGCAGCAAGAAAGCAGACACCAAGGCCCTCACAGGTAACGGGAGAATGGGAGTTAAGTAGGTTTCCTCAGGGTAAGGAGGAAGTTGCTTTTGAAGGTGAAGATCATTACCATTTGGCATCAGCTCTTTTATTGGTGGGGTTGGAGAATATTTACAAAAGCAATTTTAAAAGAGCGTTATTTTAAAAAATTTTTAATACAATATATTTTGATTTTATTTGATGATATTGTTTTCCCTTCCCATCTACTCTCAGATACCACCTTGCCTCGCTGCTCACCCAACTTCATGTTTTTCTCTTGCTCCAAAAAGCCCCCAAATAAAACAAAACAAAACCTCAAAAATCAAAACAAACTAAAAATATAAACAAAGCGCTTTCTCTCTCTCTCTGTCTCTCTGTCTCTCTGTCTCTCTGTCTCTCTCTGTCTCTCTGTCTCTCTGTCTCTCTCTCTCTGTCTCTCTCTCTCTCTCTCTCTCTCTCTCTCTCACACACACACACACACACACACTCACACTCACACACACACACACAGAGTTTGTTTGTATTGGTTTCTATTCCTGTGCATGGGGGCTGCTTGGCATATATATGCTTGTTCTACCCTGTGACCCTCCATGGGGAAATAGATTTCTTATTTCCCAGCAGGTGTGAATTGAAGTTAGCTCTTCCCTTAGGGGTGGGACTTTGCATCTATTTTCCACGATCAGTGCTGAGATTTTTTTATCCTAAAGCAAATTTCAAATGTCACATTTATGATTTTTTCTTTTCTCTTTTCTTTTCTTTTCTTTTCTTTTCTTTTCTTTTCTTTTCTTTTCTTTTCTTTTCTTTCCTTTCCTTTCCTTTCCTTTCCTTTCCTTTCCTTTCCTTTCCTTTCCTTCCCTTCCCTTCCCTTTCCTTCCCTTTCTTTTCTTTTCTTCCTTCCTTTCTTTTATTTTCTTCCTTCCTTTCTTTTTTTTCTTTTTTCTTTTTTTTTACATTTTAACTTCACATGGAGCTATAAGACTATTTAATAGGAATAGTCATATTTATTTGGGATGAAATTCCATATACATCTGTCTTGGAGTAGAGTAAAATGTTGTAATTTTTACTTTTTAATGACAACTGAAGACTTTGGACCAACTATAAATTTGAATGTTTATCTCAGATTACAGTGGTGATAGAAGTAGTTTGCATGCAGCCAGGAGCTCTCTTTCAGACAAATGGTTTGCATTGGCATCAACATTTGCCAAATGCACGGATACTTCCCGTGAACCTTTAGAAACATAAGATCTCCAACTGCATCTGCTTGGTCTGCTCAGCTCAGGCCTTCAGATGTTCTGAGACGTACTGAGACAGAGCATGGCCAGTCTTTGTGCTCACACACTCTGTTGGTCATCTCTGAATTCACAACAGTCTAATTGGTATCCTCCTGCTCTTCCAAAGCACTTAGTAGGAACTCAGAGGGAAAGGATCCGCTGATTGTGTTTGTACAGTCACTGAATACAGAGAACTTCAGAGAGGCATGCATAGGAATTAGGAATATGGTTTCAGATCCTTGACCATTTAAAATTTAACTCCAGGGTTGCCATTTATTAGCTGAGTGGTGGTGGGTCAATTACTGGTTTATAAAATGGCTCAGGAATGTCTGTGATACAGGAATATGGGGAGGGTTACATAAGTGTCTTAGTTAGGGTTACTATTGCTGTGATGAAACACCATGATCAAAATCAAGTTGGAGAGGAAAAGGTTTATTCAATTTACACTTCCACATCACAGCTCATCATCAAAGGAAGTCAGAACAGGAACTCAAGCAGGGCAGGAACGTGGAGGCAGGAGCTGACAGAGTGGCCATAGAGAAGTGCTGCTTCCTGGCTTGTTCCTCACGGTTTGCTCAGCCTGCTTGTTTTTTAATAGAATCCTGAATCACCAGCCCAGGGTGGCACCACCCACAATGAGCTGGGCCCTTTCCCATCAATAGCTAATTAAGAAATGCCCTACAGCCTTGCCTACAGCTCAGTCTTTTGTAGGCATTCCCTTAATTGATGCTCCCTCCTCTCAGATGACTTTAGCTTATGCCAAGTTGACAGGAAACTGTCTAGGTCAGTGAGTGAATTCACTTAAAGCAATGGGTGCACATCACTTTTGTTGCTGTGATAAAACACTGACCAAAACCAATGTGAGGAGGAAAGCATCTGAGAAGGGACCCCTGAAGAGAGCCTGGAAGGACAGGTGGGAGCTAACGGGGAAGTCACCTGTGCAAAGGCCTCAGGGATGAGGTTGAGCAGTTGGTAATCTCAAGTGTCCTTTATGGTAGGCAGGTCTGTGACGTGGTAAAATAGCAAGGATGGGGCCTGGACATTAAAGTGTCCCAGGAGTTAGACCCTTTATTGTTCCACGATGACAACAGTGATATAGCCCCATCTCTGTGCTTCTTAAGGTCAGTTGTCTCATGGGACCACTTGTCACTGCTAGGTCTGGCCCGTGGTGGTGTGCAGGGTGAAATGCTCTTTTATTTATTTATTTATCTATTTATTTATTTATTATTTTAAAAATATTTTATTAGGTATTTTCCTCATTTACATTTCTAATGCTATCCCAGAAGTCCCCCATACCCTCCCCCCCCCACTCCCCTACCCACCCACTCCCACTTTTTGGCCCTGTCGTTCCCCTGTACTGAGGGATATAAAGTTTGCAAGTCCAATGGGCCTCTCTTTCCATTGATGGCCGACTAGGCCATCTTTTGATACATATGCAGCTAGAGTCAAGAGTTCCGGGGTTCTGGTTAGTTCATAATGTTGTTCCACCTATAGGGTTGCAGATCCCTTTAGCTCCTTGGGTACTTTCTCTAGCTCCTCCATTGGGGGCCCTGTGATCCATCCAATAGCTGCCTGTGAGCATCCACTTCTGTGTTTGCTAGGCCCCGGCATAGTCTCACAAGAGACAGCTATATCTAGGTCCTTTCAGCAAAAATCTTGTTAGTGTATGTAATGGTGTCAGCATTTGGAAGCTGATTATGGGATGGATCCCCAGATATGGCAGTCTCTAGATGGTCCATCCTTTCATCACAGCTCCAAACTTTGTCTCTATAACTCCTTCCATGGGTGTTTTCGTCCCAATTCTAAGAAGGGGCAAAGTGTCCACACTTTGGTCTTCATTCTTCTTGAGTTTCATGTGTTTCACAAATTGTATCTTATATCTTGGGTATCCTAAGTTTTTGGGCTAATATCCACTTATCAGTGAGAACATATCATTTGAGTTCTTTTGTGATTGGATTACTTCACTCAGGATGATGCCCTCCACTATAACAACAGGAAGTGCTCTTTCTTTCTGGGAATATGCTTCAGGAACTGGCTCCTAGAGCGGGGTTATGAAGGCATCATGTTTAGGAATGCCTTTTTGTTTGTACCATATTGTTTGGAGTTTTGACTCTAATCCTTACATTTTGAGGGAGAAGGGATATCCCATCCCTTATATGCCATTCTTAATAGCAAGCCTTATAAGCACGTACCACGCAGACGTTCATCTATGAGGAAGGATGGCTCTTTCCTTCTTTGTAGAGGGGCAGAGACAGAAACTTAAGTTATGCAGTTTGTTCTAAGTGAGGAACCAAGAAAACCAGAGCCTAGTTTCTATCCCATTTCATCACACAGATACTCGGGCAGATTCTCCTAGGCTCCTTCTCATGAACCCACACCTCAGTACCACCAGTTTACAGCTCACCCCATTCCCTGGACACACACATAACGTTCTCTGTAGAAAGCACTGACAGCTCCTACTTCAAGAACATTTTTCATCCCAAGAGCAGGGAATAGCAGAGAAGATTATTGAAATATACTTATTTCAGGTGCAAGGGGTCAGAGAACTGCAAGAGGGTGCTATGTAATTTATGATAAATTACATACAAATGGCAAAAGAAAAGTTTATGGAATTGATCTATTTATTGGCACTGTCTGAATTCTTCCTTTCAGTCATACTAGCAGTTTATTCTTAGAATACCTGACTTGTCTACTTAGAGCTTTAAGCTCTCTCAATCCTCAGCATATAGCTGACTGTGGAGTTATTTGACATCACTATTTTGGCTGTGCCTTTGGCCTTTTAGGAACTAGAGAGTAATAAAGCTTACCCTCCTCCTTTGTATCTCCCTTAAAGAAATTGACAGTCCAGAAAACCTGGTGACTGACCGGGTGACAGAGAACAGCCTCTCTGTCTCGTGGGACCCAGTGGAGGCTGACATCGACAGGTATGTGGTAAGCTACACTTCCGTGGATGGAGAGACGAAGCAGGTTCCAGTGAAGAAGGACCAGAGGAGCACCGTCCTCACCGGCCTGAGTCCCGGTGTGGAGTACAAAGTTTACGTGTGGGCAGAGAAAGGCGATCGGGAGAGCAAGAAGGCCAACACCAAGGCTCCCACAGGTAAGCAGAGAGAGATGCACCATTGGAATGAAGTGTGAACATACAGATTTGAGTGTGCATGGTACCACAGGTTGGGACCTGAGACCAGAGACTACAAGGATGCATGAGAGGTAGCTCAGCCAGTGGCATGCTTGCGGCACAATCTAAGTCCAATCCTTAGCACAAGCTGGATGTGGGGGTGCACACTTGTGACTCTAGCTCTGGGGAGGTGCACAGGTGGGATCCCTGGGGCTCACTGGCCAGCCAGCCTAACCTAGTCAGCTAGCCTCAGGACTCGGTGAGAGGAGTAAGATTGCACAGGAGTGACGCTTTTAGCAGACTCGGTGGTTGTGCGTAGAGGGTCTGGTTTTGGAAATACTTGTGACAATACCTTCAGAGTGCTCACCGGAGAGGCAGCCCTTGATAAAATGATAAATTAGTTACCCTGACAGTGTGACAGGTGTTTAATTGGCTGTCTTGATATGCCATATGTTACTATGAAGAGAATATTCCTTCTACATTTTAGGGAGCCAAAAGTCAAGAAAACATGTTAAGTGTATAGCTAGCCTGATATTGAGATAGAGACCCAGAAACTGCTTCCTCGCTTGACTCACAGCAGAGGCTTGGCTTGGTAAACCATTGCCTTGTGCTGAATGTTCTGGAAGATAAAAAGCAAGATAAGGGGTGTGTGGCTTCCATTGTTATAGCTTAGACTTCTCAAACATGTTCCTTTCAGACATCGACAGCCCCAAAAACTTGGTAACTGACCAGGTGACAGAGAACACTCTCAGTGTCTCCTGGGACCCTGTTCAGGCCAACATTGACAGGTATATGGTGAGCTACACCTCTGCCGATGGAGAGACAAGAGAGGTCCCAGTGCCTAAGGAGAAGAGCAGTACCGTCCTGACTGGCCTGAGGCCAGGTGTGGAGTACAAGGTCCATGTGTGGGCCCAGAAGGGGACCCAGGAGAGCAGAAAGGCCAACACCAAGGCCCCCACAGGTAATGGGACACGCATTGCGCTGTGCATGAGATGGCGAGGTTGGCTTCTCCCTCTCTGACATGATTTTGTTGATTAGAGGCAATGATGCTCCCTCCGGAATTGTATACCTCCTTCTCTTACAATGCATGTCTTACACTGTAAGTCTCTAAACCGTGGTCTTTACAGACTGATGCTTCCTGCTTACAGCCTCCCCTGCTTGCCTCTTCTTCTGCCTGTGAAGATGATTTGCCATTAGACCTAAGTGTTTCACTCTGGCAGGAAGCAAATATGAAGGGAGTGCAAGCAACTGTCAGGCGGAGAGAGCCAGCCTTGTAAGGTTGTGATCCACCAACAACTTCTTTTTAAAAAATCCGCGCTTGTTTAGACCCTTCCCATGAAGTTTGTTCCTGTTTCTGCCCTTCGGATGAGTGCTGTAGGCAGAAATAATTGCAGTGTTTTGTTCTCTACAAACAAGCCAGCAACTAGTCCCCCCTGTGTTGACTTTTTTAGTAATGAAAATGTCCATTTCCATGTATGGGCCCATCCTTCATTTGCAGTTAGCCATTTGCATGCTAACTGCTTGCTGTGGGAAGCGGTACTGCTCAGCTTTTCTTCTGTTTTCCTCCTTGAACTTTAGGTCCCTTCCTTTCCGCTGGCTAACTCTCATTGTTTTCCATCCTGACCCATTACCACTCCTTCCTCCTAATCTCCTAGCGCTCTTCATTTAGTGGTTGGTTGATTCAAGGTTGGTTAGCTGAGGACCCCCAAACTGCCCTGATGGTGTCACCTCACCCTTCTAGCTAGTCCTCCAGGACAGCTCCTGACACGATCCCCAAGCACTTTCTCAACTGATGTTCAGTTCATGGGAACTGCACCCCCCATGCTCTTTGTGAGAGCATCCTGCCATTTTCTCACTGATGAAGAATTTTAGCCACATGTCAAACACCTGCTGATGTGTTCCCCGTGCTTTAGAAAGGGTGTCTCAACCTCGGCGCTGCTGACATTTGAGCAGGACAATCCTTTGTTGCGGGGCTCTTTCTTTTGTGTTGGAGAATGCATAGCACACCCTGTATCTCCCTTTCCTCTGCCAAGTTGTAGCTGTCAGAATGTCTTAGGCATTGCTAATCAACCTGGCTGAAATCTTTTGCTCTATAGCAAACACAGTAAGCCCTACCAGGGATCGAGGTGAAACAGATTAAAGTTCAGACCTCACCCAAGGTACACAAAGTCTTTTTATGTAATTCCAGTTTCTGAGTCCTAACATACTGGCCTCTCCAACTTCCTTAATAACTGGACATGTTTATAACCATGTTAGCCAAGGACCTTAAAACTATTGATCCCTCCTTACCTGTGGGCTTCCAGGTGGGAAGTTAGATACCATTTTTCTTGAGGTCATAGCCTAAAGCAACATATGAAATAGAACCTTTGAACAAATCACCTTAGGAAAATGGCTTTTTTAATGAACTTCTTTAAAAAAAAGAAAATATTACTAGTTTATTGATAAAATATATTTTCAATTACTTTATGTTATGTAGTATGGAGGACAAAAATCCCTTGGATTTATAAAGTGTCAATGAATTGATCTCATCATAGTAATGATAGTTGAAGGTTTGCACATCTACCTGGTGCTAAGAACAGTCCTAGCATGTGATTAACTCATAGGATCTAACACTATGATGTAACACCTTTACAAGATATAAATCAATATCTTCCATATTCCATTTTTGTTTCCTCTTCAGAAGAAATTGAGGCACAAGGGCTGGGATGCCTTTTACCAAGTTTTGAATCTCAGAATGAATCTTCTGTGGTCCTGAAGCTGTAAACATTGTTTTTATCTTACTTGGCAAAGCTAACCACACACACACACACACACACACACACACACACACACATACACACACACACACACACACCTAAACATTTTCTACTTTACAAATGCAGAACAGAGTAAAGCAACTTGCCCAAGTATTAAAACTAAGTTAATAATTGATGAAAATAGATGGACATGTTGAATATTGGTACCTCAAAGTCTATAAAAGAGTCTCTCTCTAATCTTAGAGATGAGGAAGCAGAGCTTAGAGACAGGCAGCTGAATTGCCAGAAGCTGGCTATCAACTGGATGATGGCAGAGCTGAGACGAAGTTCTTGGTCTGCTGACTGGAACCCAAGGGATTTCCTGCCCTCAGCAATGCTTCTGAAGGTAGAACATATAGAACATAAAGATCCTTTGGACTTTACAGTTTCTTGGATGCAGTGTTCATTCCAGTGTCCTGTGCTGTCCCCCTGAGGCTCTGAGGTCAGCTGTGGAGACAAGGTCTCTGTCCATGAAGCACTGAAGATACATATCCAATATGGAGAAACCTTAAGAACTGGAAACTCTCCCAGCCCAGGCCCAATGGTCTCAGTTTCTGGAGCCTGTTACTAGTGTCTACTGATCATCTCTTTCTCTTTTAGATATTGATGGCCCCAAAAACCTGGTGACTGACCAGGTGACCGAGACCACTCTTAGTGTCTCCTGGGACCCAGTGGAGGCTGACATTGATAGGTACATGGTTCGCTACACGTCTCCTGATGGAGAGACCAAGGAGGTGCCTGTGTCAAAGGATAAGAGCAGCACAGTCCTGAGGGGCCTGAGGCCAGGTGTGGAGTACAAGGTGGATGTATGGGCCCAGAAGGGGGCCCAGGACAGCCGGAAGGCCAACACCAAGGCCCCCACAGGTATGAACATTGTAGCCGGAGGATGTGACATATTTCATGGTAAGCTTTAGGAAGGATACTTGCTATTCCTTCTTTGATCCTGGAAGAAATAAATGATCATAGAAGACCAGAGTGGTACACTTTTGTCATAATACCCACACCCTCCCCACATGACATTTACATTTAATCTAGAAATATGGACTCATGCTTTGGTCTTTCAAAGGTTAGTGATTGTTCACATCAACATATTGTTCTTCGAATTGTATATTTCCATCACTGTCAAACACTGAAGTATTTCATCTTGAAGATAAAGTGACATCAAGATGCCTATGCTTTAGGGTCTAGGAGCTAAGTGCTTTGGGGAAATGGTGCCTGCTGGGCTTTCCTCGATACAGGAGAATTTATTGTTCTGTTCGTGAGTAGATTCTCTTGAGTACTGTGTGTGCGTTCCACTTTCACGGTCCTAGAGTTGCAGTACGTACCTAGCATACACAACAACAGTTGGTAAGTTCAAGGCTTTCCTGCTTCTGTTTCATTTGCAAAGAATAGTGTTATAAAGATATGTGTGTATATATATAATGCAGTCCTTAAAGTATACAGCTTAGAAGTTAGTGTTACATATTGACAGTGCTGTCTAACAATTAGCACTCTTTAGAACATTGTCCTCACAATAAAGAACATGACATACATTTCCAGTCATTGCCCTTTCTCTTCCCCTCCCCATCAGTAGCAACAGCTGTCTTTCCTAGATTTCTCTGTTCTGCACAGTTGTAATACATGGAGTCACACAGCATGTGCTGCTTTCTCAGAACAGAGTTTTCCAGTTCATCTGTGTTATAACATATATGGACATTTACATTTTTTTAACATTAATATTTCCTTGGATATACACATTTGTTTACTATTTTGTCTCGGTGGCTATTTGTTTTGTTTCCACATTTTAACCATCATGAATAATAACACTGGGGCATTCATTTCTCTTAGGTAGATGTATTAGAAATGGATTGTTAACCCTATGTGTTTAATTTTGAGTTCTTACCACAGTAATCTCCAAAGAGGCTGTGCCCTTTCACACACCCACAAGCAAAGATCAGGGCAAATGTCTTCATGTGCGTGGTCCTGAGGAGAATTTGTTATTGGCAGAGCAGGAGTTCATGTTCTCATTCCTAGCTAAGAGTCCTCAACCTAGTGGAGTATATGATTTCTATAATTCACATAAAATAAAGATCATAGTGTCTGACTCATGAAATACTCATGAAATATTGTGGCATATTACTGTATATGTTTCTAAAATCCACTCTTACAGGTGAGGAGACTGAGGTTTAGTTAGAAGTTGAAGTCTCCAAGGCTGCTGGGCTGGGAATATTTTCACTATCTTGGGCTACTTCCTTGAGGATCTGAGAGTCTAGTTGTGGAGATAAGATCTCTGTCCATGAATCAACATCAGTATAGGAAATGGGAGAAACAGTAAGAACAAGAATAAATGCTCAGTCCAGCCTTAAAGATGTCTACTGTGTGTGCATGTGTATGTATATGTATGTTAGACCAGTGGTTCTCAACTTTCCTATGCGGCAACCCTTTAATATAGTTCCTCATGTGGTGATCCCCACAACCATAAAATTATTTTTGGTGCTATTTTTAACTTAATTTTGCTACTGTTATGAATCATAATGTAAATATCTGTGTTTCCCGGTGTTCTTAGACAACTCCTGTGAAAGGTTGTTCAATCCCCAAATGGATTGTGATCCATAGGTTAAGAATCTCCTGTTTAGGCAGAGTCTTGTTGGGCAGCCTATACTGATCTCAAATTCATGATCTCATGATCCCAGGCCTCAGCCTTCTGAGTACTGCGACTACAGACGTGACACACCACACTCAGTTTACTAGTGGATACTGATCAAGCTTTTCTTTTAGATATTGACAGCCCTAAAAACCTGGTGACTGAGCAGGTGACAGAGAGCACTGCCACCGTGTCCTGGGACCCAGTAGAGGCTGACATCGACAGGTATGTGGTGCGCTACACTTCTGTCGATGGCGAGACCAGGGAATTTCTCGTTGGGAAGGACCAAACAAGCACCGTCCTGACAGGCATGAGACCAGGTGTGGAGTATCAGGTCGACGTGTGGGCCCAGAAGGGGACACAGGAAAGCAGGAAGACCAGCACCAAAGCCCCAACAGGTAATGGACATTGTCCCCTGAGAAGGTAGCAGTTATCATCCCACACCTATGAGAAGTCATGTTTGGGTTTCTTTCGCTGCTATGATGATCAGTGATTTCGAGAGAATCGGGATGGCAGATCATTTCTGTACAGCTTGCACCATCTCTAAGTGCTGGACACATGTCTCTTAATAAGGACCTCATGTTCAGCCTTCCACTTCAGCCTCATAGAAGTTGGTGATAAGCTGTGGATATAACTCAGTAGTGAATGCTTGCATAACATGAACAAGTCCCTGGGTTTGATCTGCTGGAAAATAAAAGGGCCACCAGTGGCAGGTGACTTCTGCCCAGTGTTCTTTCAACCATGTTTCCCCTTTGTGTTCAGTCTCAAAATATTTCTCTTCATGAAGAGATGGAAAGGAGATGGATGTTAGGGCCTGTGAAGTAAGTACTTTAGGAAAACGGCTTTCACTGCGATCACTTTGGAGCAAGGAGAGGATGTTAATTTTTAGTGATAAATCCTCTCCCGAGTGCTGTGTTTCATTCTGGGGATCACACCATTGCTATTTCATATAACATTTGGTAATCATCAGGCCTCTCATCTGTGCTTACACATTTTGTCAGAACAATCGTATTAGCTGATATTTACATATTGAAATGCACCTTTTAATATGTATGACTTGATTAATTTAGACTACTCACAGAGTTCTGTAACTACTACTACAGTCTATTCTCACCACTGTAAAGAACTAAGCTCAGACTCACGGCCATTGCCAATCAGTCTCCAACCTCACTACTTCCAATGCTACTAACAATGGCTGCCTGTCTCTATAGTTCTATGTTCTGGACATTGTTTATAATGGATTTATCATCTATATAGCCTCTGGTGAGATCTCATTCATTTTGGTTTCTTTGTATTGTAACACATATCAGTATGTAAATTAGTATTTCACAGTACATGTGAGCACATTTGATTTTCAGTTTGCTCCTTGTTTGATATTTGGATTATTTTAACTTTTAAAAGTCTAAGATGAATATGTTATAAGGACATTTGTATGTATATATATATATATATATTTTTTTTTTGTGTGTGTGTGAGATGCTAGGGTTCAAACCTAGGATCTGGTCCATGCTAGGCCAAATAAATTATTTTGTCAGACTAAGATTTCATGTTGTCAGTAGACATCTGACTATATTCCCATCCTTCTGTGCACAAGATTTTTTTTGCATATATATGCCATCACTTTTCTTGGTTATATAACTAAGAGTAGAATTATAGGATCATTTGGAAATTCTAATTTTAATTTATTAGGCAAAAGTTGAGCTAAGATTCTAAATGCTGCCTAGCAACAAATAAGGACTATTTTGTCTGTGCACTTAGTCCTCAGAGATGTTGGCTACATTGGTAGATCAGGCCTGAGTTAGTGTCTTCATTTCAAGTCTGAGAATCCCTCAGTTCCATGAAGTGAGTGATTTCTGTAAGTCACATAGCTGATACCTCGTGGGTTTCATTTCTCAAGTACTCATGCAGTACTGAGGTATCTTATAATTTATTAACCCAGGCCCACAAGTACAAATAAGAAAAGTAGTCAGGCTATTACCCAGTTACCCAGGCTGATGGCAGAGCTGGGGTAAAGTTCTTGGTCTGCTGACTGGAACCCAAGGGCCTTTCTGCCCCTTAGCTCTGCCTCTTAAGGTAGAACACAGTCTTCTTGGATGCAGTGTTCATTCCAGTGTCCTGTGCTGTCCCCCTGAGGCTCTGAGGTCAGCTGTGGAGACAAGGTCCATGAAGCACTGAAGATGCATATCCAATATGGAGAAACCTTAAGAACTGGAAACTCTCCCAGCCCAGGCCCAATGGTCTCAGTTTCTGGAGACTGTTACTAGTGTCTATTGATCATCTCTTTCTCTTTTAGATATTGATGGCCCCAAAAACCTGGTGACTGACCAGGTGACCGAGACCACTCTTAGTGTCTCCTGGGACCCAGTGGAGGCTGACATTGATAGGTACATGGTTCGCTACACGTCTCCTGATGGAGAGACCAAGGAGGTGCCTGTGTCAAAGGATAAGAGCAGCACAGTCCTGAGGGGCCTGAGGCCAGGTGTGGAGTACAAGGTGGATGTATGGGCCCAGAAGGGGGCCCAGGACAGCCGGAAGGCCAACACCAAGGCCCCCACAGGTATGAGCATAGTAGCCTGAGCATGTGACGTATTTCATGGTAAACCTTAGGAAGGATACTTGCTATTCTTTCTCTGCTCCTGGAAGAGACCAATGATCATAGAAGACCAGAGTAATACACTTTTGTCATAACACCCACACCATCCCTCCATGCTATTTAACACGTTGGTTCAAAGTAAGGACCCCATATTCTCCTCTTCTTTTGTCTCTTGAAGGTTAATGGTGATTGACACATCCACCCACGGTTTATCAAGATGTGTATTTCCTTTGTGGTCAGTTTCAAAAGGATCCTCTTGAAAAGAAAGAACATATGCTAGGATCTGTGAGCCATATACTTTATTGAAATAAATGACTTTTGCTGTGCTCTCTTTGGAACAGAGAAGGACATTGCTTTCTTAGAAAAGAAGCCCTCTTGAGTACTATGTTTTCTTCTCTGAAGATCCTGTGACTAATTATATCTAAGAACAGCTGATAATTCTAAAGCTTTTCCATCTGTGTTTCCTCTTCATCAAGAATAGCCTCCCCAAGATGGCTTTTCACACTCCAATTCACCCTCTTGAAGAGTCCAGTTCAGGGCATATAGTATTTTCTTGACATAGTCTCAGAATTGCACAATGACTGCCACTGTTTCAGTGACATCACCAGCAAGAGGGACCTCCTCCTGTCCATCACCAGCAGCTTCCCAGCCCCATTCCTGCAGCCATAAGTAACAAGTGCTGTCTGTCTCTGTGGAGGTCTCTGCTTAAATAAAAAAGTGTATTTTTGTTAATTCTTGAGAATTTCATAATGCACACAATGCATTGTGATCATTCCCCACTCTCCCCATCTCCTCCCAAGATAGGTTGTTGTCCCTTCTTTCTTCTTTATAACCCACTAAGTCCACTTTATACTACCCATATACTCAGGGGTGTGGGGCCATCCGTGGTTGACCTACCACATCTCCAAAGGCCCTTTTCCAGAACCTATCGATTGTCAATAGCCTCTCAGCTGGGGGGCCGGGTCCCATTCATGCTGCACGGAGTTCAAGATTACAGTGGTCTGGTCATGTCCACAGACATGTTTTTGTGCAGGTCCTCTCCAACTCTGACTCTTACAGTCTTACTGTCTCTTCTTCGTCAATGGTCCCCAAGCTAGAGTGTGTGGGATATAGATGTCACATTTGTGGGTGAGCCCTCCACAGACATTTGTTCTCTGAACTGTGACCAGTTGTCAGTTTCTGCATCAGCTTCTGCCCACTCCACAAAGAAACCTCTCTGACTTGTTATAGATATATGTCACATTTGATGTGGCCTTTAGTGATTGACTTTTTTCATGAAACATTATTCCTCAGGATCTGTCTCATTGTAGCATGAATCCATTCTAAATTTTATCCTTAGTGAGTGTTTCATTGTATGGCCGTATGACAATTTGTTTCTCCACTTGTCACTTGTGAAATTGTGCATTGTGTCATAGCATTTGTCCTTGAGTATGTTTCCAGGACATAAATGCCTAGGAGTAAAATTTCTGGATC
Organism: Mus musculus; assembly: GCF_000001635.26. Taxonomy (NCBI): domain Eukaryota; kingdom Metazoa; phylum Chordata; class Mammalia; order Rodentia; family Muridae; genus Mus; species Mus musculus. Next base: position 160,116,829 of record NC_000067.6, on the reverse strand, counting down.
ACTCTCTTATTCTGTCCTTTATTTTTCACTATATTATATATGCCAGTATATTTCCATAGTGTTTACCCCACTTTACACACCCATTAGGAGGAAATAAGGGCTTTCTTCCTTTCCTCAGAGGAATTTGCTGAGTTGATAGCACCCCTGTTTTACAATAAAAAAATCTCCAAACCAGTGAAATCTTTGACTTCACCAAGACATATAGAGAGCTGGTGAAGGTAGAATCTGATTCATGAAGTATACACGGAATATTGGCCTATCTTATAACCTAGTCTAAGGGTCACATTTATGCAAAAGGAAACTGGCTGTGGTGGCCATCCCATTGTCCTATTCTTTCTCTCTGTGGAACCAAGAGTCTCTGTCTATGAGATCACATAATGAAAGCAGACATATGGGGTAGAAAACTCTAAGATCAGGAAACTCAGCCCAAGCACAATGACTTCAGTCTTTGTGTCTACTTTAGTTAGTGTTTATTGACCAGTGCTTATCCTTTCAGATATTGATAGTCCCAAAAACCTGGCGATCGACCAGGTGACAGAGACCACTCTCAGTGTCTCCTGGGACCCAGTACAGGCTGACATTGACAGGTATGTGGTGCGCTACACCTCTGCTGATGGGGAATCCAAAGAATTCCTGATTGGGAAGGAACAGAGGAGCACAGTCCTGACAGGCCTGAGGCCAGGTGTGGAGTACAAGGTTGAAGTGTGGGCCCAGAAAGGAGCCCGGGAGAGCAAGAAAGCCAACACCGAAGGTCACACAGGTAATGAACAGCATGGGTTAGCAGTATGATGGCTGCCAGGCCAAGCTTAGGGGAAGTCAAGCTTTAATTTCTTCCTGTGATACAGATGGGTATTGATGGATTTTGGAAGAGCAGCTTTATTTCTTGCACGATCAACTTCACATACCATTCCTTACTCCCTGAAACTGGTTTCCTTATGTGCTAGACCAGTGCTTTTCCACCTTCCTAGTGCTGTGACCCTTTAATAAAGTTCCTCATGTTGCAGGGGTCTCCAACCATAAAATTATTTTTGTTGATACTTCATAGATATAATTTTGCTACTGTTATGAATTATAATATAAATATTTGTTATTTTCCAATGGTCCTAGGTGACCCTTATGAAAGAATTAAACCTGCAGGTTGAGAACCACTGGGCTATGTTCTCCAAACAGTCTCCAAACTGCTCAGCTGAATAGTTCCTGATTTCTCTTCCAAGTGCTTGGATTTCTTGCCAGAGATATTATTTTCATGAGTAAGACCGGAAAATGAAAAAAAAATCAAAATTTACTTTAAGATTCTAGATTTTACATCTGCTGTCACAAGTAAAGGCTTGCTTCTCTACATCCAAATCATATTTTAATTATAAAACAAATTTGTCACGGTAAATGATAAGCCCCGTGAGAGAGCTCTATTGTCATGCTAATGGACACAAACTTGTTTGCAAAAGCCAAGGTCTCCAACTTGAATCTCTGTATGTTGCCTGTCGCATGCCTTGCATATAGAGCAAAAGCTTGATAGCTTTACTAAATGAATGAGAAATTAGTGTTTTTTTTGAACTTTTAATAGAAATCATACTTTCGGTTGTCTGATTCTGGTTGTTTGGGGTCTCCATGTGGGTAGGGAAGCATTCCTGGGAAGAGATGTGAATGTATGAAGACAAGTAAGAAACAAACAGCAAATGAACAAACCCCCACCAAAATAGAGTGTCTGAGATAGAAAACAACAGAAAATGAAAACTCACCACTCACCATAGCCAGCAGTGTCTGCACTCTGAGCCTCTTAATGGTATATATCGATTTCTTGTTGTTGCTGCCATCATTATCACCAACATCATCACCACCATCATCACCATCATCATTTTTGTGCATGTGTGTGCAAGTGTGTGTGTGTGTTTACACATAGGCACACATAGGACATGGTACATGTGTGGAGATCAGAGGATAATTTTCTAGAGTTAGTTCTCTCGTACAGTGTCAGGGATGACAGTCAGGTTGCCACATTTGTGCAAGCATCTCTACTGACTGAGCCATCTTGCTGACCCAATAGCACATACTGACTAAGACTTTTAAACTTGTAGACATTGACAGCCCCAAAAACCTGGTGACCAATCAGGTGACCGAAAATACAGCCACCATCTCCTGGGACCCGGTGCAGGCTGATATTGACAGATACATGGTGCGCTACACATCTGCTGATGGAGAGACCAGGGAGATTCCAGTGAGGAAGGAGAAGAGCAGCACTGTCCTCACAGGCCTGAGACCGGGTGTGGAGTACACGGTCCAAGTGTGGGCTCAGAAGGGGGCCCGGGAGAGCAAGAAGGCCAAAACCAAGGCCCCCACAGGTAATGGATGCTGTTCATTGGGACTGTCAAGCTTGTCATGGAAGAGCAAACATTCTTTCCTTTTCTTACACTGATGTAAAATAGGAGGTGAGGAATGAACATGCTGGGTTAATAATAGAGGTTCATCTATTACTGCTGTGTGATGGCATTGGTGATTTGGGGTCTGTGACCTCAAAGACTGGACTGTTTTAGGAGGACACCTTAACCCATTTTCTCCGACATATATAGCACCTGTCAGAGACAAGGTAAATTTGTAAACAACAAACGTTTATTTTATTTTATTTTATTTTATTTTATTTTATTTTATTTTAGATTTATAGTTGTAGAAAAGAATCCCAGTGTCTGGGTTGTCTTGCATCATCACACACATGGACAAATAAACATGTAAGACAAAGAGAAGGCAGAACTTAAGCCTAGATCTGAGCTGATGTGCACAGTCCTGTGGGGGTATCAGTCCTTTAGTGAGGGCTCTGCTCTCAAAAGTTCTACTTCTTAAAACCTTACTGAGGGTTTTGATGTAAAATAGGAAGGAAGGAAGGAAGGGAGAGGGAGAGAGAGAGAGAGAGAGAGAGAGAGAGAGAGAGAGAGAGAGAGAGAGAAAGAGAGAAAGGAAGGAACCCAAACCTTTCATTCACTTTCAAAGAGAGCAAAGTAGAGCAACAGATCCTCTGCTGAGTAGTCGCCCTAATGCCTTGAAACTTTTCCCGTAGCACATGCCCTTAATTGTTAATGTTCCCCAGCTACTGAAGATTTCAGGAACTAATGCGAAATTAATATAAAAGTTCTGGGTTAAAGAACTGTGTTGAGGCAAGCTGTTCAACGTAGACTTCACCTAATAGAAAGCATGTGGTATAAAGTTATAAATGTCACCCTGGGAAGCAGGAGAGCCCTGTGTCTAGTATGAAGCTAACTTTTCATCGCCATCTTTTAAGGGCATGACGGACCTAGGGATGGAGTGACGAACAACTTAGTATGATCTGTGCTCTCCTGACAGCCAGTGGGAGAGACAGGCAATAGATGAAAAGGAAAATATGTAACTGTAAATTATGGCACGCCCTCCAAAGGACATGAAGATGGTGGAGGTTGAGAGAAGAGTGGGATGGAAGATGTAGTGATTTGATAGGTTGAGATGGTCATAGGGTGCGCATTGTCAGATGCACCAAAGAGCTGACTATTAACAATGCAGTTTATACAGAAAAATAGAGTGTAAGTGCTCAGGGCTGACATGGTAGCTCCCTCTGTGCAGGAGACCCAGGCTCCTTATCTGTTGTATATCTGTCACCCTTAAGGAATTGTATTCATTTACTTGGTAAACATACATTTGCATTCCAGCTCATGAAAAGAGTCCTTGGAAAGGGCAGGGAATATTCCATGCATCAGTTCTCAGAAATCTTTCTAAGATCCAAGATACAGTGCCTAGCCTCAGTGATAGGCAGCTAAAGAAAGAGGTCCTCAGACAGATGGCCACATGCTCAGCTTCAACTCTGCTATGCTGTCCTGTTCAGTTGTCCTCCAAAACAAAAACAAAACAAAACAAAACAAAACAACCTCCAAAACCAACTACTTTAATTAGACAAATATAAGTAAATAAATTATTTGGTCAGACTAACCACATTTCATGTTGTCAGTAGACATCTGACTAATGGCTCAGTGATGTGTTGGACAATCTGGAGGAGAAGCTGGCCATTTCTGGTATAAGTAATTTCAGGACTGTAATCTGTAATGAGATGATTGAGAAATGGGAAGAGGTAGGTATCATTGGAGCAAGAGGTGAGAGAGCAATTGTCCTGAGATGAGGTGGGAAGGAAGAAGTCATCAGGTTACACAGAAGCACATGGTGCCTGAAGGAGAAACTGTGCCTTAGCTATAGATTAGAAACACAGCATAGTATTTATCTAAAACTATTTTTCAGGACACAGTGAGAATAAGTTGAAGAGATGACAAGGGAATAAATAGATCAGTAAAGGAGTTACTATTAAAATCTGGTTAGTGACAGTGGAGGGGTGACAACAATAGGGATACAGAGAAGGAGATGGCTGACAACATATTTTGGAGCTACAAGCAATAGTACTTGATTGATAAGACATGGAATAAGGAAAATAAAGAATCAAGTATGACTGTCTGCTTCGAGCAATATGGAAGATTGCAGTACTATTTCTTTTTCTGAGAAAGGAGGCTGAGGGGGGTGTTTATCTCTTCAGGGAGGCAATGAAGACTTAAATGTTTAAATTTGAAATGCCTGTGAGATTCTTTTGCTTAATATATGGTTTGCTTTTATTAGTCCCACAAATACATACTGGGGATGAGCCAGGCATTGTAGAAGATCTGCAGTAGTATGTACAAACCAGGGGCTTAGAATTGTCCTCTTGTTCCACAAGGGTAGCCAGTAAATATTTCAGAGCACAGATATGATAGTATCATATTTGTGACAAATGGGGAGGTAGGGAAGAAGAGAGAGAGGGAGGGAAGGAAGAAGGGAGAAAGGGTGAAAGAGAACGAGAAGGAGGGAGAGAGAAAAAGAGGAGGAGGAAGAAAAGAGAGAAGAGGGAAAAGAGAGACAGTGAGAAGCAGAGGAAGAGGAAGAGGGAGGGAGGGAGGAAGGGAGGGAGAGAGAGAGAGAGAGAGAGAGAGAGAGAGAGAGAGAGAGAGAGAGAGAGAGAGAGAGAGAGAGAGAGAGAGAATATGAGAGAAATTACAATCCAGTGTTTAGATGTTCCAGCATATGCAGGTTACAATCAAAGGGCTGAAGAGGTGAGGCAGAGGTGCCAATGTATTAAGCACATTGGAAGAGTATGAAACTATGGAAGCCAAGAGTTGAGAGTTTTCTGAGAATGAATGGATCTGTTTTGTACAATGTCACTCAAAGATTGAGTAAATTAAAACAAACAAACAATAAAACACAAAGACTGAGTGAACTGAGGATGTCCATGTCCAGTAGAGAGTTGTCCATCTAGAACGTTTTAGAGATCTATACTCGCAGATTTGGTGGTATGGTGCAGGGCCACAGTGGAGCTGAGCTTGAATGTGAGGTGAGTGATGTTGAAATACTCAGATCCTTCTATGGTTTATAGAGAAATGACATGAAATGTGAAAAGAAGGGGGGTCCTTGATACTGATTTTCTGAGACTGATAGTGGAGGGGAAATACTAATGATCAAGAGATAGAGAGAGGAAAAGAAGAAAGCCCTGGAGGTGGAGGAAGACTTAAACATTCAGAGCATAGAGGTCTTTGTTTGAAAACAAGAAATAGGGATGAGGGTCTTCATTGCTCTTCTTTTATAAGCCAAGGGGCTGGAGGATATTTGGTGAAGCACAGTAGGTACAATGGAGAGCATACAGGAGATTGTTCCAATGACAGTTTCAGTGGCTTAGCTAGTTCTGATTTTCACTGTGATGCTGATGAAAATGAGAAGGACAGAACATTTCCAGAGGAATAAATGTAGAGAAGACATGGTTTTCTGTTGGTTGTAACATCCGGTGTCTATTTCCCTGGAAAATGGACTCTGGGGGATTCTCATTCCCATACCCTTCCTTCCTTCCTTCCTTCCTTCCTTCCTTCCTTCCTTCCTTCCTTCCTTCCTTCCTTCCTTCCTTCCTTCCTTCCTCCCTCCCTCCCTCCCTCCCTCCCTCCCTCCCTCCCTCCCTCCCTCTTTCTTTCTTTCTTTCTTTCTTTCTTTCTTTCTTTCTTTCTTTCTTTCTTTCTTTCTTTCTTTCTTTCTCTCTTTCTCTGAAATAGTACCTTACCATGTAGCCCTGACTGTCCTTACTGTCTGTGCTCCTCTGGCTTCAGAACTGTTAGGATTGCAGGAATGGGCCACTATATCTTCTTGTTTCTGTATTTACCACTGTTACCGATAAGATTGTACCAGTCATAATTAGACTATTATTAGCTCTCTTGAATGGAGGAAAACTCTTGTGGAAGGGGGTGGTGAGATGCTTTTCCATGGTTCTAAACTCAGCCTTTTCTAAATCTTAAAAAAAGAAATTGACAGCCCCAAGAACTTGGTGACCAACCGAGTGACAGAAAATACAGCCACCATCTCCTGGGACCCAGTGCGAGCCAACATTGACAGGTACATGGTTCGCTACACCTCTGCGGATGGAGAGACTAAGGAGATTCCAGTGTCAAAGGATCAGAGTAGCACCATCCTGACAGGCCTGAAACCAGGCATGGAATATACCATTCATGTGTGGGCCCAGAAGGGGGCCCGGGAGAGCAAGAAGGCTGATACCAAGGCCCTAACAGGTACTATGACACTTCACTCTTTCCAAGAGTGAGTCTTCCTCTATAAAAAGGGTGAGGAGGGGAGGAGGAGGGATGGTTGCTTTATCTGAAGATGTTTTCCAAAGTGGTTCTCCATTAACCTTGCTTGTGTGTGTTGTATGTGTTTACATGTTCATGTGCATGTATGCATATGTTCATGGGCATAGAGGTCAGAGGTTGACATGAGGTGTCTTTCTCAGTTGCTATCCATATTATTTTTTTTTGAGATGGTCTCTCTTTGATTTGGCTAGGCTGTTTGGTCAGTAAAGCTCAATGGATCTTGTCTGTCTCTGCCTCCTCTGCCCTGGTATTACAGATATATGTTACTGCCCATGGCTTTTTATGTAGGGAGTAAGGATCTGAACTTAGATTCTCACGCATGCATGTGAAGCACTTGACCCACTGAGACTTCTCTTCAGGCTCATAGTTCTCTTTCTGAGGTAGTGCTTTGACAGGTTAGGTAGGACTGAGGGCACATAGTATATGGTTGTATAAGTTATTCTTCCCCAGCCTATTGGCTGAGGCCAGATGCCAGGATCTCTGTACCTGATTTGTGTTAGAAACTGGTTGGGTCTCAGCTCCTGCTGGGAGAAGAAAGAAACAGGAACTGACTGGGCCTCCATGGGACCCAAAGTCTGTGGTCCCTTCAGGCATTTTGAACAAGGTCTATTTATCTTCTCTATGACCAGTAGAGGTGCCCTAAATTTCTTGATGGTTTTTATTAGTTAAAATTAAGCTCTCCACACACATTAAAATCTACTAAGAATAAAAAAATCACATTGGAAATATTTGTAAAAGAAAAATTAAAAACCAAACCCCAAACGCCTTTTTCCCTAGTTCCAGACTCCCTAGAATCTGGCTCCCTAGAGGCAATGGATGGCCATTGTCCTCCCCTTCATCTCCCCCACTACTCTTCCTCTTCCATACTCATCTCCTCTCTCCCATTTATCTTCTCATTCCTTTACTTTCCCCAGTTTAAAACCTTTAAATTATATTTCTCTCTCCTTCCTTTCTCCCCCTCCCTCCCCTTCACTTCCCCCCTTCACTCTCCCTCTGTGTATGAATGTTTGCATATGAGCATGCCACAGCACACATGTGGAGGTCAGAGAACAGCGTTCAGGAGTTGGTTCTCTCCTTCCTTCACGCAGGTTCTGGGATTGAACTCAGGTTGTTAGGCTCAGTGGCAATCACTCACGGGCAAGATGTTGCTAGCCCCACTTTTTCCAAAATTTAAAGACAGCAACGAAGCTATCACCTTCCTGCTCCATAGAAACAGGAAATTAACCAAGTCAGACATCCCAAGTCCACAGCCAGGGGACAGTGGTTAATCAAAGAGGAGGCAGAAACTGCCTCAAAATATGTTAATAACTATGTGCTGATTTGATTCTGAAGGAAATTCAGTCTCTCTATGTGATGGATAGCGAATGATCCATGCCAGATGTTAGGCTTTACAAAATCAAACCAAGCTGATATTACAGAGACTCAAAATTTGTCAAAACAACCTAATTCAAAACAACAGCTGTCTGATTTCTATTAAAATACTACAATTCAGTTCTCAGCTGAAATGCTACTGGGTAGAAAATAGCCTGGAGATGTAGTTTTGGGAAGTTCTAAATTAGAATTGCCTTTTATGATTTTTTTTCCTTCAAAATGGAAATTTCCATTCATATCTTATTTGCTTAAAAATATGAACATTCTGACCAGCTTTGGTGGGAATTAGTATTTTTGCTGAGCTTTCGTTTTCTATGGTACATGCTCACATACTCATGCACACCCTTTGGTGTGTGCTCACACCCCCATGCAAGCCCTCTGGTGTGTGCTTACATACCCATGCACACCCTCTGGTGTGTGCTCACATACCCATGCATACTCTCTGGTGTGTGCTCACACACCCATGCACACTTCCAGTGTGTGCTCATACACCCATGCACACCCTCTGGTGTGTGCTCACACACCCATGCACACTTCCAGTGTATGCTCACACACCCATGCACACCCTCTGGTGTGTGCTCACACACCCATGCACACTTCCAGTGTATGCTCACACACCCATGCACACCCTCTGGTGTGTGCTCACACCCCCATGCATGCCCTCTGGTGTGTGCTCATACTCCCATGCACACTTCCAGTGTGTGCTCACACCCACATGCACATTTCCAGTGTGTGCTCACACTCCCATACACACCCTCTGGTACATGCTCACACACCCATCCATGCCCTCTGGTGTATACTCACACACTTGTGCACACTCTCTGGCACATTCTCATTTTTGTGCATGCCCTTGAATCTTTGCTCACACATCTGTGCATGCCCTCTGGCTTTGTCTGTACCCATCTTAGCCACCATTCCTTCCCCCTCTGTTTCTGAGAAAGAGTCTCACAGGAAGGTCTCTGGCATCAAGCTCTCTGAAATCCTCCTGGCTCTGCCTCTTGAATGCTGATCTGGCAGGTATGAATGACCACATCCACTTTCTTTTTAAATATCTAAATATTTAACATATATATTTCTGTACTGGGTATATATTGAAGGCTTAGATGCTTAAGAAATAAACCTTTGTATTTTATACCAACTTAAATTTATCCCAAGTCCCCTTACACATTATGGTCCCTAATCTCAGTATCTAAGTCTTTGGGGCTCTCTCAGTACTAGGCATAAGAAGATGCCAGTTTTTCATTGCCTCTCCAGACAGGTAGGTGCCTTTGAGTGACCCCTGTGTTCTCTGTGCAGGGCCCTTTGTAATCTGTGGCTCTCACCTTTCCAAGTCACTCAGGAAGCTCCACCACCATAGAGAACCTGTGTGCCAAATTAGACTTCTCAGATCTGCTGCTCTTGGAATCTACTGGGGAAACGAGGCCCAGAGTTCCTTCCTCTAGAGACTACACAATGCCGTATTCCTAGACCCTCTTGAACTCTACAGGTCCATACTTCTAGAGGCAAAGGCTAGGGAGACTCTGAGCAAGAACAGACTTGCCAGCAGCTGGAGGGCTGGATGAGAAATGGGACAACTCGCAGGAGGAAAAGAAAAACAGATGACTGAAACTTGTGCATGGCTTAGGAACAATAATTACGTGGCTTCTCATTTACAGAAATTGACCCTCCCAGAAATCTCCGTCCGTTCGGGGTAACACATTCTGGTGGGGTTTTGACCTGGTTGCCCCCATCTGCTCAAATTGATGGCTACATTTTGACCTACCAGTTCCCAAATGGCACCGTGAAGGTATGAGGACTTCTTGTACTTCTCTTGGTGCCTTCTCTTCCCAGCCTCCCCGTAGAACAACTTGTTGGCTTGACCTGCTGATCTGTCACCTGCTAAGGGCAGTTATTTGTGAACGCCATGCTCTCGGTGTAAGGACTAACCTCTGTGTCTGCTCCTAGATGACTACTACATATTTGCTGGCTGTGTGTATTCTCCATTTTATCATTCTTTTTTTTTCAACTGCTTATTTTTAATTTCTAGCGGCTCAAACTCAAGGTCTTGTGCATACTAGGCAAGCTCTGTAGCGCCAAGCTCCACCCGTCAGCTCTGCTGTTTCCTACTTCCTCCTGCTCTTCCTGCACTTCCTCCTGCTCTTCCTCCAGCACCAGCTCCTCCTGTATCTCCTGCTTCTCCTGCACCTCTTCCTGCTGCACTTCCTTCTGTGCAGCTCCTCCTCTTGCTCCTCCCCTTCTCTATCTTCTCCTCCCCACTTCCCCTCGCCCTCCCTCTCCTTCTTCTCCTCCTCCTCTGTAAATTGTTGGGCCTGCTTAATATATTTAGATTCCAGGAGGACTGAGACTTTTTTTTTAATCTAAGGCATTTAGATTAATGCTTCGCATGTGAATATTTTCTTTTGTTTTATTTTTGGCATCAGCGAGGCTTGAACTCAGGGCCCTGTACATGTCAGGCAAGTGTTCTGCCCCTGAACTATGTCTGTCCCTAGCCCTTTTTAGTATTTTTATTCTGTGACAAGGTCTCACTAAATTACTGAGCTGACTTCAAGCTTGCACTCTTCTTGCTACAGTCTGGAAAGCAGCTCAGGTCGGAGTCTGTGCAGCCACACACCAGGCCACCAATAAAAATCCACTGAATAAACAGTTGACCATTATTTTAAGGGCTAGCTTTCCTTGGGAATCTCTGAAGTCCAGCAAACCTGGCCAGTAGAAAATCATTGTTCTCTCTGTAGCAATAAACAAACAGATAAAAAAAATAAGAAAGAAAAAAAGAGAACACTTTGACTTACTCATTATTACAATGACTGCATCTGACTGTCCGACTTGGAGAGTTTAGTCCAATGTTTACAGAGTAAGGCATATTCAGGGTTTCTTGAAATACCAACTACTTCAGTGTCTCACAGTTATGATGGCCAGTTTGCCTTCTTTCTAAAACCATGTTCTTAATCAAACATTGCCAGCCTACTGCTGATAGCAGTTACTATCGTCAGTGCCTCTCCAGGTATCTGAAGGACCAAGTCCCTAGGCAACCTGGCTGGGGTTCCTGTGTTGGCCATGCACAGCCTCAGTTCCCAGCTAGCCCTTCTAGCAGGGTGGACTGTCCATGGCATGGCCCTCCAGGAAAGTGACTGACACTGGCTGGGATTTTGGGCTGCCACTGAGCACATGGAGCAGTTTTAACGTCATGTGTGTAAATGCTGCTGACGCCCAGGCTGCTGGGCAGAGAAACTGAGTTGCTCACTGCCTGTTATCGCTTTTGTTTATAGGAGGTGGAGCTCCCAAGAGGCCAGCAGAGATTTGAATTGCAAGACCTGGAACAGGGTGTCACCTATCCTGTTTCCTTGGTTGCCTTCAAAGGTAATCAGCGGAGCCGGACTGTGTCTACCACCCTTTCTACAGGTAACGTGGAATCTAGTCTTTTAAGTGACAATACACAGAGAGGCATTGGAGCGGCCAGGGAGGAGTGTGGAATTATAGAGAAGTAAAAATGGGGTTCTGGTTTGCAAACCAGTCCACCCCACAGTGATGTGACTAAAGAGGGAAGTGGGGAAGCTAGGAGAGTAGACCTAAGACACTGAGGGACATGAGCCTAACTTAAAGGTGCATTTGCAGAGTTTGATGGAAGCAGAGTGATGGCCAGCTGGCCTTCCTTCTAAAAACATGTCCCATGATCAATATGTGAGCTAAGAATTGGAAAAAGCAAGTAGTGTAGGAGGCGATGAAATAATCTCCAGACCAAGCGAATTGTCTCGTAATGGGGAAAGCTGCAATGTCTCTTCTTTCCCGTCTAACAACACCGTCCTTCTGCTTGGTCTCAGTGGATGCTCGCTTTCCACACCCCTCAGACTGCAGTCAAGTTCAGCAGAACACCAACGCTGCCAGTGGGCTCTACACCATCTACCTCAATGGTGATGCCAGCCGGCCCATGCAGGTGTACTGCGACATGGACACTGACGGAGGCGGCTGGATTGTGAGTCTTAACGGTGCTCAGAGAAGCTCCATGGAACATCTTGTTTCTTAGCCCAGGGAGATGGTCGTAGCTGCTCCATGGAGGTCCTATTTCATCTCTGCCTATGGAGGGAAGGAAATTTGATGGCTTGCAACTGTGTGGAGGGAGATCTTGTCCCATTGCAAGGGCTTAACACTCACTGGTCACAGAATGGGCTTGGTTAAACCAGAGTGAAAGACTATGAGTTTAGCATCATCAAAAAATGCCTAAATGTTTCTAAATTCTACCCTCTTCAAAGCACTTTGAAAACCATGACCTTCACATGATATGTTAGTGTGAGAGGATTATCATTCTTGTTTTGCAAAGGGGGAAGCTGAAGCTTACAGAGAAAACATCTTTGGTTGAGTCAGTCACACATGTCAGTGACATTGCTGAAGCCACCATTCCAGGAGACACATATGCCAGATCCTCGATCTTCCTGATGGCTTGTGTCAGGTCACACAAGATGGAAATACACAGCTTCTTTGGGGGAGTCAGTCCTTTGAACTAGGGCCTCTGGTTTTTGGTTTACACCTTGGCTCTGTAGGACAGAAACAAAATATTAGGGCTTTGATTTGAAGAGTAAGGCCAGAGCTAGGGAAGCTTAGGCTGTGTCTAAGCTGTCCCAGTCTGCCAGGAAGTTTTACTGTCTTGGGCCACTGTCTACTTGCATTCTGAGAGTTCTTTCATTGGTTGCTGATTCGGTTCTATGATGAATCTTTGAAGCTTGCCGGTGGATTATTCGATCTTTCTCTCTTACTTGGCTTCTCCCTGTGTCTGAGCCAATTGAGGGTCTTACTTTCTCTAATGAAAGGTAGCTTTCACCTGCTGTACATTGGAACCAATTGTGGGAGAGAGAAAGCATGGCCTCATAGTGTCGAGCTATGTTCATTTACACGTTTTCTTAGTGCTCTGGGAAGCCAGCTAGTTTTTGAGCAGCCACAGGTAAAATGAAATCATCTGACGAGTGGCAATGAAGAGCACAGAGCACACAGTGTCTGCCCAGTGACAAGGAATAGTGGGATGTCTGTTTCATCCAACAATTGGTTGGATGGCAGAAAGTCTTGATTTATAAAATAACACAACAGATTGTAACATGGGAGGTCTCCCACCTAAGCAGCCCTGTATGTCTGTGCCTGCTGCTTTTCATCATCACCATTGTACCTGAGCTCAGTTCCCTCAGGCCCACAGCCCAATTTACCACAGTTGTGCTTGTAATTGACCACTGGCAGGATGTCTGTACTGTTTAGTGTGGTCTTTTTTTGAAAGCAAAGCTTGTACAAGGAAGGGACCATTTATCCTAGGGCAGGAGAGAGAAAGAGAGAGAGAGAGAGACAGAGAGAGACAGAGAGAGACAGAGAGAGACAGAGAGAGACAGAGAGAGACAGAGACAGAGAGAGACAGAGAGAGACAGAGACAGAGACAGAGAGAGAGAGACAGAGAGGGAGAGGGAGAGGGAGAGACAGAGAGAGGTAGAAAGAGAGAGAGAGAGCAGAGAGAGAAAAAGAGACACACAGAGAGAAGTAGAGAGATACAGAGATACAGAGAGAGACACACAGAGAGAGGTAGAAAGACAGAGAGAGATGGGGGGAGAGATAGAGAGAAGGAGAGGTGGTGGTGGTGGTGGTTTGTCTCCCTGCACAACCCATGATATAGTGTACAAATATTTATTGAGTACCTACTGTGTGTCAGACATAGATTAACCATCCAGGAATGAACAAATGAGACGAATCTCTGACTTGCTTTCTATATACCCATACAAATGAGCCTTCCTTAAACACTGTCAGTTATAGAATTGCTGAATCCACTCAGTACTGTAACCAGTATCAGTCTCATCCCCCACCCCCCCACCTCACGTTGTTTGCTCCGGCCTCCAGTAGGTAATATATGTAGACTGTACAGAGGTCTCCTCTAAGTCAGGGGCTCCACAAGATAAATAGAGTTCTAAAAACTTCTACTATATATTTCACTTACTGTTTGGGGTTTTTATTTGGTTCAAGAGTCTTCTAACTCTTAAAGATAACCCAGGCTTCTATCAAGCTTTTAAAATCCTTTTATGAAAGTTGTTCTCTGGTCCAGGCTGCAGGCACCTAATTTGATGAACAGGCAGAAGGACTTTGCCCCCAAGGCTACCCAGACAGCCAGGAGGAGGCTGGAAAGAACATCAGGGAACACTTAAAAGTTTCAAATCTTTCCATCTTGGAAGTGTAAGGGCTGCACCAGGGGCTCTTTCCACAGACAGTTCAATGCAAGTTTGATTTTCCCCTCCTGATTTAGTGAGAAATTTCTCCAGGATGATGACAGTGCTGGATTACAGACCCCAACATAGATTTATTTCCTTTTACTATTTTTTTGAGTAGTTCATTGTAGAGCATTTAAATTTTCAAAATTGATTAAAAGCCTCAATCAAAGCCATCTGATCAAGATGTATAAATTATCTGTGTGGGTCAGTATACTTAAATATGACGTAATACAATGGAAATCAACAATTATTAAGATATAATAACAGTTTATTGTTATCTGTTTGTGCCAGACTCTGCTATGGTATGACTTGCTGACCTCACTGAAGACTTCCTCTAAGCTCTGAGGTCATGGGGCCTAGTTATACTTTGACCTGACAGTTCAGAGAAGCTTGGGCTGTGGGCATAGCTCAGTTGGTAGAGTGCTTGCCTAGCATACTCAGAGTACTGAGATTGTTCTCTGGTAGCACTGAAAACTGGACATGATGCTACACAACTGTAATGTTAGCACATGGGAGGCAGGGGCACAGGGATTAGAAGTTCAAGATGGTCTTGGCTATGTATGAGTTCAAAACCAGCCTGCACATACTGGGACATTTTAAAAATACTAAGCAAAACAATAAAACCCCAAGCCCCAAGCATGCTCACTGGAGATAGAGAAATTGGTATTGCACATTTCATTAGAAAGGCAGGCTCAGAATCAATCCCAGCCTTGGTTGAGGATGCTACTTAACACAGTGGATAGACACATAAGGAATGTCAGCACCATGTCCAGCCTAGATTGCACTGTGAGACAAGAAGAAATCCGAGAGCAGGTTGACACAGGCTCCTTACTAGGAAACAAATCTCCCAAGTGTTCAGAAATACTACTGAGGAAATATACCTGGGAGAGCTAGACTCTCAAACTTTCTGACCAACACTGGACTGTGTATCATCCTTGTTTGAGCCACCAAATGGTTGTGTGGATATGGCTAATTTTCTTGGACTTTGCCATCTGTAAAACGGCATTGTTATTTTTTCCCTCAGAATCAACATTCATTAGATGTCCGGTAAATGGTTGCTATGTTAAGCACAAAATAAATGAAGAATGAAGGAAAAAAAAAAACCAATCAACCAAACAGGAAAAAAAAAAACCCCACCCAATCCAAGCGGGGGAAGCTTTAACAAGTGGGCAACAGGGAGAAAAGGAGCTAAGAACAGCGTGCTAATTAGCTGTGTTACTTCTGTGTGCAATGACTTGCTGTGATTTTCCCTAAATTCTTCTTGTCAGTTTATGCCCATTTATGGGACATTTTTGGAGGACATGTACTGTTCCATCTAGCCTTCCCAGAAACGCTGTGGCAGACTTCTCTTCCCCACTCCTCTCTGCTTTACAGTGAGCTGGCTGGGATCAGAAACCAAAATGACTGACTCACTATCCCCCAGGCCAGAAAGTGTCTGTGGCTGACTTGGAGCCTGGAACATTCTCTTCCCATGGGTGTCTTTATTCAGCACCTCCTCAGCCACAGAGCTGTAGTGGTGCTGAAGGGAGTTAATGGTGAGCGGCCACGTGTGACCTCAGCTCGTGTCACTTTTAGAGAAAAATGTAAAGATTCCACAACCATTAGGTTTCCTTCACCAAATTCAAGGCTATAGATAATAGAATTTCATGTTGGGGCTTCTTCCTTTAGATCAGTACAGGGGAAACAGAGGTAGACATACAATTCTAGACTTTGGTAAGTGGTTGCTAATCATCACTGAATGGGCCACAACGACTTTTAGTTTGGTCTCAAGTTCAAGTGGAATAATAGCATTACTCTTTTCAATACTGTGTGCAGGTGTGTTTGGGTTTAGGAAAGTTTTCGAGTTTATCTCATATAAAGGAGTCTGATTTACTCTGAGGGGGAAGTGGCCTTCTTTTCCCGAGTAGAGATCTTTTCGTATACAAAGCAGCTCATCTTTCTGAAACAGAACCAAATCTCTAGTTCTCATTTTTCTTACTCCTCAGCCCAGCCCAGCCTGCTTCCTGCCTCTCTCTAACCCAGCCCTTGCTGAAGTAATTGGGGATTTTCATGTCACTAAATCCCAGGGAGTTTTGATCTTACATCCCTTCACCCCTCATCAGTACTGGGGACTACTGACCATTATTTCTCGGTTATTACACAATGTTTTTTAGTTTCCTTTCTCTGTCCCTAGCTGCTTCTTCTCTCCCTAACGAGATCATCCATGCCTATGAGCGTATTGGAGGTCTCCAAGGATTGATTTCAGTTCTGACTTTCTTTGTATATGGCAGCATCTTTCCTTCCTCCGACCCCCGTACTTTCACTTTGAATCTCACTGGATCCTTGTGTTCATTAGGACAGCATGATTCCACAGCAATGACAGTGACAAGCCACTCTCCCACTCCCATGCTCTAAGAATACACATGCAGTCACTTCTGAGTGCTGTCTCAGCAGTTCAGGTTGCTTCCGATTTGTGGCTAGGCCATCGCAGCATGTAGCATTTACCAATGTGCATGCCAATGGAAGACAGTGTGGAGAACCCCACCTACTCTGGTCCTCCTGCCTTTAGCTTAGGAATAGTCACATGCTTTTTACTTACCTGCAAAAGAAGTTGAAAACCGTCCTGTGTTCTTGGGACAAGGAGAGTGAAGTAGGACTTGGTGAACTCCTGCCATTTCTCCCAGATACACTTCCAACTTAGAGAGCAAGCCTAGGTCTCTCATCAGCACCCTACCCCCCTCTGCTGGTTACATGAAACCCTGCTTCACCAGGAAACCTCAGAAAGAATTAATACTGGACCAGGGATGTTAATCAGTGGTAGAGTACTTGCTTGGCATGCACAAGACCCTACATTTGATTCCCAGCACAGCTAAAAGGAAAGGAGAACAAACAAACTCCCAACTTACACAGTGTCCCCAAGTGAGCTTGATACAGTTGCAAAAGATGTCCCTCTCAGAATCTTCCTTCTGCAAGAACAGCTGAGTAAATAATTATCCAGTGCTGCAATCAAAACTTCTATAGAACAGGACAGCCCTGGTGGGGTGGGGTAGTTTCTCAAGTCCTAAAAACATGGACTGGAATTCCAACAACCGATCAACTCATGTGTATGTGAACTCTTAGTGTTGACCCACTTTGTCACCATGACTGTCAAGTTTCCTTCTGCCGACATCTGTCTATCTTCAGGGTAGTTTCTTGTCTAACTCACCATCCACTGTGAACAGCACAGTACAGTGGTCTTCAAACTGGTTACCATGTCTTCCACTCCTGCCACTGGACAGGCATTCTCTACACTGTAGCTAGAAGGATCTGGGGAAAACTCTGTTTCCTGTTTAGTCTTCCAAACTTACCATTGCTTTTTACAATGGACCAACATCTTCAACCAAACTGAATCCCACCAGGGCTGACCTTTGCCTGTTTTCCAGCCTCCTCTCCTAGTCCTTCGTGACGAGCACCCAGAATCAGGGTTAGCAGCCTTCCTTTCTCTTCTTGATGCTCCTGCTAACCCTGCAAGCTTCTGATATTTTCCCAGGAGAGTCCTGTTGGCTCTTGCTTAGGTGCAGTCCCACTGTATCTTTCTTCATAGCTCTTATTGTTGGTTTAACTGAATTTTTCTTTGTTGGATTACTTAACTCATGTCTATCTTATTTACTGGAATGTTTGCTCCATTCAGACAGGAACCATTTCAGCTTTATTCATTTTGGCCATCACCTTGTGTGTTTTCTACTTATACAGGAGATGCTCCTGCTGTTCCACAAATACTAAATACTTGCTCTGTTAGGATTCTTGAGAATAAAAATAATTCCTCCTTTCAAATTGTTTAAGTGGAAGATAAAAGACAGCATATATAGAGGTCATGCTCCAAATGAGTTGGAATGGTTGACAGTTATATGCCACAGACAGTAAAGATCTGGAATCTTCTATCATACACAACCAACAACTAGCAATTTATCACCAGCTTTCCCAAGTTTTTCTGTGCTCTAGGATTAAAATTTCTTAAGGGTGGAAGTGTTCCCTGTTAGGTACTATACATTTTCATACCTGGAATATATATTTTACCTAAAATTCTTATTAATGTAATAGACAGTATACTCAATATACTGAGATATAAATAAAAATTGCTTTTAAAGAATTAAGATGTATTATTGCAGGGTCAGTTTATGTGCAGGTCCATAGTGTCCCCTTGCCTCCCAGGGCCACCTGGAAAACACAACTACCATTTCTCTGCCCCTCAATAGTATCTGTACAATGGCAGAGCAAAGCACTCATTTCCTTTTTCAGGTCTTCCAGAGACGGAACACTGGGCAGCTGGATTTCTTCAAGCGTTGGCGGAGTTATGTAGAAGGTTTTGGGGACCCCATGAAGGAGTTCTGGCTTGGTATGATCTCAGAGAATCAGGAAGGTGGGGTTGTGGGGGGATAATATCCCTCTTGATGGGCTGGTCAGGGCATTTATGGAAGCTTCCCATTTTCAAGGAGCCATTCAAGGGACAGGGACACTGTGTTGTATTGGGAAGGGTCTGGCCCAGCAGGGATGGGTGAAGAGATAGGACTGCCTGAGGTGGCTTTTATTCCATACCTAAGCTCTGCAGAATCTTCTCTGAGCCTGGATTTCATATAACTGCAGTAGAAGGACAGTTGATGGATTTGGATCCCAGGCTCTCATTAAGAGGATGTACCAGTGGTCCCTGTAATTCTGCTGGTACAGCCAGACATTAAGGGCCCATTTTCCCTCTGCTCTCTTTTGGAGCAGATGTTCATAGAGAGTTAAATAGCCAATAAAACATCTACTGGGAAATACAAAAATTTAAAAAAAATCGAATCTGGTTATTCAGTGTCTTCCAGAGTAGATGATGTTTGTGCTTAGCTAGGTACAGAGTTCCATTTGAGGTCTGAGGATAGGCAGTTATTTCATCTATTCCTTTACTTTTGAGATGTGTGGACACACAAAAGAGGGCTGGCTTCTGCTTTGGAGAGGTAGAGCCAGTGGGCAGATTACCCCAATACTTTGTCCTCCCTGATGGCATCCCACGATGTCATTAGCATTGCCATGCCAAAGAAATAAGGGTGAGAATATTAGCACCCCAGGAGAAAGAGTTGGGAAAGCTCTTTATTAGCAGAGAAGATTAAATATAAAGATGACTTTTATCTCTGACTGTCTCAGATGCAGACAGTGAGAACTCTTACACACAAGTTGATTGGTTATTTGAATTCCATTCCATGTTTTTAGGACTTGATAAACTACATAATCTCACCACTGGCACCACCACTCGGTATGAGGTGAGGGCAGACTTACAGACTTTCAATGAATCTGCCTACGCTGTATATGATTTCTTCCAAGTGGCATCCAGCAAAGAGCGGTACAAGCTGTCGGTTGGGAAATACAGAGGCACAGCCGGTAAGAGAGATGTCTCACTATGGCAGTCTCCTTGTTACCATCATCTAAGGATTGACTTGCCATGTGCCATGGATGTGGGCTGTGGGATACTGGTATGCAGAGGTTGGGTGTCTTCACTAACAATGCTCTCTGAAGGGGCTTGAGGGTAAAGGAAGCAAGAATAATTTTTAACCATTAAACTGGATTGTTTTTATATGTTCTTTCCCCCGCACCTGAATCTCCTTTTATTCTCCCCTGGTTTAGGCTGTTTATACGTTTTTGAGCAATTTTATTCTGAGCCTTTCAGTGAACTTCCATACACAGTGGGACTGTTATGCTTGTGTGTGTGTGTGTGTGTGTGTGTGTGTGTGTGTGTGTGTGTGTGGTGTATGTGTGAGTCTTATTATAACATTTTGTGGTATTTTGCTGTGTATTAAGACAGAAAAATGAAAGCACCAAGTCAAGCAGTAAGAACTTTAGATCTCATTAACTTACACGACAGGGACAACACAAAGATGAGTAGTTTAGCCAAAAGCAGGGACTCTTTAGCCTCCATTAGCTGCTCACTGGCTTTTGGCCAGTGGGTGGTGTATTCAGTTGTACCGTGAAAGGAACACAATTAAGCATCATGATTGAACTACTGCGATTATACTGACAAACATTTTAAGAGGGGATGGTGTGGTTGTTGGTCTAATATGGATATTTTAAAGATGATATTTATGGCTTCTCTGCCTTTGGTCTGATTCTGACTTTGCTTGTAGTCATGTCTAAGTGTGTTACTGGCAAAATTAGCTGATTTTATAGGAAGCACATGGAAAGAGAAGAATAACTTTTGCAGACCAAGTGGTATGGTAAATAAAGAGCTAAGGAATGGGAATGGTGGGTATATCAAGGACCTGAGTGGCTAGGGGAAGCTTCCTGGAGGACATGGGGATGGGATTGGCTCAGACAGAGGGCCAAACACAGACAGGAGGAAAGGAGGGGCTTACTACATCTGAGGGTACCCAGGAGGAATAGAGGACCAACCCAAGGCAAACAGATTGCTGTTTTGTAGGGCATCTCAAAATTGTATACTCAAGGATCTCTGAGGTCTGGGGTTATGATCTGAAATAGTCAACTACGAATGGAAAATGTTGAGGTTCTTTGCTATGTATTGTAATGCTAAATACTGGCCCTCAAGGCCTGGTTGTCCTAGGAATGAGAGAATCTTTATGTAGACCCAAGTGACACATGTAACCTTGACCCCCAAGTTATTCCTGATTGGTGAATAAAGAGGCCTACAGGCTATAGCTGGGCAGAAGATAGGTGGGTTTTTGGTTTTGGGGCTTGGGGCTTAGTTTTGGGGGGCAGGGACCATAAAGGGGGGAGAGAGAGAGGGAGAGAGAGGGGGGGGGCAGAGAGAGAGAGAGAGAGAGAGAGAGAGAGAGAGAGAGAGAGAGAGGAGTGGAGAGATGCCATGGGGTAGGTGAGTTATGAATACATGGCCATCAGGGCTGATGACTGGAGTTAAGAGTGGCCCAGATGCAACATGGCAAGTTAATATGGTCATTGATAGAGTAGATACCAAAACCATAGAGGGTAGGTATCTGTTCAGCTCTAGTACATAAGGCTTATTATAAATATAAAGGTTGTGTGTATTTTATCTGGGAATTGAATGGTCAAAGGTGAGGTAGAAACCTCTGATAGGGATTAAATAATTTCTATAACAGGAAAATTTCTTTGAGTTCTATAATTTCATTTCGTAAAACCATAATATAATTTTGCTCATTTCATAGTAATCTAGCACAAAACCTAGTACAGAGTTAGTGAGTTTTAAAACAATGAGATTTCCAGCAGGATTCCTCATGTCTAATCTCGAGGATACTCAATACCTTGATAGGAATAGATCCTGAGTTTATTTGACAAGGGACTATGGGAGCAGGTGGGTGCCTGTCACCAAGGTGGTTGCACTTGACCAAGTTGGAACTGTTCAAGGATTCTAAGCAGGAGTTACATGGGAAAGAGTGTGCAAGGAATTGTTTCTAGGGAAAATAATTGCCGTGAAACGCACCACAGCTACCAAGGTCCATTTTGCTTTGGATTCACCCCTTCCTTCCTTAGATGGTCTGTATTTCTCTGGGCTAGAGATGGGCTGTACAGCCTGCCTTCCAAATGGCACACAAACCGTGGGAGTCAGCTCTGAAAGCCAGGCTACTGGGAAAGTGAGTGGAAGGATTCAACACATTCTAAATTAATTGACTCTCCCTAGGTACATTATCCATATTTTCAGTCTGACTAGGCTCTGGTAACTCCTGTTTTAAAGTTGCTCAGGCCAACGAGGCCAGTCAGTGAGGATTTTTTTTTTTTTTTGGTTTTTGCTTTTGCTTTTTGTTTTTTAATTCAAGGAGAAAGAGGCAGCTCGGATACAACTGGGAAACAGACTGACCTTTGTTCATGTGATTATCAGGGTAGTTACAGAATGATTTAAATAATCATAATGGTTATTATTTTTTAAGACAGGCTCTGATCATGTATCCCAGGCTAGCATGCAACTTGTAATAATATTCCTGCCCTGGCCTCTTGAGTGTTGGAATTAAGGAATATACTATCACACACAATGATCATAATAATTTAATACTAAAATAACATAAATTCATAGTCTCAGGGGAGAGCCCATTACATAACTCTTACCCCATCTTTAAATAAGGTCAGGTTGTGTTTCTGATGGCTTCTAAATGATCTCTAATCATTTAGAATAACAAAGGGCCAGCAGGTCAGCCCTCAGTTTCCTATTTGGGTCTCCTCCTGCTCCGGTCTTAGTGTACCTGTAGTCTATCTGACTATCTTTCATGCTGTCAGTGAGACTTAGGCTTTCCTTTCAGGTTAGAGTCTCAATTATTACAAACCTCATACCTGAGATCTTCCTGGACACGTTTGAAGTCAGGTGTTTCTCCTCGGCTTCCATGTCTTCTGTTTCCCCCAAACCTGGCATCCTTCCTAGCTTCTTGGTTGAGACTTCATTCAGACCCATCTTTTCAGTTTGTCCCTTTCTTTCCCTTTCCTTTCTTGGACCATTAGACATTGCCTTTTCTGAGTCTAGTTAACATAATTCAGCAAATGAGCTGATGCTAATGGGAAAGGGAGTCAACATATTCTTAAATTACTGCGACTCTCCTCCCAGGTACCTTATTTCCATTTTAACTGTGACTAGGGGGTAATTCCCATTCTAAGGTTGTTCAGGCCAATAGGGCCAGCCAGTGGAGGATGTCTTTTTTTTAATAGGAAGCCTTGGGAGACTCTCAAATCACATAGCATTTAGGCAGCCAGCTAGTCTTCCTGTGTGTGCCGTCAGTCAGTCCTACCTTGATGTCCTGCATTACAACAGTGGGGTCAGTGCCATTTTAGCTTTCCTTGTCTATGCTTTGGTTCAGATGAGGGTTTTAAAATCTAGGAAGCTTCAGGCTATGATGCAGTATAGGGTAGAAGACAGATGTTCAAATGGAAGGTGAAGGTCTCCCTGTCTCTGTGAGTGCCATCTATTCCTGTGTCTCGCTTCATTAATGCTTTTATTACAACAGAGATGCACAGCATTGGTGGAAAGGAGAGGCTTCAAGCTTGTCCCCACCTCGGACTGTCCAGCTGGACCGATAGCTTCCCACTTCCACTGAAGTCATACTGCTTTTTGTTTGCTTCTGCTTCTTTTCCTTCTCCTCCTCTCTTCTGCTTCTCCTCCTTCCTCTTCCTCCTCTCCTCTTCCTCCTTCTCCTCTCTTCCTTCTTCTTCCAAAGGAAACTTCAGCAAGGCAATAGAATGTTAGCTTAATTTCTGATGTTGAATCTTATAGGCTTTCCTATGAGTCCCACTGTTGGGATGCTTGCTTATGTAGAGATGGCAACACAAACATAGACTCTGTCAGAGTTTCCATTGGGCTACCCAACTTTTTCCAACTTATCTCATGTCCCTCTTGCATGGGGTTCAGCCATTTTAGGGTACTTAATGGATGGGTCCTCCTCCTGGGGACACTTGGCAAAGTGACTGAGGATCTCTAACAACACTTAGTAGTCCAGGAATGACAATGTCTATATAGAGCTGTCTTAACCCAAAGCCAGTGTTTCCTATATTTTTTTAAAAATTTTTCTTAGGTATTGTCCTCATTTACATTTCCAATGCTATCCCAAAAGTCCCCCATACTGTCCCCCCCACTCCCCTACCCACCCACTCCCACTTCTTGGCCCTGGCATTCCCCTGTACTGAGGCATATAAAGTTTGCACGACCAATGGGCCTTTCTTTCCACTGATGGCCGACTAGGTCATCTTCTGATACATATGCAGCTAGAGACACGAGCTCCTGGGGGTACTGGTTAGTTCATATTGTTGTTCCACTTATAGGGTTGCAGATCCCTTTAGCTCCTTGGGTACTTTCTCTAGCTCCTCCATTGGGGGCCCTGTGATCCATCCAATAGCTGACTGTGAGCATTCACTTCTATATTTGCTAAGCCCCGGCATAGTCTCAGAAGAGACAGCTATATCAGGGTCCTTTCAGCAAAATCTTGCTTGTGTATGTAATGGTGTCAGCGTTTGGGGGCTGATTATGGGATGGATCCCCGGATGTGGCAGTCTCTAGATGGTCCATCCTTTTGTCTCAGCTCCAAACTTTGTCTCTGTAATTCCTTCCATGGGTGTTTTGTTCCCAATTCTAAGAAGAGGCAAAGTATCCACACTTTGGTCTTCGTTCTTCTTGAGTTTCATGTGTTTCGCAAACTGTATCTTATATCTTGGGTAGTCTAAGTTTCTGGGCTAATATCCACTTATCAGTGAGTACATATCATGTGAGTTCTTTTGTGATTGGGTTATCTCACTCAAGATGATGCCCTCCAGGTCCATCCATTTGCCTAGAAATTTCATAAATTCATTCTTTTAAATAGCTGAGTAGTACTCCATTGTGTAAATGTACCACATTTCTGTATCCATTCCTCTGTTGAGGGGCATCTGGGTTCTTTCCAGCTTCTGGCTATTATAAATAAGGCTGCTATGAACATAGTGGAGCATGTGTCTTTCTTACCAGTTGGAACATCTTCTGGAGTTTTCTATATTTTGAAACAGGCTTTTAATGGCTGGTGTTTGAGAAAAAAGAATTAATAGATTCACAGAGAAAAAGAAAGGCTAGATGCTCACCACTACCCTTTCCTTGCTACCTTCAGTCCCAGGGGACAGATACTCCAGGCCTAGTCTCACAGCCCTTTGTCTGAATGTGACTCACAGGGGCTATGATGTTTATGGCTTCTCCTGGTCTTAGGTCTTAGGTGGAGGCTGCAGAATCTTTATCATTCTTTCTGCACTATAAAGCACTGGAGGATACTCAGAGTGACATTTTGCTGAGATGGTCAGTCACCAGCTCAGTGGCTATACTGGCTGGTTTTGTGAGTCAACTTGACACAAGCTAGAGTCATCACAGAGAAAGGAGCCTCCCTTGAGGAAATGCCTCCATGAGATCCAACTGCAAGGCATTTTCTCAATTAGTGATCAAGGGGAGAGGGCCTAGTCTATTGTGGGTGGTGCCATCCCTGGGCTGGTGGTCCTGGGATCTATAAAAAGGCAGGCAGAGCAAACCAGAGGAAGCAAGCCAGTAAGCAGCACCCTCTATGGTCTCTGCATCAGCTCCTGCCTTCAGGTGCCAGCTCTTCTTAAGCTCCTGTCCTGACTTTGAACTATCATCTGGTAGTGTAAGCCAAATAAATCCTTTCCTTTCTGACTTGCTTTTTGGCCATCTTGTTTTGTGTGTTTTGTTGCAGCAATAGAAACCCCACTTAAGACAGTGGCTATACCTTGAGTGTGGGTTTAGACCTTCTATGAGTCTTCTATAACCCTCCCAACCCACACCTAAGAACAGTTTCCAGCAAAGCCAAAGAACAGGGCATTTTGAATAGGGTTCATTAGCAGTTTCTCCTAACACTAATATGAGGGAGTCTAAGCATGATTGGCCTAACTAATTTTTATTCATTATTTCTGAGCTTCTATGTAGTCCATTCGGGCCTCAAACTTGCATTTCTCATGCCTTAGCTTCTGGGGCTAAGGAGTGTCCATCACACCCAGATTTAACTTGGTTTTACTTAGGGAAAATAAACTCATTGATTCAGAACAATGCCTCGGCTAGAGCCAGTTATTTTCTGATTCATGAGCATAGTCATTTTCTATACTCTGAACAATAATTTGGCTTTAGTTTCTCAAAGGTAGAAAATCCATATTCAGAAATAATAATAACAATTAATAAAAAAAAATGTTCCAAACACATCAAAGCTCACTTCCTTTTTCTAGTCCAGGGTCCAAGGTTAGGATAACTGAAGATATCTTCAAGAAAGCATTTGTCTGGGTCTTGGAAAATAAGCTCTGGGAACTTCATATTCAGTCTAGGAAAGCTGTGCTTATTGAAAGAATGTTACTAGGGGAGCCATTGTGTGTTATTTCAAGCTGTAGTTAACTGTCTGTGGGAAATCTGGAGGGAGGAGAAAAACGTAAACAAATAAAGCCACAGGCTGTCTTTTTCTTTGACTGGAAGAAACTCATGGAGGCGTGGCCATCTTGGTGTCGAAGCACCAAAGGATCCTGCCTTTGCTGGTCAAGGCATGAAGGGAACAAGGTTGTGTTTGCAGACTTGGAAGGACAGATTGCTGCTACCTTCCTGTCTTAGTGTTTCCATTGCTGTGAAGAGACACCATGACCAAGGCAACTCTCATAAAGAACATTGAATTGGGGCTGGCTTACAGGTTCTGAGGTTCAGTCCATTATCATCATCTCAGGAAGCATGGCAGCATCCAGGCAGGCATGGCACTGGAGGAGCTGGGAGTTCTACACTTTGTTCCAAAGGCAAACAGGAGAAGACTGGCTCTTCTACGCTGGGCATAGCTTCAAAGCCCACCCACACTTCCTCCAAGGCCATACCTTCTAACAGCACCACTCCCTATGAGCCAAACACTCAAAACACCATACTTCCCTTTGCACAAGGGTCTATTAATTTTATGCTAGGGACTGAACTGGTGGCCTTGATTTCCTAAGTGTTCGCCTACCTCATGCCATATCCCCAACTCCTATGAACTCTTTGCGTACCTGCTCTAACTCACCCTAACAGAGTTCTTAAGAACAAGAACCTCTTCTGCTTTGTATTGCCAGAGCCAAGCATGGGGCTCACCCATCACAGGGAAGTGTACATCATCTGACTAAGTGTGTGGATGAAGCTGCAGCTGTGCCAGGACCACATGAAGGGCTGTTGAAGAACACATGGCTCCCAGTATTTTCACTTCTGTATGCCTGGGTTAAACCTAGAATTCACATTTTTTGTAGGTTCTCAGGTAACATCAGTGATTTAGGTTTTGGGGACTGCCTCCAGAACTATTGTCAAAGGTTATCAGAGATAGACTGCACTTACTAGTAGGAATGAAGCCCTCTGTGGGAGTGAGGAGGCCCCAGGAAATCTGTGTTTCATAAAGAACTGACATTTTAGAATCTGAGGACCAACAGTTGAGTCTTGACAATCTCAGAGTCTTGGTGTCTGGGACCTTCGGTTGCTGTAGGTGAACCCCCAGGATTTTATTTCCATATGGGATTCATAAGAGCCTGGCCTACCTTGCAGGCCTGTGAGAGTCACAGCAATTAGATGTAAATGTGAGTGTCATTGTTGCAGGAGGGGAACTTGATTAAGCCCATGATTGATATGGGCTCTTATTGCCTTTTATGAACTGAAAAAGCAAGTAAACTTCTAAATGGATGACGAATGTGGTAGGGGAAAGAGGTGCCATATGAGTGAAGTAATTAAAGCAGATTCCAGACAAGATGTAACGAAGCATTAAATTGTACATGCGTCCCCAGAAGGGCTCTCGAAGTTCAGGTGTGTGCATGTGAATGTGTGTGTGTGTGTTGGTAAGTGTATGTGTGTGTGTGCTCGGATGAAGGGAAGATAACTAGGAATCTTCTTTTATAGTAGAGTTGAGCTAGACTGTAAGGGAGGTGAGGGTTTGAACAATGGAGGGCAGAGGGCAAATGGGCCTGCTCACCACACTAGTAGAGACAATGGGGTTGGAGGTTGTGCATAAGAGGCAGCCCAGTGACAAGCCTGCAAAGCAAGCAGGATGAACCATCTTCTCCATGGTAGTAGGTAGGATGCTAAGCTTAAGACTGTGACATGGGTGCTGCCACAGGGACTGGGAGATGGACTGAGATCCGGGAAAGTTGTTGGGTGAACACATGTCCTCAGAGATGAAAAGAGACCTTGGTGGCCGCTGTGAAGAGGCAGGAAGGATGTTTTGAGAAAGTAGGTTAGATCAAGGGTATGTTATCCAATAAAGTGAATGGATTTTGGGTCAGGGGCAGCAGGGAGAATGGTCACTGTAGTAAATGCAGAAGGACACAGAGTGTTTATATCAAGTGAAGGGTAGTGAGACCTTCCAAGTGAGAATGCTGTTGAAGTTGATGGAGAAACAGGTCTGGTGTTTGAGGGTCAGGTTAGCAAGGATAACCTGTTCATCTATATCATGTTCCATTCTGAGTTAGTTGTGACGACCTGTGATACACAACTGAATCCTTGGTGTTTTGGTCCTAGATATTTCCTGTTGGGACCTCTTTTCTCATAGTTCTTGACTCATAGTTCTTTTCTCATAGTTCTCATAGTTCTTATCTCTCTTGCAGGGGATGCTCTCACCTACCACAATGGATGGAAGTTCACGACTTTTGACAGAGACAATGATATTGCCCTCAGCAACTGTGCACTGACGCATCATGGTGGCTGGTGGTATAAGAACTGCCATTTGGCCAACCCGAATGGCAAATATGGGGAGACCAAGCACAGCGAGGTAAGTGGCAGGCAAACAGCTTTTCTATCACAAGCTTTGCCTGTCTCCACTCCCAAAGTGATGTCATCCTGGTGAGATTGATAGTTCCCCCTCTGTCTGAAGCTTTCAGTCAGGCCAGGAGATTGTGCTTCGGTCTTCATGGTGTCACCAGACAATGGACACTACACAGTGTACATCGCACTATCACACAACTATTCAGCTGCATGGGAGTGACTCATCACTGATATATGACCTATGATGTGAATCGCATGCTGTCTCATCTCATTATTAAGTTTCTTTTGTAATATTTTTGAGCCAGGGTGGGTCTCATGTAGCCTAGGCTGAGCTCACACTTGTCTTGTAGTTGAGGAATGGTCATAAACTCATGATCCTCCTGCCTTCGTTTTTTAAATTCTTGGATTATTATAGGCATCTGTCACATCTGGCTAAATTTTTGTTGTTGTTGTTCATCTGTTTATACAGACTCTTGCTATATAACCTAGGTTGGCCTTGAACTCTGAATCTTCCTGCCTTAGCCTCCTGAGGGTTGGGGTTACAGGTGTGCACCACCATACCTAGCTATCAGACCCTGTTATGGATCAGGTTGTGGTAATGAACTACCACAGATTAGGTGGTTTAAAAACAGACTTGCGTATCTTACAGTTCTAGAATTTCCTAATCCAAGACCATGGTGCCAGCCGATTCATTTTTGATAGAGCCTTGTTACTTGGTATGGAGACAGACACCTTCTAGATAAATCTTCACGTGACACAGAGAGAGGCCATCTGACCTCCTCAATGAACCCCCCTCCCTGAGAGCTGCCCCTTAATACTACCAAATTAATTGGGCCAATAAAATTTCAATACGCAGAATTTGAAGAGAACTCAAATATTAAATCCCAAACCAGACACTTGGTTGTCTTTTCTAGTTGCCTCTCCATTATAGCAGAGCTGTTTCTCTGGGTCCCTTGATGACTAGGTAAACAGGTTCGGCTTTGGGTCAGACTCAGCCTTGGCTCCACTTTAACCTAAGCCACCAAGAGCCTGCCACACCCTGTTCTTGTCTCTGTCAGGACAGTGTTCAGGGCTCAGTGTATGTGAGGGCTCCTCTCTTGCAAATTTTCCTGTCTGTATTTTCTGGGACTTCCATGACCCTTGTATGTCATGGTGACTTTTTGCCAGCTACAGGTTATCTATGACCCCTCCTGGCTTCCTGAAAATTACACTTTTCTCCTATTCATGTCAATCTCTTGCCCTCCATAAACCTGCCTTGGGTTTCTAATTTCAAGTCCTAGGTCCTGATCCTGGCTTTCAGGCAGCCACCTCTCTCCAGAACTCACACAGACCAATATTACTGTAAATATTAGCACTGCTCAAATCCAGGTGCATTCTTATTACTGTAGTTCTTACCACACAGTCAGGACTCCCAATCCTTATGTGATATTTTTTTTAAAGGGAAGAAGAAATTTGCCCCTAGGGCAATGAAGAAGGTTGGCCCAATGAATCATGGTGGCAGCATGTGGGCCGACCAGGGAAGCCTGTGATCAGAGATCAAATATTTGAAATGAGCAGTCAGCATGCCCTAAACCATCCCTGTATTTGCTAATAAAAGACATTCATCTGGCTAATGTGCTTCTCTCGCTCTGCAAGCCATTTAGCTTCTTGTTTATTATTTACTTCACAAATTAAAATACATAAAATTGGTCACTTGGGCTCTTTATTGGCCAGGTTGCAAGGTTATTAAGTGAATTAAATATTATTGTGCTCACCAGTCAAAAGACATAAAGTGAAATTTAGTTTTCAGCAGGCCATTTGTCACCCCAGCGCTAATATCTAAACAGTCTAAATTGAAAATGATTTTACACAATTGGCTAATTAATACGTTTATTTTTGCCTTTTATTTTTTTGAAAAAGAACAGGGTACGGCAATGGCTGATTGACTGCTCTCTGCCTAAGTTGATCGTCTTGTCAACCTTGTGTTCTGGCCTTCCCTACATCTTGGGCACACACCCCATCTTCCTACCACAGAGGTTTCTTTCTCTCTCCACTCAGCTTGTCGAATACCAGGAGAGGGTACATGATCTGGACCTTGTATTTTGGATCATAACCCATTACTGCTAGAACTTCCTCTTCTTTTTCTTCCTCCATCAGAGACACAGTGATTTCTTGTTCTCTAGGATTCCCCCCCCCCCACAAACCATCTTACTCTTCTCCCAAACACTTGATGTTTGATGTTTGTTTTGCAGGGGGTGAACTGGGAGCCATGGAAGGGACATGAGTTCTCCATTCCTTATGTGGAGCTGAAAATCCGCCCGTTTGGTTACAGCAGAGACCGTTTCTCTGGCAGAAAGAAGCGCTCCATAGGAAAAGCAAGGATGTTCTGAAGGCTTGTCTGAGCTGTCTTCACAGGAGACAAGAGAAACTTGGGGTTGGCGGGGTAGATGGTGCCTAGGAAGCTGAAGTTTGAGGGATGCTCATAGCCTCCGACTTCCTAGATTGCTGGGTACACAGTGCTAATGACGTCATCACACTTTGACCTTTAGAGGTTCCTTCCATGTCATCTGCAAGTTTGCCTGTCTCTACTGAGGGCTTCATTGTTGGCTTTCAGGAGCCAACAATGTTGTAACTGAACAGTACATATGGATAGAACACGTGTTGGAATCACAAGGTTTTTCAGCCCATCCTTAATGACAGATGTATTGAATTAGGGCAAAAAGGTGAACCATCCTGTAGACCATCAATTGGAAATCTTTAGAAATTGGTGGATATCTCTGTATCCATCTGATAATATAGATCTTTGTAGAAAAAAAAAGACAAAGTGAGGTTCTGATCCCCTGGGTGTTAGAGCTGAGGTGACCTGCTACTTCTTGTCTCTCCCGGACCTCCTGGTGTTTGAAGGAAATGTTTATATCTTACTCCTTTTAAACTTCCTGTGTGATGAAGAATGAAGAGACTACAAAGGGGCCACGATGCAGTCATAGTTAAGTTCTGACTAGTCTCTAGCATTCTAGAGACCAAAGCTCCCATTTTATTGCTATTTTTAACTGCCCCTTTTCCAGACATTTGCATAAGTTCTTTCATAGATCTGCATATGTTGTAAATAAATTTGCAGTCATTTAAACTTTAAATAACCCATCTCTCTAAATAACTGGTCCCCTCAGCTCCCCCCCACCACTTCACTCACCTCCATGCCTCTCCCCTCCCCCGGGTCCATCAGCCCTCAGACTCCCTCCTTCCCTGCTCCCCACACTGGAAGCTTCCTCACATCATCTTTCTTGCGTGTTTGGTGTCATTTTGGAAAGTTTTCTGTAACCAAGTCAGTGACCTTTGAAGTAACTTAAATTCCTACTCAAGAAAACACAAATAAACTGTTTGATTTTTAAAAAGCCGTCTCTTGTTATTTTCTTCCCAGAGAGATGGCCCACAATAGCAATACACTCAACTTTTTGCAGGCTTGCTAAGCGCGCTTAAGACATTGTCTTGGTCAGTGTTCTGTGGCTGTGAAGAGACATCATCTCCACAGCAACTCTTATAAAGGAAAGCGTGTAATTGGGGCTGGCTGACAGTTTCAGAGGCTTAGTCCATTATCATCACTGCAGGATGCATGGGCGGCACACAGGCAGATATGGTACTGGAGAGGTAGCAGAGAGTTCCACATCCAGATGTACAGGCAGCAGGAAGGGAGAGAGATACTAGGCCTAGCTTGGGCTTTTGAAACCTTAAGCCCCCCCCCCCCCAGTGACACACTTCCTCCAATAAGACTATGCGTACTTCAACAAGGCCACACCTTCTAATCCTTTTCAAATCGTGCCACTCCCTGATGATCATGCATTCCAATATATAAGCCTATGGGGCCATTCTTATTCAAACCATCACAGGCTAGATTGTGGACTCCCTCTTCAGATGTTATGACTCATTCTAACTGCTCCTAGGATTGCTGGCCTCTCTATGTCTGTGCAGATCTATAGCCAAATCAGTGACCCATAGTCTTTGTTCTGGAGGAGGCTTTGATGGCACCAGATGGCACCATGCCCATCTTAGGTTCATTAACCCCAGGGTTTGGCCACTGAACTGACCTGTGTGGGAGACTGAAGCTGTTTTAGCATCTTTTTGCTTATAGGTCCTTTGTTGCCATGGAGAAATTTCAGCTGACCTTCAAATAGTTTACTCTGAGCAGAAAAGGAAATCTGGGAAGTTCATTTCAGAGTGTTTATAGAGTGGGCAACATCCCAGCCCCCACCCTTCCTGCATGCTGCCCCTTGCTCTAGCATGGTCCATCCAGCAGTTTATTCCAAGCTTAAAGGAGGCCATCCCATGCTTCAGGATGGCCCAATGTGAAAGGGGACGTGAGAAGTGAGGATACACTAGAAGCCAGGAGCAGAGCATCTGTCCTACAAACAGCGGTAAAGTTTCCAAAGTGTTATCTATTCTGTGCATACACAGGGCAGAGAGGAGCAACCAAGCTACTGGCCCTGGTCAACTCTTAGAACTTCTGGAAGATAGAAAACAAGTCAGGACGGTGGTGGTTTAAGGAAAAAGTGAGTCACTAAGAGAGAGAGAGAGAGAGACAGAGAGAGAGACAGAGAGAGAGAGACAGAGAGAGAGTGTGTGTGTGTGCATCTAATCCCACCACAAAGGCTTTAGGGGGCTGTAGTGATGGCATCAGATCTAGAAATGCAGGGCCGTGGGTGTGGGGGAAAGGGAGTTCCGGTGCTCTGGGCAGGCAGATGCGGGTGGACTGCTTTTCACATGGCCCTGGGTGGGCATCTGGCTGTGTTAAGCCACTGACCCCAAATGGCGGGTGGTGGACAAGGGGCAGCCCCAGGTACCAGGTTCTCAGCCTCTGGTATCCCACGCTGGATATGGTGGAGGAGCTGAGAACAGAATAGGGGCCCCAGCAGCACTTGGCCCTGGAGATGAGGGGAGGAATGGGCAGGGGGAGGGGCGCTGGATGGTTCCCACAAGGGTGAGAGTCCTTGGTCAGGTCTGTGGCTGGAGCACAGGATGGCCTTCTGGCGGGATGTTAGACTCGGCCCATCCCATCCTTCAAGCACGGCAGGCCTTGATAATTAGAGACATATGGTTTTAGAGCTTTATTGTAGAAAGGCAGGGAGAAAGGAGGGAAGGTAGAAAGAGAGAGAGACCAGCCATGGCCATGTGAAGAGAGGGGGGAAGGGAAAGAGAGAAAGAGAACTAGAGAGTAAGAAAGATGAGGGCTTAAGAGAGTGAGGAGGGGGCCAAGCAGCCCCTCTTATAGTGGGCTGGGCTATCAGGCTGTTGCCAGGTAACTGTGGGGAGGAGCGTACCTAGGCTATAGTCAGGTAACTGTGGGGTGGAGTCTAGTCAGAATGCCAGAAGCTTGGGACATTGTTGGTGTGACTTAGTCACAGAATTATGGACAGACACCTGATTCTGTGAATGTGGCTCGCCTTTCTGTCCCTTGTAGATTTCTCTATTGGGTCACTGGAGCAAGCCCCATTCAACCAAAATAGGCTGCCCATCACAGTCCCACATAGAAAGACAGACTGAGTCATGAGGGAAGCAGCCAGACATCTGAGAGAGCCAGGCTGCACATGGACAGTATGGGGGAGGCAGTGTGGCTTCTCAGTGGTTGAGGAGCCCAGGGAGCCAGTGGGAAGGACAGGCAGGGGGTCATTGCTGCAATGGCTGTCAGGTCACATTGCCATTCAGAGCCAGCATGAGCTTTGATGTGTGTCCTTCTGCTCATTGCCCCTTCACAGGTCCCATTCCAGTGGGTCTCTAGTGAGTTCTACGCACCTGAGCTTTTCAAAGTTCCCCAGGGGCCTCTAACATCAACTCAGGGGTGAGAGTCATTGTTCCCACATAAGCCTTTGAATGGCGGAGAGCTCTCAGAGGCTTCGAAACCTTGAAGTGACACGGGAGGCTTGTATTTTGGAAATATTAGTTTGGTGACAGGTTGAGGAGGGCCACAGAGTGGGGATTTTGAAAACTACTTAGAAAATTGTGTGTGTATGCATGCGTGTGCATGTGTGTTCACATGTATGGACAAGTGTGTATATAGGACATTACCCTGGGTCTCCTTTTGCTACTTTCTACTTCATTTCCTGAGACAGGCTCTTATTCTGAACCCAGAACTCGCCGATGTGGGCAGTCTAGCCAGCCAGTTTGTTCTGTCTCCAGAGTATAAGGATTTACTTCAGGTGGGGCTGCCATGCCCAACCATCAAGTCCTCACACCTGAGTAGCAATCACTTCTTCCACGGAGCTATCTCCCGGCCCTTGTGTTATCTTTGGTTGACACAAATCTGTGGGGTAAAGCATGCCATTCCAATATGCACGTATATGTGAAGTGGTCAGCGCAGGTGACAGGCATCTCTATCACTGCTGACATATATCATACCTTGGTGTGGAGAACATGCATAGACCTCTCTACCGGTTGCTTTGGAATACACAGTTAGTCCTTGTCAGCCATAGTTACTCCACTGTGATTCAGAAAGTCAGAAGTCATTCCTTCTGTCTGTGCCCCTTGCCCATCCACAAGGGGTGTGGTCTAGGGGGAAGTGGGGAGGCTCGCAGACCAGCTCACAGCTGCTGTAATAGTTCTCCAAGTAGTACTGAGTCCCTTGGTCTGTGTCAGAAGGGGATCTATAGAATCAGCAGGAGTGAGGGAGGACTGGCTTCAGAGGCCAGCCTGTGACCACAGAGCTTGAAGATGTTTATGTGTCACGGCTGCTACCTCTGGAAATGGCTTGGCATTTGTGTTTGTTGAGTTTGAGTGTTCCGTTTTATAACTTACAATTATTGGGGATTCAAGGGCTACTGAAGCTGGAATATACTGCAGGAGAGAGTGAGGAAGGGGGAGAAAGAGAGAAACAGAAGAAAATAAAGAGAGAGAGGCAGAGACAGACAAACACACACACACAATTTAGGTGTGGGTTGTGCAAAGAGAGAGCATGCAGACAAGGAGGCATGCAAAGAACTAGAAGAAAACGTGGTGAAAAGCTGCTGGTGAAACTTAGTTATTAGAAAAGGTCCTCCCATTTAAAAAAAAAACCAAAAAACTTACATGTCTTCACTACCTTAGGTCTTCCACCAGGGTCAAGGAGAGGATCAACAGAGATGATGGGAACCAATCAATCAGGTTGGCGCCTGCAGTCTGGGGCAAGCAGGCTGCTATATCCACTCTTGCCAGTAGATGGCAGTGTTGTCTTATCAGGTGCCTTTCAAATCAAGAGAGACTCTCCCACAAAGGGAGGTTCTGGAAGGGTCCCCACTTCTCTGTTCCTTCCTGGGTAACTCTGTCTTAAGAGTTACCCAGTGGGGCCAAGTCAGCATCCAACCTGCACTTAGTGGTTTCTCCGGCAGTGTTTCTACCTGGATTAACACAACAGGTAAGCAGGCACCCCCTGGAAGGGGTTGCCTAGCTCATTCTTGGTTGTGTCTAGCCTGCAACCTCTCTATCACAGTGTGCTAGGCTGGTCAGTGTGTAGAAAGTTCCAGGGATATTTCAAAACTCTTCCTAAAATGCCCCTGTGAGTGAATTGTTTCTGAGGACACTTTAAGTTCCAGTTCCAGTGTTATATAAATAAGGTTACCAGGTTAGCTCATAAAACCCTGCTCATTTATAGAAGACAAACTTCTATATAATTATATATAAAGACAGCAAAGAATAGTTCTGAAGCCTGTAAACTTTAGCTCTTATTATATTTGGCTTGCCAGCTTTTTTAACGTTTTAAAAAGATTTATTTTAGAATTACTTATTTGATTTTATGTGCCCAAGTGTTTTCTGTCTTTGTATATGTATATACACAGGCACATGCTTGGTGCCCATGAGGCTAGAAAAGAATGTTGGCTCCCCTGGAACTGGAATTACAGATGGTTGTTAGCTGCTATGAGGGCCTGAGAACCAAACCTGAGACCTCTGCACCAACAGCATTCGAAACTTTTGCATGCTTTTTTTCCTCACTAGGAGATATGAAGAGCCTGTTGTAAGGCTGGTTTTCTGTGAATTGTCAAGAGGACTATGACAGATCATGGGTGGAAGAGAGAGAAAGGCTGGTGAAAGACAAGGAGGTTGCTGGAGTGTGGGTAATTCCACGCCTTCCTCCATACATTTCTTTTTTGATTTCTAGAACACAAACCATGGTTTTCCTTCATTAATGACACTTAACTTGAGCACTTAAGCCAGGCTCAGTGCTAAGTGGTTTTTCTTTTTTTTTTTATGTATTTCTCCATTTAATTTCTGAAGATAAGTTTTAATATGGAGGTAACATCACAGGCATAAATTACATGTGAGAACTGGTGTGGGTCCCAGGATCTGGACAGCCCTAGTCCTCAGCCCCAGCCCTCGGTGCTCAGGGACTCTCGTCTATTCTGCCAATAGCATCCTTTCTCCGCTCACCCAGTGCAACTCTTTGCCAGCCTGACTTGATGCTAGTCTTGGTGGATGTGTCCCTCTGGGAAAGTGACAAACACGTTATATGGTTGTGGTTTGTTCCTTTAGGCCAGTTGTGACCCTTCAGGACAAATACTGTAGTATGGGCTCAGTGGACTTGGCACCTCGAAAGAGCTAAAATCCTTTGATATGCATGCCCTGCCATTACTGAATAAATCGTGATGCTTGGCCCCATGGGAATCTGAAAACAATTCAATAAGTTGAACCTATGACCGATACAGTAAGTTGTCCGAAGGGAGTTTTGTTGCTGCTGCTGTTCAAGCTTGTGTGCCTGTGACTTTGAATTCAAGAATAATCTTAAGGGCAAAGGGCAAGCAGGCAGCAGAGTACTCCAGTCAGTTGAGAATGCTAATGGATGGTTGCATTGCGCAACTCTGTCCTAACGCTCCGAGTGTGGGTGAGCCTGAGCAGGCAGAGCTGATGGAGCTGGAAGGGTGGTGAGCCAATGAGATGCCTGGGAGTTGCACTATCGCCTCTGGGCGGCCCCTCCTCTGCATCAGAAACTTTCGCAATATTCTAGAGACTTGAATAGCAGGTTGAATGAAAATACTCTGTCCCCTGGTTGTCATAGCTTTGTAGTGATAGGAGAAAAGCTGAAGGATCAGCCGAAACTGCGAAACAGCCTGCCTTGGGCAAGACAGGAAGTGTGCAGCTGCGCCGTGGGTCTTCCTTCTCAAGCTTCCGTTAAACAGCGCAGCTGTTCACTAACACTGAATTACTCTTTCCACAAGATGCTAGCCTCTGCCATTCAGGGTGGTGTTCCTAGCCATAGGGTGGCTATTGAGTGCTTGAAATATGGCTGGCATAATTGAGCTCTGGACTTTTAATCTAATTTAATTTTAATGAACAGAGCCACATGTGGCTAATAGTACCAGATTGGGCAGTGCCAGTCGGGAACATTTCACCATCTTGTTTCTGTTGGCCCGCACTCTAGGTAAGCATTGTTGGGAAAGGAATCAAGAGCATCCAAGTCATTTCATTTTCTAACTAGGGCAAAGTTGTGGTTGACTTAGAAAAAGGATAAATGTGCTTATATAAATACATGCACATAGACACAGGTATCTGTGTCCCTTGGTCCTTTGTTTCTTAGCACCAGATTAACCCAAAGGTTATTTCTTCCTTTTCCTATGAAAGACATGGACTTCAGTGGAGAAATGTTTTCTAAGTGTCGCCAGGGAACATCAGTATGTTTTCTGCAGCCGTTGTTGCTCAGTTCAGCTTCCAAAGTCGCCTGCTTTGCGTAGAAGGGAGAGATGCCACATTTCTGGTCCTCAGACCTGAGATTCTAGGAGGCCAGGGACCAGGCAGGAAGAGCCTCTGCTTCTGTCAATTCTGTGTGAGAATAATATCTCAGCGGTAAGCCAGTGACTCAATCCAACGTGCGAGGAGGATTTCATTTTCAAAACA
Source organism: Mus musculus (assembly GCF_000001635.26). NCBI lineage: Eukaryota > Metazoa > Chordata > Mammalia > Rodentia > Muridae > Mus > Mus musculus. Next base: position 160,078,571 of record NC_000067.6, on the reverse strand, counting down.
TTTATTTAAATAAACTTTTATATGTATTTGAATTTTACAGAAAACAAAACACTGACAAATACTGTACAGCTTCGATCATTCATATGAGCGATTCATTTCTTGAAAAAGTGACTGGCTTTTCTTTACATCTTCCTGTTCTTTTTCCTCTTCCCAAGAAATCAAAAAAAGTCTATTGGACACTGGATAAAGACCCCTCTGACTGTTTCTGAGTGTGACTAAGGCAGGCCAGAAGTCCAGTGTGGGTGGGGACAACCCCAATGCCCAAGTCCATGCCAGTTGAGAAGGTCTCTTCTTTATGCATCTTCTTTTCAAATTTTCGAAAAAGATTTATTTTATGTGTATGAGTGGTTTGCCTGCATGTATACATGTGTACCACATGCATGTCTGGTACTTGGGTCTTCTACAGAAGCAACAAGTGCTCTTAACTGCTGAGCCATTCCTCCAGCCCCCTGGGGCCTCTTAGGTTCTTCATGAACTTACTGTCCCCAGATGGATCAGGTAGGCACAAGTCCCAAGCACCTTACCCTAGGACTGTATCCGTGGCAACTCTGGAATAGACCAAGGGAAACAGTGTCTGTAGAGTCATAAAGGAATGAATTGGCATGATGCAAGGAGAAGCAGTAATATGAGAAGAATTGTCAGGGTGAGGCAGGGCGACAGGGCACCAAGCAATACTTTGGGCTTCTGCTCTCTGGTGTCTATGGGAGGGCCTATCACTTCATGGGCCCTGTATCATCCTAAGTGCTCTATCAAGGCTGTCGGAGAGTCTGCGACAGGAAGAGGTGATCCAGTCACGGTTGGGATTCCAGGATATAGAAGCAACTGGGAACTGCCTTTCTGGATGGTTTATGTCAGGAACTGGCTCAAGTCTATTTGGTTAGAAAGCAGTAGGTACACTTGTGTCCAGAGTCAGGGGCTTTGTTATGGCAATCAGGGACAACTGACTGCTGTCTTAATTCAAACTGGCAGCCAGTTGTCACGGAAACCGTGTAATTTGTATGGTCCCTGATTCCGGCGATCCATCCTTGCAGACTGTTATCTGACATCCCATTTCTGCTGTGTCTTCACCTCTACCCCCAAGTCTTCTGTCTTAGGGCAACTGAGAGAAGTGGGAAGAGCATCTGGTGGGTACCAATTGGCAGAGAAGGGGAGAAGACTGGTCATTCTGTGACATGCGGAGGACAGCCAGGTAATCCACAACCAGCTCCCTATGTGACAAGGGGGCAGAGAATCAGGAAGTGTTGCTTTGGTCAAAGAGGCCTGAGGGTGGAAGGCTTGAGTGCCTAGTGGCATTGAGGTGATGTAGGATGAGCGGGTGAAATGTGACTGTCTGCTAGAAGGCCCAGGTAGCCACCATTAGGTAGCTACCCTCCAAGGGCCTGGAGCACATCGGGAGTAGACATGAGTACCAGGTGGCCCAGCTGAGCAAGTAGAGTACAACTTTACATTCATACAGTCTCATCAATTTTGGGAATTTTTTTCTTGCTGCTGTAATGTCATAATTTGGCTATGTCATTAATTAGACAGTGATTTTTCTACTGTCTATAATGGTCTCCATGGGGACAATATTTATAGAGCTCCCCAGTAGATGTGCAAATGAGCCGTTGGAGTATAATCGCTTCCAAGCTGGGAATTCTCTGCCTTTGTAACATGGCCACAATACAATCAAAATGCCAAGCAATTTGTTTTCTTTGACTGGGGAGGAAAGGCTCTCTTCCACTCAGAAAGTGGCATGGCTTCAGGTACCACAGGGCACATATGTCAATCAACCCTGGTCTCAATGCCTTGCCTCACCTTCTGTAGCAGTTAATGGCGTGTCTTAAAAGAGTAGGTCACTCAGGTTGAATTGTGAGGTATTACAAGTTATCCTTAGCATCATTGCATATCCATCCACAGTTATGAGTACCTACTGTGTACAAGACATTTGCCTGAGCATCAACATAAATAGCAACAGATACCTTTATAGTTTTATCTTTCATTTAAACTATGGCTTCTACCTCCCACTGGCAATACATTATGCACTGCTACCAACACAGGATTGCTTCTGGTATGTGTTGTGTTGTGTATGCGTGTGCATGTGCAAGTGTATGTGTGCATGTGTGATGGTTATGAGACTGGACTTGGGATGATCTTACTTGGTTTCTTTCTGGAAGCCCTTGGTCACACGGATTATAGCTAGCTCATGCGAGGCATCTCTCCTTACGCTTTCTATCTCTATATTACATCTCGTGGGTACACACCTGCAATCCAGTGAAGTGAATATGTGGGTTTCCATAGCTTTCTCATAGTCACTGCCAAGAGCTGTTCATCACTGCTTAGAAAAGGGCACCTTGCTGAGTAGTTATGGGGTAATGTCCCCGAGAGGTCTTGGGCCACATTAGACATCTGTTAGAGGTAATGAGGACCTTGTCGTGAATTGCAAGCAAAGAGCTTTGAGTGTATCTGGAGCCATACTTTAAACTTTCAGGTATAGGCAAAAGGTCAGAAGCATATAGAAACCACTAGCTATGTCTGTATCAATATATACTGAAGTGGGGACTGTACCAGGGTCTTAGAATGTCCAAATGTATTTCCAGTAAAACATTATGTAGGAATAGAACACACCCATCTCCAACCTGAATGATATACAGACAGTGCATAGGGCCTTGCACCATGGCTTCTTAATTGCACATATGTGCCTAAATCTGGACATATCTTCTCATAACACATTTCTGCAAGTATATATATTTGAGCAAAAATATATATTACATGGCTGCGTGATAAATAGAATATCCTGTCCCATGTACCTGTTGTCCAAATGTGCATACATATGATACAAACAGAGTTGAAAGCCATCTAAGATGCATATGTACATACTTTCTGTGCTTTTGTGCTGGAGTATACCAGAAACTGCTGTCCATGCTTGGGGCACTGATACGGGACACATAGCTGCCAAGACAGAGTAAGAATTGTCTACACGCCGCCCCCATCCATTGGGATGCGTAGTCTGAAATTTGTCCCTTGGTTGAGTGATCTGTGGGAGTGAATGCATCACGTTAAAGGCTCCTCCAAGTCTCTGTGGTTGGAAGGAGGCTCGGCTCCAAGGGGAGGACACGCTGCCCCCTTGCTCACTAGACAAGCAGTGATGGTCTCTTCTCCATCTGGAGGAGCTTGGGCTGAGCAGAGATCCAGAGGTCTTCATCTTTCTTTTTCTTCTTCTTTTTCTTTTTCTTCTTGTTCTGGTCTGGCTGTTGGTTGCTCTTAGGTGGCCGGCTACAGCAGCAATGGCAACAGATGAAGAAGAGGGTGAGAACCACCACCAGGGGCAACCCCAGGAGCACAGCCAGGCAGACTGTGTTGAAGACGCCTCTTTCGTGTCTGATCCGGATGGTTTCCCAGACAGAGTTGAAGAAAGAACTGTTTCTCTCCATGGTGCTGGTCTAGTGTGGGGCCAGAGGATCGTCAATTATCTAACAAGCCCTCGGTGTCACAGAACACAGTGTTAGACACTTGGAATTTATTTTTCTCTCAGCTTCACGTTTGGGCATGCCACCAGGAACACCTGAAGAAAGCAAAATGGACAATTCAAGAGAAATGCAATAGCAATGGTCTGTCTATTTTCATAGTGTCCGTGTCTTTATGCTTAGAAAAGAGAAGGAATCAACGAGTTGCAGAGTTTTCTGAAATCGTATTAACACTCAATATACAAAGTGTACACAATTAATCAATAACCTTTAACCCATTCTCATTATGTACACACGTGATATTGGGCTTAGAATAAAGGAGTTACTACTATGTCAGACCTGCTACACACTAGGTAGTCAGCAGTTGTTGAATAAATTAATCAGTGTGTATAGCATGTGCTTTTTGGTTAATTCTTCTCCTGTACCCTACCTAGCTCATCAGACAGGTGACGAACACGTATTTCCCATATAGTAGCCCCTTGTCTGAGACCCTAGGAACATAGCTTATCATTTTTGATATTTACTAAAGCTTAAAGCACAAGATGAGATGGCCTTTTGTGGCTAAGAGTCCTCATCTTGTCACATGCCTGCCACTCTCATTGGGTGCTGGCTCTCTTCCCAATACTCTCTCCACCCCCTTCTTATACTTCACTCTGCATCTGGTCCTCTCTGCTTTCTACCTTCTTTCTCTTTGTCACCTCATTGGCTGCTTCCAATCAAACATTCCTGGTCTCTTTTCTACCTGTTTTGTTTTAACTTAGGGGAAAGAAACCTAGCATCTCAGGGGAAAGAAACCTAATACTACCCATCAGTGGACAGTGGGCATCCTCAAATCCTTGTACAAGTATCTTCTCTTCTGTCACCCCTCCACCTCTCCATATATATCTTGGGGATCGGCTCTCAGGTGTAAAGTCCTGTGAATCCTGTGTTCAAAGATGACTTTGGGAACAAACATGATTCAGAGAAATTTAAAAAATCTCTCGCTGTGTACCACATTACCTACCCTGGACTCAAATAGAGAGAGAGTAACCAATTTTCTGGTTGGAGACTTCTGGCCAGCTGTTTTATTTAAAAGTGACAAATACAAGGTCTACTGCAGGGAAGCAGGATGTCTGAGGTTGCATGGAGTTTCAGTGAGCACCCAGAGTTTTGGATAATGAACCCAGCATTCTCCCAAGGATGCTGACAACCAGATAGTGAGAATGATGTGAATTATATTGTAGTACTTGGTACTTTCTCACCAACAGGGTCTCCAGGGTAGGCTTGAACTTACAATCACCCATCTACAGGCTCCCAAGGGAGCACTAGCATAGTGCTGTGAACTTTGGACCAAGAGGCCTGTGTGTATATTCTGGGCTCAGAATTCCAGATTAGTTCCTATTTAATTCTATTGCCTGGAGGTGAAAGCTGTGTTCCAGACATAGTGGTAGGTTACATGGTGCCCTAGAGGTTGTCCTAGAGGAGGTCTAGGTCCTTGAATTACATGCTTGATAATTGCCCCATATACTCAGTGGCCATATGTCCATCTCCGCTCCATCTGGCCTGGTCTGTTGATGTGTGGCTCCAATCCTAATGGTGTTATTTGCACAGTCATTGTAGCTGCACAGATTGGCACCTAGCACTGTACCCCTTGGTTCACAGGAACTAAAGCAATGCTATGAAAGTACAATGATGGTTTTAGCCTATGTTTTCAAAGCACTTATTATATGCCAGGTACTGTTCTCTGCACTTCCTCCTTAGTCACTCCACACCCACTGACTCATTATTGCCATATTCAGTGGATGCTATTATTCTCCATCCTTCGGCTAGAGATGGAAGCACAAGTCACAAGACACGAGTAGCAGGGCTGGACTCACTCATTCTGAGGAGTTTGGCTCCATATCTCCAGTGCAGGAACTGTTCACAGGCATTGCTCTGGGCCTCCTATTCCTTTGTACAGAATTAACCCATTTTTGGTGAGCAGCCCAGGCTATTCCACAGACTGACTCAAGGGTTTATCCCAGGCTACATTAGAGCAGACTGCAAAGAGACTGACGTCTCATTATGAGACAGTTCCCCAAAGAAACAGAGCAAAACCCAACTCCTTCCTCAGCGCACGTTTACAGAGAAGCCAAGCTCAAACAAAAATTCAACATGGCAACATAGAAGAGTGTGCTCTTGGGGGCCATGTCCTCTTACTGGAAGTGTGGCCTAAGCCCCTGGGAGGACTGGAGGTACCCCGTGACATGGATCTGCCTGCACCCCATTCCAATTCCAAGATTCCAGGCTCTCTGAAGAGAAAAATAACCACCGGTGCAGCCAGAACTCTGTAGGAGCCATCCTCCATGTAAGGACTTTTTCTTCTTTGAATTTCCCAACTTTCTAGCCATGACCCCTTGCTTTGCCTCAGTCTTATGTATTTGTGGTTCACTTGGAGCAAGTTTCCCATTCTGCTGTGGGAAGATTCAGGTGGCGTCCTCTCACTTGATCACCCACATAGCCATATTGGGACAAAGGGCTCCTGACACCGTACCTGGGCTTCACATTCAGTGATACGAACACCACACTGTTCTACATTAGGTGGGCTTTGCAGGCAGGAGAAGGGCATCAGGGGGAGGAAGGAGACTGAGCTCCTGGAGACTCTTAGGGCAGCTTTTGGCCATTCCTTTAAAGAGAAATAGGCCTTTGATAGAGAACTTTGAGGAAAAATGATATTTAAATATCTCATGCAGAACAATATCTAGGACAGGAATGGGGCAACATGGTACCTTCCAATGAACTTGAAGCTCAGGGTGGGAGAGGAAGAGTCTGGAAGACTGGTGGCTGGGGTGGAGATGGGTCTTACATGGGAGCTTTGTAACAGTCACCATGAACCGAGCTGACATTTAGGAAAAGATCACAGATCTCAAAAGCTCTGGAAAATATTGTAAGAAAGTCTTTTATCCATTTAACAAACATTTATTGGACATATGATTTGTGCCAGAGTCTGTGCGGGGCATAGGGGATTCAGCAATGAATAATAAAGTTATAATTTCTGACACCAGCTTTTAGAGTCCAGGGCAATTATTATTATTGAAGGTTGTGTCATAAAAGACAAATATAATAAGCACATTCCAACTTAGATTGCTTAGTTGGCTGAAATAGAGGCATGCATTTGAATTATGTGTTTATCACAACGTCCCAGGCTCCCCTACTCTCCCACCTTTGTCTTAAACACGTCCATCCCAAGGCACCTAAAATAGCCTTTGAATAAATAGATTTTTTTCAACTAAAACTAAGTCAATAATTCACTTCTGCATTCTTAAAGGTACTTATTAGAGTCAGCTCTCTACACAGCCAGAGAGAGTACTCATTAACATTTGGGAACCGAGTCTGGGGGAAATTCGATTAAAAAGTATTCTTTATATTTTTTAATCTACGAATTCTTGTCTAGGCTCCCTAGGTTACTTGCTGAGCTCCGCTAATCTATAGCGTTTCATTAGTATTTATGAGCTTTGTGTTATTAGCATTTCCAGGAAACAATCAAATATCTCCTTAGTGGTATGAATGAAAAGTTAGGGCTTCCATGGGATAGTACGCAAAAGAAGTCACATGGGGTGGGCTGAATGTACTCTGGGAAGACCTTATCCTTTTGTTGCTTTCAAGTATCACTGACACAGAAATGTCCTTCATCGAGTCTCCTAAACAATAGGTGCCGATCATTCTTTGTGGCTGTGCTTGAGGCTGTAGGTTTGAAAGAGAGAATAGAGAAAGTTACCTTCCCTAGAAACAAGATATTATTGATCTCTATAATCCTCTGTAGTATGTAGTTGGAGAAAGAGTCATTCATTCACTGCTGTTTCTCCACAAGCTTCTTGCTGCCTGGGTATGAGGTAGTGGAGCAGAGCAGTGAGTGATACAAGAGCCAGAAGAAGCCTTGGAAGAACCTGTCTGACTATAGCACGTTCCTGAGCCTTAACTGCAGAATGGAGCTGATCAGCATCTCTATGATGTTGTAAGGATCAAAATGGCCCTGTCTATTTCGTGCACTCTCTAAACTATAAAATATGCTGATAGGATCCATAAGACAACGGGTTAATTCTAGTCTTGAGCTTTTGATTCTCACCACTTACTTCTCAGCCCAGTCCTCACTGTTAAAGAACTACCACCCCAGACAGGTGATGGTGGTACATGATTTTAATCCCAGCACTCAGAAGGCAGAGGCAGGTGGATCTCTGTGAGTTCGAGGACAGCCTGGACTACAGAGGAAGTTCCAGGACAGCCAAGGCTACATGGAGAAATCTTGTGTTGAAAAAAACAAAACCAATTGACCAACCAACCAACCAAACAAAAACCTACCACCCTACCTTCCTCCGGGAGGAATCTTTCAGTCCAGATCCAGCTCAGGAGCTTCTGGCTTCTGTGTCTGAAGTGAATGGTGTCTTCAGCAATAAGGATTAACCTCACACCTCTGAAAGGTAACCAAGGGAAAGAGCAATATGCTATATGTCTTATGAGTCTCTTGCACAGCTTTGACCAACAGCTCAAAAGAGGGCTTTTAATGCCTGCTATTGTTTTTTTTTTTTTTTTTTTTAGGTGGTCTTTGGCTCTTTGAGGGAGCATTGTCAATCCAGATGGAAAATTTTCATTTAAACTATAAATGCATATTTATATACAGATTTATGTATTATGTTTTTTCTGTAGATTGTTACTAGTAAGATTACTTGTGACATTTTCAGACATCATTATTGTTATTTTACCCTCCTTCTGGATTGATCTTCCTCCCCATTCCTAATTAGCACTCTTTCCATTTTTTCTCTTTCCACCATCAGATCATTTATTTGTACCCTGATATTCCCCTTTCTATTGCTCCCACCGCAGAAATGGTCTAGTTTTTAACTTTAAGGTTTCTGTAGTCATTCTAGGATATGTACTCACATCTAAAGATGTGGAGCTAAGAGCCTCAGATGAGAGAGATCATGTGACATTTGTCTTCCTATAGCTGGGTTACGTCACTCAATATGATCTTGTCCAGTTTTATTCATTACCTGTAAAGTTCATGATTTAATTTTTCCTTATAGCTGAGTAGTTTTCCATATGCATGACAGTTCCAAAAGAATCTACCAAAGGAAGTAGGCAACGCAACCAACAGCCTTATCCAGCTATGATCCCTATGAACCACAACAATGAGCAGCATAATGCTTGCCAACATGCATGACCAGCATGTTAACCCTAAAGGTGCAGTAGTGGCACACACACTTTGGTGCTAACCAACAGTTTGCTAAATTGGACTTAAAGTCAATGACCTAATAGCCTTAAGAGGGTCAAGAAACACTGGACAGGAAAGTTTACAAATAACACCTATGAGCTGTCTCGATCTGGGAAGCTTCTGACAAGGGAGTCTAAAGGGTAGTGTTACCTCCTAAATGAAGGACTTTCCCTTTTCTCCAGAAAAGCATTCCTTCTTGATAAAGCCAACACACCAACCTTCTTTGGAAATTATCACTTTGTGACTACAAGGGAAACTGACTTAAAGATGGAACCTTCCATTTTCAAAGTCCCCATTTGTAAAATTCCAACCCCCTGCATCGTATGCACCCGGACTCCACTGCCAAGGACCGCTTGGTGTCCTTCATCGCTCTGGTAGAAGAACAACCTGCTTCTGGAGAGATTTTATTTTTTCTTTTATTTCCACATAATCTCAATCAGTCCCCCTCTAGCATTAACTGTATTAGAATCATTTGTCCTTATACTTACAGGGAAGTGTAGTCCTCACCCTTAATAAAAACAAGCAAGCAAACAAACCCTGCTCTTGCAACAAGTGGAGACCACTACAGAAGATCATAATCTATTCAAAATGTAGAGTTGTGGTGCCCAGTTCCAAAGAATACATCTACAGTACAACTCCTACACCTTAGGCTCAGGGATTATTGTAGAAGAGGTGGTGGAAAGGTTGGAAGAGCCAGAGGACCATACAGTTTGTGAGGTTGTGTCTTTAGGGATGTCAGAAGCTGCACGCACAAAGTCTCACCAATCTGATCATGTAAACATGATCTGAACAAGGATGATGACACCAGACATCCTAAAATGGATGGGGAAAGACCATGAGAGCTCAACTGTACACAAAGAATTATAGACAACCAAGGGATGCTAAGAGCTGAGACACAGTCTTCCCCAGGGAAAGCACATCAGCTGTTATCCAATGCAAGTGCTCATCCCTGAACATGCAAATAACATTATACAGACTGAGCATGTTGTACTTATGTATTTAGGAATATTTATATATATACGTTATACATGTATATGTATAAAAATAATTAATGAAAAGAGAGGACATGAATTTGAAAGAAAGCAAAGAGGTGGACATTTATAAATATACAAATGGTGTAATTATAATTTCAAAAATGAAAAAAAAATACAAAAAGAGCCCCTCAACCCCATCAAGTTAAAGGGCGCTTTCGTGAGCAACCTTTTTGCCTGCAGACAGCCTGCAGGTCTGTGGCTTTAGTTCTAGACTCTGGCATCCAGAGACAGGAGAGAAAAAAGTCACCTGAAGAACTTGTTTAGAGGACTATTGAGCTCATAGGTGAGGCTGCAGAAAAGTGACTAGCTATCTGCAGGCTCAACCCTTACTATCAGGCTTTGGGACCCATGGGAGTCAGTGCACAGGCATGACTCGTTCTGCAGAGAGGAAGAAGCAAATCTCCAGGAGCCCAAAGCTGCTACATGGCTGTGCTCAGGCCTGGCGCATGCTGTGTGGGCCTTGGGGTTTTAGGCAGGGAGAGACTATAATGAACATGTACTCCTACTCTGTAAGGAAGCTGTTACCCAGTGTGACAAAGCATACTGGAGAGGCAGAGGAGAGGGAGGTCATTCCGGTTTACTCCAGCTGTTTGGAGAGAATGGCATCAGTAGACAGGGTGATAGTGGTGGAGAGGTTGGGACAAAAGGCCTACATAGGATGAGGAAGTGTTTCTGGGCTCTATTTTCTTCTAGCGCTGGTCTCCCATGAGGAGTCTGAATGAATGCAGGAGCACATGCTTGTGTGTGTGTGTGTGTGTGTGTGTGTGTGTGTGTGTGTGTGAAATATGGAATATACATTTTCTTTTCTCTGCAAAGAACCCCACTGAGCAGTTCCTGACTCCCATCATCTCTAATACCTTACCCGACTCCGGCTGCCCAAACCTTGTCTCAGCTCTCAAACCACCCACCTTGTAAAATCCCTGAGGTTATGATATCACACAGTTCACAAAACAAGCTCCACTGACTGTGAGGGCTCAGTACAGAGCCTTACTTAGCCAGTGGTTGTTGACTCTGCTGATCTGTGTTGTATTTTAGTTACAGCTCTTACCCTGCTAATCTGGAACATACAGGTACCCTCTAAGGCTTGTTAAGAACTGCATTGTACAAAACCTGCTGGATGGCGGCAAATAATCTGCTTGCAGAACATTATATTTACTTCTGAATCCCAGCTCTGGACATTATAAAAATAAGCATATTTCTCCAATTTAATTAACTGCTTCATATAACTAGTTATAATACAAGGTGGAGGCTCATTCTTGCCCTAAAGCACACATATATGATATATGACTAGAATTTGATTGTTGAAAGAAAATAGATGGTATTTTTCTCCAGAATCAATGCTGCAATTATGCTTACAATTCTGAACAAAAATACAAATTGATCATCAATATTGAAATGCTTAAGGTACCTAGAGTTCTTAAAAATAACTGCGGAAGCTTGAATATGATTGGCTCAGGGAGTGGCACTATCAGGAGGTGTGGCTGTGTTTGGAGAAAGTGTGTCACTGTGGGTGTGGGCTTTAAGACCCTTGTCCTAGCTGCCTGGAAGCCAGTCTTCCCCTAGTGGACTTCAGATAATGATGTAGAACTCTCAGTTTCTCCTGTACTAGGCCTGCCTGTATACTGCCTTGATGATAATGGACTGAAATTCTGAAACTGTAGCCTCAGTTAAATGTTGTCCTTATAAGAGTTGTCTTGGTCATGGTATCTGTTCACAGCAGTAAAACCTTAGCAAGGACAACAATCAAAAGCTGCTTTATTATAATGCACTTCCTGGATTAGAAGACTCTTGAGGTGGGCCACTGGTGTGACTCCTTTAGTTTGTTAGTGAGAAGACTAGGCCCTGCCAATAGGCTCATGAACAAGAGAGATGTGGCTAAGCAACTTATTCTCTACAGGAGAGGACAGTAGACAAGGAAGCAGAGATTAAACCCAAATGTGTCCTCACTTCTATAAATGAAGTGATTACAGTGGTCTCTGCAGAGGTGACTCAAGGGATGACAAGGATCTACGTATGCATAGAGGTATGGACAAGGAACCCTCCCCCAAGAAGGCAGAAGCAGCAAGCACAGAACAGGGCATCCAGGAATGCGGAAGGTAGCACACGTGCCAAAGGTGAGAATCAAAGATGAAGCAGGGCTTAGAGAGTGAGCTCAGGCCCTGTGGGTGAGAAGAATGTCAAGGGAATGGTCCTGAGAGGAAGAGGTGCGGCATACCCAAACCCCTTGATGATGTATTCATTCAAGTGCTGAAACCCATCTTGGTCTCCAGTTTGTTTTTTCATTCCTTTAATTTTCTAGACTCTAAATGTGACTTGTACCCACTGCTTGACCCATGATGATATGGAGATCTCAACTCCCTAGCATCGACAGCCAGTCTCCTGTGACCTGCTCCTCTTATCACCCCAGCCTCATCTACCCTACTGCCGTCCTCCATTTGTTACTGTGTTCCCAGGACCATCTCCCACTTTCCCTGTTGCCCTGCTTGGCAGTGCTTCATCTGCCCCATGTCTTCACAGCTCTACCTTCCATTCACTCCTCAGTTGGACTCCTGGCTATTCAGGCCTTCCCTTGAGGTGTGACTCTAGACCTCCTGTCTCCCATGAACTGATTGCTTTCCCTTCTGAGTTTTCATGGAGGCATTCCCATACTAGAGCTCTGATCTCAATGCATTACAATTTTGTTTTCTGTAAGAAATTACAGGAATTCAGAAAAATTGAAAGGGTTATGTAAGTCTCACCCATTTTTGTGTTGGCTGACTTGTTTTCTGTACTTATGTCAAGCCCCCAAAAGGCCGAGATTTTCACTCCTCTGTGTGACCTGAAGATCTAGCCTTGTGCTTATCATATAATAAGTGATAATGAATATTTGACATATAAAGGGATTCTGTTAACATTTAAGTTGAACAAAATAATGACCCTATCATCTGAATTCTAACTCCAAAATACCTTCCAAACCTATCCATGTCTCCTCACTTCCAAGGCTAGATCACTGCTCCCTGTTAGTTGGGTTACTGCTGAAACCCCCTTTCCAGTCTTTCTGGTGCCTTGTTTCCCTTGCTCTTGTTCATGTACCCACATGAACAGACCACTGTGCTCCCAGCCCTAGCTTACTTTCCAAGTCAGCCCCTCACATGAAGTATAAGAGATAAATGCTACATCAGATTCCACTTATTAACCCCATCATCTGCCTGCCTCCATCATCCGGTCTCACCTTCATCATAAGTACCCTGGCTGCATCATTTGGTCCCCGCCTCCATCATCCATCCCTGTTACTGTTTCTGACGTTGTATTGCATTCCTTTCTATTTTGTTCATTGTGTCCTATCCCAGGACTCTCTGTTTGCTCAAAACCCAATTTATCTCTTTGCTCAGTCCATGCAATCTCAGAGCTTGCTGTAAATATGCTATAATAGCCAGGTCTAAGCACAGATGAATTTTGAGTTTCCTGCCATGATACCTCAACAAGGGGCTCTTCCTGCCATCGTATCTCATGGCCTTTATGGTGTCTCACTTTGAAATTTGCTGTTAACTCTGGTTCTCCTTCTTCTCTCCCTCTTCTTCTTCTTTTTCTTCTTCTTCCTCTTCCTCCTTCTCATTGTCTTTTCTTTTTCCTCCTCTTCTTCCTCCTCTTTTATCCTCTTCTTGTCCTTCCTCCCTCACATTGTCGCCTTCCTTTTCTCTTCTCATCCCTAACTACATGATTCCCTGTTGGTGGAGCTGTACCTGTTTAAAGCCCGACTTCCTCGACTTCCTCTTTTTTGTCTGGATACTCTGTTTCAATGCCCAGATTTGGGCAGGTAGCTATGTGAATGAATGAAGTTAACCCAGGGGTTCTGAAAAAGCACATGAGATCCTGACTGGACAGGAGTCAGTCATTCGAGCCGCTGGGGAGGAAGTACTGACTGGAGCCTGTAAAAGGTGAGCAGTGTTCACGGCTAGAGCTGAGCTTTGATGATAACTGCCCACCCATTTAGCACTGTCCAGTCAGATACTCCGGCCACAAAATTCATTTGAGAGGGAAATAATGACCAAGAAAATCCCATTATCAGGAAAGCAGTAGGGAGTGGTGTATGTTTTATCAGCTCCTAAATGATCACCTACTACCACGTGCTCAGTTACAAAGAGCCCATTGTAGCTGGGACTTCCAGATAACAAGGGGCCCTTTCCTAATTGCTATATACTCTATTTCAGGTTCAGCAGGAAAGAAAATTAAAAAGCTCCATTTCACTTCAGGTTCAAAGGAGTCAATCTCTCAATCAATCAGGTATTAATTAAGCTATGCTAGGACTTACAGGGAAAGTCAGAGATAGCCTCTTCTTGAAGATGATACCAGGGAAATAATTAGTGAATGATTTAGGAACAAAGAAAAGAGTTTAAAATGGGTTTTATTTGAACTTTCTTTGATTTTTCTATTATGTGAAAAACTGAAGGTCCGTAGTCTCCAATTCCTTGATTTTTTTCTTTATTTTTCACTGTCTTGATCCTCCCCCCCCTTTTCTGCTCATACTAATTGTGTTATCTCCAAAGGGTTTGTGCCTTGGACCCAGAAAACAGCTCATTCGTCTTGGTCTGCTCTTAGACACACTTCCTGGGAAGCATGTCTCTCTGATTCCTTGGAACGTCCAGCTGTGCTCATGTGGAGAACACAGCATCTCCAGCCTTGAGCAAGTTATAAGGAAGATGCTTCCTAACCGCTCTTCTCATAAGCCAGGAAATGTATAGGCAAGGAAGGACCTCGTCTCTGCTGCCATCATGGTAGAGGGTCTGGGAGCATTCATTCCCATGCTTTAGGTTCAGATTGTCCCTCTGGCAAATATGCCTTAGAGGGTGGGGTGTTTATCCATTGTGCTACAGTATTTGTCCCCAAGTCTAGCACAGTGCCTGGTGGAATGTGGACTGCCAGGATCTTCTGAGTGGCTTACCAGAGAACACATTTCTAGGTGGAAGGAGTTGGATGATATGTGAAGCACGTACTACACCTCATGCAGTGGGTGCCTTAAAATTACCTTGAGCATAGTATTTATGGCATCCTTTTGTTAGGAAATCTTTCTGCTCAGATCTCTGTTTGATCTGTTTTCCACTGAATTGGTTTAAAAGGTGCATTAAGCAGCTCCCAGGAAATCAGGGCAGGGACAGTTGGCCCTTTCTCTCTGCTATCTTGGTGTCTTTATTCCTATCCATCCCTGACTCTGTTCCCTCCCTTGGCCCTCCTGACCTCCAGGGTCACTTTTCCTGGGGGATTTGTTTTGTACATCAGTACCAGCCTTTCTCTTCTTTGTTTCAGCCAGAATACCTACTTGTTTTCATTTGACCCAGCTTCTGACTTAGATACTTCAGAAGGCCAAAGCCTTCAAAGAGAGCACTGGCAAATGTCTTAGGACCTCAGGAGAATAGGTGATCTGTAGAATCAGATGCCACCATTTGTTGAGTTCTTACTAAGTGTACAGCTCTCTCCTCCCTATCTTTCTGTGTATGTGTTATCAAGCCTTTATATTAAGGTTTAATTCAATAACTCAAGTTAATCATTTTTATTTCCATCAAGGGAACTGAGGCCATCAGAGATTAAGAAATAGGTCCAAAGCCTTGGAGCTACCAAAGGGCAAAATGAGTTTCAATCTAATCCCAGCAGAAGGCAAAGGTTCGTCTGTAGCTCCTCTGTTCTGTGATCACCATTCTCAGGAGACCAAGGACTTCAGTTTCTGGGCCTGTTTTGTTCGGATGATGGGTTCCCACCCAATAATTCCCTGGAATATGTGAGAACTCCTGCATGTGCCACATCCTGTGGAAAACTCCTGATGATATGTATGTTGTGATTTTTATTTTATTTTTATTTATTTCTTTTTGGTTTTTCGACTCAGGGTTTCTCTGTGTAGTCCTGGCTGTCCTGGAACTCACTCTGTAGACCAGGCTGTCCTCGAACTCAGAAATCTGCCTGCCTTTGCCTCCCAAGTGCTGGGATTAAAGGCGTGCGCCACCACTGCCTGGCTATGTTGTGATTTTTAAAGAGTTCACACTTTCTTTTTTTTTTCTTTTTTTTCAGATTGTCACTAACTTTTATTTCCAAAGTTATTTAGAAAATGAATAATTACAACATAAGCAATATTTCGTACATGCACATGCAACTATTTTGTAAGAGTGAGATATGTATCCTTTTATATCTAAGTATGAATTGAAAATATCTAGGCAGTCAGTTTCTTCTGTACCATAGACTGGGTTGTAACCTGTGATTCTTATGCCTCAGCCTCTTGGTTATAGGAATTACTGCATATATACGGCCACTAACCATACAGAATTTTCATATAAAATGTTTGACTGTGCAACTGGCTGTAAAGAAGATACAGAACACCCATTAGATTATTCGAGAAGTCTTCAAAACTTAAAAACACAGAGTAAGCGAGGAACAATGCAGTAGCAAATAGAATTTGGGATATTGATGGTTGCAGAGCAAGGATTTGCTTCCCACTTTCTAGTTCCTAGCAATGAAGTTTGCAGTCAGGGAAAGGAGGAAGAATTCTATTTTTTCACACAATTGCTTAGGGACCCATGTTAGTAGAAGACTCATGATACCACAATGTACTCTCTGGGTCAGGGTAGGGGTTGGATATTTTTAATCATGTATTTGTGCGTTTGCCTACTCTTCTATGTGCTGTGCACTTGCAGTGCCCACAGAGGCCAGAAGAGGGCATCGGATCCCCTAGAATAGGAGTCACAGGTGGCTGTGAGCCTCCTGAGGTAGGTGCTAAGAACTGAATTTAGGTTCTGTCTCCTCAAGATAAGGGGGCACTCTTTAGCTCTGCACCATCTCTTTAGCCCTAAACTATACATCAGTAGGGGGGACCTGGATTTGAGCCAGGGCCTTTCTAATGTTCTATACCTCCTGAGGGCTTGGATTTTAACAAGACCACACATGGCAGGAGGGAAGTTCAATCCAACACCACATATGTCAGAAGACAACAGTTCTCCAAGGCATGAGACTCCATGATAGGCATAATGTCCACTTGCATTTCAAGAGTTGTACCCAGCACACTTACGTCTTAATATGAAGATGACTAATCACATTTCCTTTTCTCTTATATAAAATCCTCAATTTTTAGCTAAGTTTAATATTGAGCTGTACTAATTTCTCATGAAGGCACAGTCTGTGGAGCTTTAAAAAGGCCAGAGTTCTCTCTGATACCCGTTTCATCTATTCCTGTTCACTACCTGGTCCCTGGAGGCATTTAGAGCCTGCAACCTGAATTCTAAAATTCCTGGAGTAGGAATGACACTGCATGTTCTCTTTGCTATCATCTCTGTACAGAGAACCACACAGCAGCGGGGAAATACAGATGAGGACAAAAGGCCAGCCAGTCTTACAGCAGGCACCTCCTCATTGGCTGTGCTTGGTCTCTGGTTGATCAGTCGAATGATAAAGCTGAGGGAGGTTTACAGAAGACTTAGCACATATGGAGATATCCCCAGGCTCTGTGCAGAATGCTGGTAGCGCGGCAAAGTAGAGAGAATGCTAAGCTAGGAGCCAGAGGAACCAGGTCTACTTCCAGTTCAGTTGTCCTCATGTCTTTGACCCTGGACAACATCAGCTAAGCTTTCTGGAGCCCCGAAGGGCAAAGTGAGGTTTCAATCTAATCCCAGCCTCTCCCTTGTCTGAGAAATGAGATTATTACCTGCCCTGGATATTCCTCAAAACTCTTGTGAAGAACAAAAAAGACATGAAAGAGAACACCAAGGGAGGGGGAGGGACCCATAATCTAAATGTCACAAAATGGAATTTTAAGGAACTGCATTTAAAAGATGGAATTAAATGTAGAATTAGAACCCTAAGTAGGGTAGGGATTCCCCCCCCCCCGCACCCCCTCCCAGGTCTCTATGAATCCCAGTCATCAGGAGCTGTGCTTCCAAGGTCGAGGGTCCATGAGTGCACACGGGTACCACTCATACTTTTCTGTACATCCAATCTGATCACATCCTTGTTTGAGTCCTCCAAAAATCTGTAGTCATGGTTACAGCGAAAGACCTCAGTCACTCAGCTCTCATTTTTATGATTCACAAGTGTTTTGGTGAAAGTTTGGAGCCAGTTTTTGTGGGTGTGGTAAAGTAGCTAGGTGAGGTTTTATTTTTGGAAGGCTCAAGCCTCTGAGGTCATCTGTGAGTTAGGAGTGGCTAGGGGCGGGATGGTGCTGTTTTCTGTTCCATAAATAAAGGGAGAGAGCTCAGCTCCTGGGCGACTCCAGCCACTGCTGCTTAAGTCTTCCAACGTCATATCCTTTAGGAGGAAAGAGTGCTTTTTGAAAAAGCAAGTGGATGACCAAATATGTACGCGATTCAAGGACTCCTGCACAGGTGGCAATTAGAAGATAGACCTTACATTAAAAAGTTACATAATTCTTCTTAATTCCAGAGTATTTAGAGTTCTGCAAACGGCTGCACTTACAGAATGACAGAATGATTTCTTTATCTCTGTGGTGATGGGGGAAGGGCTTACAGGCTGGAAACTAATGGTGTGGCAAAAATGTACAATTATGTGACTTGAAAGCAGTACAGATAGGGTTCTATTTTCCTTCCCATTTCCTCCCTTCATTTAATGTTAACGGAAGTTCAAGGCAATTAAAAGTCAAATGCTACCTTATTACAGTGTCAAGGCTTAAAATGTCCAAATCTGGGGGAATGAGCAGAGAGATTGCCATTTCAATAACAACTCATCCCTGTGGAATGTGTAGCATAGGATGATGTTTCTGAGTCACCAGGCTTTGGGTCATAGCCTGGGGCTGTGTCCTCACCTGTCCTCTGCATGGGTGTAAATTTTTGTTTCTAACAGCACATGGAGACCTCTTCCTTTTGATCATCTTAGTAATAGTTGATAAATGCAAATGAACATATATTATTGACCTAAGATATTGAATACCACCAAGTGTCAGATGAAAAGCATCTTTTGAAAAAAAAAAAAGCATCTTTTGCCCTACCTTTCTGGGATCCTTTCTTCCAAAGATGTAACATTTCTTTAGTCTCAAATGTAGCTGACTCCTTGTTAACTCTACCAGTTTAACCCCTTCCCTGATCTACTCTGTATACCAAACGTATGCCTCCTCATGTCCGAAATGCCTTTTCCAAAGGCGAAGACAGTTACAGGAGTCCTCCTTCACCTAAGGCCCCACTTTTCTCAGCTCTAATACCCTGCCATCAAAAAACATTAGTGAGAAAATTCCAGAAATACACAATTTACAATTTAAACTGTATGCCATTCTGAGGATTATCATGACAGCTTGCACTGGCCAGGTTGTACTACTCAGGATATGAACACTGTATATGCTACCCATATGTTACTCCCTTGGTAGCTTCCTGGGTTACAAGATTGACTGCCTAGGTATGGTGATAGTATGTTCAAATAACATTCACTTAGTAATAGACTTATATAATGAAGTCCTTGATGCTTGCCATCTTACTATAGTATATATTAAACTATTTTGGTATATTATGATTACTTTACTTTATTATTTTTACTGTCCATGTTTTACCACAAGAAATTTATAAACTAGAATTGACTGCAGGTATAGATAGACAGAAGATAGATTAAAAACAGGCTCACACACTCCTCCTTACCTTCATCTCCTCACCTACCACTTGTTCCAGATGTTTTAGATGGTGCAGGAGGCTAGGGACCTCAGATCTTACTATCCCTGGACGTTCTGTGGTGTGGCCACAAGGGTGACCTTTCTGGAGGCTGTGTATCAGCCTTTAGATTTTTATCTTTCTTTGGCACTCAGAAGCATAGCTCGTTAGATCAGCTGTCATGCCATTGGGTCTTGAAGGAATGGGAGGAACACAGGAACATCTGACAGAGGAGACCAGCAGGAACTGTGGGTCTGTTCCTCCTGTGAGAAGGCAGGAGTGGCTCCTGGGGATGAGGCTTGGTTTAGAGCAGCAAGGGAGGGAAATATTTTGTAGTGCTGACCCAGGTGAGCAGTAATCTCCACGTGGGAGGTCTGTGGGGTCCAGGTCTTCAGCTTAGGTTTTGATTTTTCCCTGGTTTCATTAACTTATATTCTTGTGAAGTTTTATGAGTCAAAAATCAAAATCCACCTAATGGACAGTTTAGGAGCCACAAACTCACAGACTGATGCATGAAGAGGCGGTGTGACTTACTAAGTATGTGTTGTGAGACAATCACTAGTTGCTCTGGGCCTTGGTTTCTTTATCTCCAGCAAGGGGATAATCTAGAAGAATACACTCGGAAGTCAGAGTAGGCACTGTTTCTTTAGAAGATGACTGGTGACATGGGCTGATTTTCATCTTAATCCTTTGGAGCAGGTCTAACAATACTAGATGATATTTGTGTACTAAAGACAGACACACTATCAGCTGGATGTGAAGACCTTTTCACAAGGTCCTTCAGGTGAAGCAGGTAATTCATATGAAATACACCTCAACTTCTAAATATCGAGTCATCTGGTAGATGACGGCACATGACAAACTACAGTTGCGGCAATAAGGACAATAGCAACAACAATAACAGCAGCAACAACAGGAACAGCAGCAGCAGCAGCAACAACAAAAACAATAACAGCAACAACAACAGCATCAGCAACAGCATCAGCAGCAACAATACAACAGCAACAGCAGCAACAACAGCAGCAGCAGCAACATCAGCAGCAGCAAAAATACAACAGCAACAGCAGTAACAACAGCAAATACAGCAACAAGAGCAACAACAGCAGCAGCAACAGCAGTAGCAATAACAACAGTTACTCCTTGGTTTTGCCCAGGGCCAGAGCAGCCTAGAGTTCTTGGGAAATTGATGCCAAGGTGGGGGATCTCCTTGTATTCTTTTCAGAATGCGAGGGTAGGCATCAGTCTGCTTAATTTCAGGCAAATTCTTCCTGCCAGGGTAGTGGAGCTGAGGCCTACTTGATGTCTAGGTGATGGGAATTTGGGTTGTATGCACAATGACTCTTGTGTTTTCAAGGACTAACAGAGCATGTCCACCCTGTTGAACAAGTTCTGACGTGCACATTCCATCCATTACTGAGAGGCAGTGGGGCTGCTCACGTGACCAAAGGGACTGTACTAGTGGCTGCCCTCTGGTTGATCTCTGATGTCTGTGGGTTAGAGAATACTTGAGTCTACCTTAGGCTGTTTACTGAGTCCCTATAATAAGCATAACACTACAAGTACAGTTCTCTATCCTTGAAGAAGCTCATAGTGCCAATACTTACTTGTGTCAAATGCAAAATGCCATTTGAATTATTTCCTTGTCAGTGTGTATGGATTGCATGTCAAGCAGGGTTAGTTAAGTACCTACTATGTGATGGGCATATGCTAAAGAGCAGGAGAGGTAAGAGCTATGACATGGGTTTTATCATCAGGGAGTTTCTTCATACACCTTAGAACATTGCACATTCCTGTTGTGCTTCACCAGGGGTAGGTCAAGTTCCACTGCCTCATAAGCCTGCTTCTTATCACTATCAAGGAAGATAGTCACAGCATTGGCTTCACTCATCATCCAGTATTAATCCCCAAGCCCAGGCAGTAATATACACGTGAATTCTATGTGATTGGAAAACGTCCTGCAGTGTAGGCTTGGCTGTTTGGAGCCAGAGCTCTTCTGTATCCCAGGCTGGCCTCCAACTTGTTACTTTGCAGAGGGTGACCTTGAGCTTCTGACCTCCCTGCCTCTACTGTACCTCACCACTCTGCCCAAACCCAGGGAGGTTTTTAGTTTACTCATCTTCTAAGCTTCAGGGAAAAAACCTTGTTCCTTTTAGGAAACTTCCCAGGCCATATTAAAGGCCAGAGTTCCAGCTCTATGCCCCTGATTGTCCCGATATTCTTGCTACCGTCTGTGCCAGTATCAGGGTGACTTCTTATTTCACATTTGCCCTCCTTTCCACATGGAATAGACTCTCATCACGGGATCCCCATTATTGGCCTTTCTGAGCGCTGGGATTATACATGTGTGGCATCATGCCAAGTTTTATACTTTGCTTGGGGGAAATCAAACTTAATAACTTTCTGGATGGATGCTAGGCAGGCATGCTACTCACTGGGCTACATCCTTGGTTCCCCAACCAGTAGTATCTAAATGTTAACTAAGAATCAGTGGTGCCCTAGTGTAAGTTCTATCAGATTGGAGAGAGAGACAGGGGCTCAGATTCTAAAGTGGGATGGCAAGAGGAAGCGAGACTGTGTTGGCCTTGTTTGAATTTAGTCTTTACACAAGGGTTGAGAACGCTGATGGGGAGAGGGGCTCTGGGGTGAATTAAGGCTACACGGGGAAGTTGTGGCAGACAGACTGGGCAGTGTGCAAAGAGTCTGAGCTAGCAGGGAGGAAACCTGAAACTGTGGGAGACGACATTGGAAAGACCTTGAGTTCCTGATGCAGACTCAGTGCAATGAACCTCGCAAGGGTTCCAGAATTTGTGGGCAGAGGAGTCCTGATAATATACAAAGGTTTCTGCTGTCATATCTAATGTCCCTCATAAATGAAGGGACACCTTGCCAGAATTCAGGATTACCCAGCATTAAGGAACCACCTCTGGGGGCCAATGGCAGTCTGAGGCAGAGCAATCACATATATCACAATGGAAAAAATTTTATAAATTGCATACTTTCTCCCTAAGACAAAAATATGATTATGACCTGAAATAAAATATCAACAAGCAAATAAGAAAGAAACTGTTATGTATCTCCTGGTTTCTTGGATAAAGGGGTGGGAACTAGGAATACCAGTGAGCTTACATCTTACATATGAACTGATCCCCCACCCCCAATGGGCTCTGGGTTTATTTATGATTAAATTAAGTTCTACAAAGACCTTACACTTACAATGTTTGGAATTTTGGGTGGTAGAGGAATGATCTCACGTAGCTCAGGCTGGCCTCAAACCGGAACTCCTCCTGTCTCAACCTTCCTAGTGCTGAAATAGTACACCTACACTATCACACCCAGATCAGGGATTCTTTGATGGATCCTTAATCATTTTTCCTTTGGTGCATGGTAAAGTAGAAAAGAAGGGAATCGCTCTCCCTGTTTCCCAGATGAATAAAGAACAAGGGTTTGCTCAGAACTATAAAGCTGTTGTGTAGATACAGGAAGACAGGTTATAGTTTGTGTGTCCCTGTGAGATGCTCTCTTCACTACATTAACCCCGGAGAAGCAGCAATAAGGGGAACAGGCAATGGCCACCAATCACTTTGGAAGTTTACAAAGCCTTCCCTTTCTCAAACACTGAGACCTGGCTTCCCCTACTGCTTTGCAGGCTCACACAAGCATCTGTATCTGAATCCCACCACTCTCCCCAAACCCACCAACTTTCTTATCTATTCATCTTCTAAGCCTCAGCTAAAACCTTGTCCCTCTTAGGAACAAGGCCACATTAAAGGTTAGAATCCCTGCCCTGTGCCCTGTCCTTATATGCTTTCCACAGCCCATGTCAACATTAGGGTAGTTTCTTATTCAATCATCCTTCCTCTTTCCCACATGGAATCCACTCCCATCATGGGATCTCCAGTATCTGGAGTCTATTTTGTTACCAAGTCAGTGAATGGACATCTTTTCTAGATGAGCAAACTCTGAGGCTTATTGGAATTAAAAGTCTTGTCCAATGTCTCACAGTTATCAAAGATGCCGTGACAAAATCCCTACCTATTAATATACCCAGCACTCTTTGCTCAGCCACACTGATGTCTAGGTTCATGTACAAAACTGTAGCCAAAGAAAAGAAAATATTATAGAAAAAAACCCTGAAAATTGCTATGTCAATATTCTGCGTTTGGAGGACTCAGCCTGGCCACTCCTCAGATCCAAGATGTTCCTGGGGTTCTCAGAGTAGATATACTCTGAAAGCAAAGGTGATTGGCCTCAATGGGCAGGAAGTGCCTTTTCATGGGATGCTGTGTGGCATGTTAAGATGACGTCACTTGAAGGGGGCTGCTCTCATGTTGTTGGGCAGCCCTGCCTGCTCATGTTCTTGACATATCTCTGTTCTTGAACTGATAACATTTCACATAGTGACTCCAGCTGCCACACACACTAAGTCCAGGACGTGTGTGTGTGTGTGTGCTCCTGTGTGCATACATGTGATTGTGTATGTGTGTATGTACTATCTCACTACCCCATTGCTATTACTACAAAGTGTCTGCTCCCATTCTTCCCAGAGAGACTCTCTCTCCTGTCTTCTATCCTCCATTATTGAGCCTGTGTTGTTGACATCACTAAGGCTGAGGAAGCCAAGAGCTGCTGGTTCTGCTCCCTGTGGTACAGTGGTTTGTTTCAGTTTCATCTTGCTACCTACTATATACACGACGTACATCTATCTCTCTTTGCTAAGACTTCCCAGGAAGTGCTACATGATAACAAATAAACTTTCTGCCAGCTCTCTGGGTAAAAGATTCAAAACTGAAGATAGACGATGTTTAAAAAATTGTTCCTTACTGGGGAACTGGGTGAGCACAGGGGAAGCACCCTAAGGCAGGATTAGTTATGTGTCCCAAAGGGGATTTAAACAAGTGGTTATGGGAACAGCAAAGCAGGATGAGGTCATCTCTGTGAAGAGTGTATGGAAGGATCCAGGCAGGTGATCTTTGAGTGGGCACCTGTAAGACAATGAGGCAGCAAGAATGGGAAAGGAAAACTAAGACAGGTTGCTCAAGCAAGGTAGTAACCCTGAGGAGGAATCCAATTAGGGCGGCTCAGGCTCCAGCTCAGGTCTGGAGGTTTCCAGCTGCCCTGTTACTATGAGGCTACTCAAGCTGCTTCCTCCTCTGACACTCCCCTTCCTGGCCCTTTCTCCAGCTGCTTTAAATGCCCAGGGCATTCCAGGGAGCAGCCTGGCACATGGCAGAAATTCCTCAGGGCTATGGCTTATGAAGGAAACTACTGGGAAACTTTCTTTCCCTCCATATGTCATGAGGTGTCATGACTTAAAAGCCCAGGGATGAGGGATCGCCGTTGACACATGAAGCCTGAAAACCTACAAGTATGTTTCATGTTTGATCAAGGAAGTAGACTGCTGTATAAAAGCTTGAGTGAACAGTGGTTGTTTTCTATTTCCTCTCATCACCTACTCAACCACGTTTTATCTCTTTGTACATCTTTAAGTTTGATGTAATCCTGATTTTAGATCAATCACAAGGGCCTTGGGCAACGAAAGCTGGTTTGGTTCAAAGGGATTCTCATACCCCCTCCCCCCATACACACAAAGACACATACACATATCCATAACCCCCACCTTTTCCCCCACACCCATACCACACCCTACACACACTTTCACATAACCCTCCCCACCCTACACCTACCCCCACACACCCTCCCCACCCTACATCTACACACACACACACACACACACTCACACACACACACCCCTGCCCCACCCCTACATTCTTAAATACACATATACCTCCTACCCAAACACACACACACACACACACACACACACACACACACACACACACACACACGGGGGTATGGGAGAGAGAAAGAGAGAGACAAATAGAGGCAGAGAGAGGGAGAGAGAGAGAGTAAAGGGACAAGGAGAAGAAGGGAGGGGGAGGGGGAGGGGGAGAGGGAGGGGGAGAGGGAGAGGGAGAGGGAGGGGGAGAGGGAGCTTGCCTAGCAACATTGCCAATATTTAGCATAAGTTTGTGGAAACCAAATGAGGTTTTGGGGAATACCTGGACTAGTCTGTGGGTGTGAGCTGAGAGACAGGAAGTGTGTAAGATGGGTGTGCCCAGCAAAGGGGGTTTCTGTGATTCTCACTTCCAACTCTCTAGTTAGTATACTGTCCTGTTTGTTATCCTACAGGGCATGAGTTTCTCTTTCAGTGAGGACAGCCTGGGTCAGCCCGGCCAGCCCCAACTCTAGTTATCTGAACATGAAGTATCCATTGACACCCCCAACCCTCCCAGCCACTGGCCATGATTTTTAGCTATAAAAGGAGGTTAAAGACAGCCTCTCTGTCTTAGTATTGTGAGATCAGATAAATTAAATACATACACTAGAGTTAAAATGGGGCTGGCAAGGGGCAAATGTTCAGTGACTATTAGCTTTGTCCATCTGTTTCCCAGTAGGGTTTGTCCTTAAGGGCTCTGCTGTGGTCCTGGGGCAGGGAGTTAGAGTGTACAGAAGGGACCACAGTGATGACTCCTGTGCGTGTCATGGAAAGATGGCTTTCACATTTCAGAACCAGGGAGGAATGGAGCAAAGACTGCCACTTGTAAAGCTCCCATCAAGTAAGGGGGAGATAAGGAAGATTTGGTAGCTTGATTTTGCTTTTGGCAACACAGGGATCATGCTAGTTGAGACCCTCCTTGCCACCATGTCACCTCTCTAACAGTGCCTGGATGATGGTGGCTTTTTCTGAAAACACAGGTGCTGCTCTTGTCTTTCCCCTGCTCAACACTGGGCTTTTCCTCTCGGCATCTAATGCCCAGTTTGATACTAGCATGGGCAAGATGCTCATAAATGCTTTGTTGTTGATAAATGGATTGACTAGCCCTTTATAGTTTGCAGAGATGGAAAAAAATTGAGTTCAGGGTGTCTCTGTGAGGACTTTGTTGCTGTCACTGGGTCTAGGACACTCACATTGGACACTAAGGACATTATCCATATACACCTTTGTAGGTCATGGGGTGAGAGAGAACAGATAGGGCCAGGGTCCAGCAGGAGCAAGAAAGCCTTGGAGTAAGTGGATCTTTCTGTTGCAGCCCAAAGCAGCAGCTATGCACCAAGAAAAGTGGTTAGCTGTCTGGGGAGCCAGCCAGGCAGAAGTAAAGAATCTGGTGGCAGAAGTTCCAGAAAGCCATCACCCTGACCTCGACATATGGAGACACCACAACAGGGGCAGAGACAGATAGGGAAGATGCTCTCTCAGCTCTAGAAGAGCTTTCTCCCTCCCTCCCTCCCTCCCTCCCTCCGTCCCTCCCTCCCTCCCTCCCTCCCTCCCTCCCTCCCTCCTCTTTCCTTCCTTCCTGACAGGATCACTGTATATGGCACATGGCCTTAAACCCATCACGGCAGAGGCAGAGGCAGAGGCAGAGGCAGAGGCAGAGGCAGAGGCAGAGGCAGAGGCAGAGGCAGAGGCAGAGGCAGAGGCAGAGGCAGAGGCAGAGGCAGAGGCAGAGGCAGAGGCAGAGGCAGAGGCAGAGGCAGAGGCAGAGGCAGAGGCAGAGGCAGAGGCAGAGGCAGAGGCAGAGGCAGAGGCAGGTATATTTTTGTGAGTTTGAGTCCAGCCTAATCTACACAATAAGTTCCAGGAGAGCCAGGGCTGCATAGAGGGGCCGGGTCTTGAATATTATGTCCCTACACCACCCAGTGGATGGGTGGGGAAGACAGGCCCTCCTAAGTAGCTCTGTCAGGCCTGGAGCTCAATAGGTAGATTGAGTTGGCCTCAAACTCACAGAGAGGAATCCACCTGCTTCTGATTCCTCAGTTCTAGGATTAAAGAACTGAGTGTTCCACCATGCCTAGTGACACTTAGTTTTGGGAGACACTCTAGAGCTCCCATAAGGCTAGTGCCTCCCATTCCTGCTGGATGAGGTGCATATGCCTGTGCAGTCATAAACTAGGAGTCCAAACCACTCTGAAATTTCTAGAACAATGGGTTTTAAAAGCTCTCGCAGAAATTTAAGCTCAAAGGAATCAAATAAGGGATCAGGCATGGAAACTTATGCCACATACGGTGGTGTACTTTGGCACACAGTAAATTTGTAAGGATGTAGCTAAAATCATGGAGAAAAGGAAAGTAGTTCGGCAACTCTCGAAAAAGTTAAACATAGAATTTTCGTATGATTCAGCAAGCCTACTTCCCAACATACACCCACAGTGAGCTGCAAACGTGTGTCCAAAGAAATCTGTGTATGTACATATTCCCAGCAGTATTGTCTACAATAATCAAAACTCAAATGTCCAGAAACTGGTGGACAGATTGAACAAGTGGTAGTGTGTATGTGTAACCAAATAAGAATGGGATATAAAAAGAACAGGGTGCCAGCAGAGGCTGTCACAGCACAGCTGGATTTCAACAACATGACAAGGGGAAAAATGCCAGTCATTAACTGTCATATGCTACATATATGAAATTCCTGGAATAGGTAAGTCCAGGTTGGTGGTTTTCAGAGACTGGGAGCATCAAGCAACAGGGAGAAGCTGCTTTCTGAGTTTCCTCTGGGGGCACCAAAGACACTTTTGGACATAGCTAGGAGTGGCTGGTTGTATGGCACTAAGTGCCTTTGGACTGCTCACTTTATAACAGTCAAGTTTACATACTGTTCATTTAATACCAATAAAAGATACAGGGGATGATACAAAATTCCTTGAAGGCAAATGGTCATGCAGCTATTGTTCTTAGTCATTTGAAAAGTGTAAAGTGTTCAAGATCTCTCAGTGTATTCACCCACTCCAGTATCAGATGCCGAACCTATTTGTGATGCCGTTCCTTCACTTCTGAGCCTGTCTTGAAGGAATATTATGTTCAGAACACTAAACTCTTGTTCCTGGAAAATGTCAGTCAGAAACATCTGACCTTCCCTGTATGGCACATGTCCTGCAACTGTCCCCTCCCTTGGCCCAGGCAGTTAAGAAAGAGAGGTAGTCTTTCCATGGGAAAGTGGCGCCATCCGTCCACTATAAATTAATAATTCCAGCTCTTTCCTCAGAGAGGCCAGGGGAAAAAAGCCTCCTGTTGAGAAGAAAGCAGCCATTGGAAGTCAGCTTGTATGTCGCGGGGCATGGCTTTCTTCCTGACCTAGAGAAGGCTTTGGTCCAAATATCCTACAGGGCAGAGTCAGACTTTCTAATTTGGAATCCAGGAGATCTCCAAACAGGCTGTGTCTAGGTGGGGTGGCAGGTTAATATGCCTCCATTCCTGGTGAAGGCTTCATTTCTGGATGGTGGGGGTCACCCACTTGACCAGCCCGGAGGCTTTCATCGAGGCCGCTCTGTGCTAAGCTGGCAACTGCTGCTCAGCGGACTGCGGGGCCGCAGGCAGCAGGTAATGTTTTAGGTTAGGAGTGAAAAGTGCACAGAGCAAAGGAAGGGAGGAAGCCAAGAGGTAAGCCTGCAGGGCTAGATTTAAGAGTGATGCATTCTCTCTTGGTTCATTTTGGAATTCCTCCCTAGTGTGAAGCTGAAGAACGGAAATATATTATGATGTGTTCTTAGGCTATCTGAAGGGCAGGACACAGAGACAGCTGTTATCTTTGAGTGCCTCAAACTCTTATCAGGACCCCCTGAAGAAACTATTGAGAGGTTGGTATGCACATAGAAACTCTATGGAGCCCCGAAAGATTGGATGGGCATTTGTTTACTCCAGTTTCCATGGAAAGGTCACATCAACTACATCTAGTTCTTGTGTGGATTCCATTAGTGTGTCTGAGTGGCTGGCTGGAGCTTGCAAGTCATAGCCCAGGCTGTGGGTGTCTGAGGACCACAGGCAGAAAGGATATTGAAAGCCTGTACTTTGTCCCACTCACAGATCTACGTATGAGCCTAAGAAGAGGAACTATAGGAAGAGGGACACAGATTTGATGGCTTGGGGAGAAAACAAGGACACTTCTGCTCAGACTGCTGCGTTCTCTTATTCACAGCTGCTGCTGTCACATGTCATTTAGGTTCATACAAGCATGTGCCTTGTCATTTTGCTCCAGTTTACTAACACTGAAGGAACTTCCCGGCTCCCTGCCTGCCTTTGGGCCTAGCCTCTCTCCCATCTCTATATCTATGACTTCTGACCCTTTTCCTGTTTGAATAATCTGAAGATGGAAAGTTCCCTTATATGCAACTTTCCTATCATAGTTATCCAAGTATTTTTCTATCTTCTGCCAACTTTCTTTTATTAATAGCAAAAACAGAAACACCCTAAAAAATAATTGCTTATGGGCTTTCTTTAAACCCATTCATCTTGAAATGAGAGTCTTTTGGGTGAGAAATAAACTCAGCTGAAAAAGAGTGTATGGAGGGGAAGTTTCAGAGTTAAGAATGAGGGCAAGCCTGGAGTGGGTTATAAGCACACTCGTCTCTTCAAGTTTAAGTCAAGAAATGTAGGGGTGGGTTATGTTTTCTTTCTTTTCTTAGAGACAAACTCCAGGGGCAGCTTGCATACAATAATGGAAGCAAGTGCCTGTGCCTGTTCGGGCATGAGGACTGGGCCTGGACACTGCCATGCTCCCTTGAGACTTTCCCATGACAAAGAAATCCCATGTTTGTGTGCAGTTCCTTTTAGAACTCAGCTTCCCTTCCCAGTCTCCACTGAACATCGACTCCATCACCCTAGATAGTGTTCTGTTCAGATAGCACTGGACAATGTTGGGAAAAGACACCTGAGCTGGCAGGTAGCCCTAGGGATTGTCCTGCAGAGAGTCTGCTGTAGATTGTTCCTTTGCTGCTTAGAGAGGGGAAAGGTCCCTCTCGTCACTGTCCTTATCTCCCTCATTGTAACCATGACCAGTGTTGTGTGCTACGGTGGGTATTCACCTGAAACCTTTCCCATCAAACAACCGAATTATATGTTGGTTGTCTGATGAGGAAGGAAAGTTTCTTGCTGGTCTCTGAACACATACTAATCTCTGAGACCAGTTTTCATGATTATTTGAGCAAACCCTTGAGGGGCTTTAGTTACTTGAGTGAGACACGACCAGTATGTAGTCTCCCTGCACAAGCAGAATTTGGGAACTCCCAAGGAAGTTAAAAGATTGAGGTTGTAGAAGCAGAGGAGAGGGGGATAGTTTGGATATTGTCATAAAAGAGAAGGTCCAGCTGAATCTCTTCACGATCTGGTGGTTGTCCCAGAAGCCACCCCAAGAAGATTCACCCTTGAACTGTGATCATGTAATTTTTGAGTGCCGCGCTTGTCCTTGTAATCAGAAGTCCAGGTGACATTGACCTCAGATGGTACTGAGTATTCAAGAGGTGCCTGAGTTCTGGTCCCTCCACTGACCAGCTGTATAGCTGTGGCACTTACTTCCCCTCCCTAAACACCAGTTTGCTCATCTTCGAAGTGAAAGGGCAGGGTTGGTTCATCTCTAGAGGTTTTTTTTTTTTTTTCTTTTTCCATTTGAAATCTCTGACTCTGTCACTTCCTCTTCATCAGCAGACCCTCTTCACACAATATTCAAACTCCACTGAGTTGGAATATGAGACACACTTGAATCTCTTCAGGATACAAGCCTCACTGGTCAGGATGAGAGAAACACCGCGACTATACCCTAGCAGTAACTGGTGTCCAGATTTAGAACTACCACCTATTAAACTGATACCGCCTCAGTGAAGATGAGAATAGTCACCCGTGCCTTGACTCAGCTGCAAGTCTGGTACGTCAGTGGCCTATCAGAAGGATTCTGGCTACTTTTAGCCCCACGAGCCTCAGAAGTTCTTGTGTAGTGATCAACCTGCATGCACACATAATACCACCACATTGCTTCTTTAGGCTCTAGCCCTTTAAGCTGAGCAGTAGGAAAGAAGACAGATGAGGTGAGGCTAGACTACACATAGCACTGATAAGACAAAGAGACTTTTGTCATTACTGCCTTAAAATAGTTTATTAAAAAAGCACCGTCTACTCATGATGCTGTTATGTCCTGAGCACACACACCATGTGGTTTAGGTAGCTTCAAGAGGTAATAATAATAAACCCTCACATTTTATAAAGCCTTAAATTTTATGTAGCACATTAAATTTACTTACTTTTTCAATTGGATTCTGATTCTAACCACCACCCTGGTGTGTAATAATTATCCGTTTTAAATATGAAGGAAGCGAAGCTGAGTGAGTCAAAGATTTGTTCAAGGGCAGTTGATAAGTGATCAAGTCAGGTACCGAGCACACACACATGTCTAGTTGATTTTTGTTTCCTGTGTTGTTGTTGCCCCTATGCCAAGTACATAAGCTCTGGACCTGGGGCTGGCATCCAGATCTGAAAGTGACTCTGCCAGGTTTTGCAAGCAGCCTCAGCAGGCCGTTCTCTTCATTCCAATGAAGACAAGTTCCTCACACAGGTCTGGTAACTAACATTCTGGAGAGGTGTTAGCAGACCTTACAACTGAACTAAACATTCCTCATCCTCCTTTTTAAGTGAGGAGGTGATTCCTAGAGATTCACTCACCTAGTTAAACAGATAAGTCATGCTTGTGCTCCATTAATCCAGGATTAAGTCACAGTCTTAGGAATTCCTTTACCGGGTATCCCAGGAAAGCCTAAGCTATCTCCCTAGCCCACATCCCTCAGTGTCCATGTCCCCATGTAGCTCCCCTACTTCTCTTCTTCCCTCATCTGGCCAGTAATTCTTTCTCCAAACACAAATCTGAGAGGACCATTCCACTACCTAATAATGGCTTAGTATGCCTTGAAAGACATTCCGCTCTTGGCAGGAGAGGACAAATCCCCATTCCATGCTGCTCCTGTGTTGACTTCGGGAAAGCCTTTTCTTTGCCCACAGTACCTCTTCCCTGGGAAATGCTAGTCATATTCAAGATCTTGATTGTGCACCACTTCTGAAGTGCTGTCTTCCCAGACGACCATTGCTCCATCCTTTGTATGGTTTCACTTTTTACTATTATATAATGTACATTGCTCTGAACTGTGGTTTGTTTCCTAGTGTCTATTTGCCAGTCTGGTGGCTCTTTGAAAGTACAAACTACATCATCGCCTTAGATTCCATAGCCCTGGCACATTGCCCAACACACAGTAGGTACAGTGATGCTTAGCTAATGAGTGTGCCCCTTCCACGTTAAAACTGGTGCAGAAGCCTGCTGACTGTTTATTATCTTCTTGGGTTTGATCCTGTGGCTTTCACCTCTTTTGATTCTGTAGGCAAAATGTTGACAGTGCCCGAAATGTTGTTTTGTAATGGGCCTCTTTCCTAGAACGGTGTCATGGGTATAGAAGGGGAGGCAGAATTTCAGAAGAAGGGAGGTACCAGGCCAAGGGAAGACATATCAGACTAAGTGGTTGATAGATCTGAATTTTAGCTCAAAGCTAGGAGAGACCCTTGCAAAACTATCCTACCCATAACTATAGAATGTGAAAATTTAATTAAAAAAAATTACAAAACACAAACAAACCAGACACAGCTGCGTTTAACGCAGCAGTACCTTTCAGTTGCAGGGCTCTTTAGGTGGCGTTGATAAACTTTGTAAAAGGGTTAAGAACAAGATGCACCCGTGTCCATTTAAGACTTGTTCTTGGTCCCCAACAATACTTCAGAATGAAGATTCCCTAAAATTAGCTCCAGGTTCTCTCTCTCTTTCCAATGGTGGATGTAGCATAAAGGCTTTGGCAGGCAGGAGCTTGGAGTGGCTTGGGTGCTGCATTCCTAGCCTTCCTCATTGAGCAGACTGGGCAGAGCAGGCCTGCGGATTCTCATGGCTGGCTGGCTGGTGTTCATTAGGGCAAGCACTAGTCTTTGCTTTGGGTTCCCTTTCAGATAGGCAGGACTGGTGTTGAAAACAACAGCTATCCGGCTATCATTTACTTAACTACTGTTACACAAATCATTCCTACATAGCCCTTCAAAACAGGACCTGCTGTGTTTTCCAATCCACCTTTCTGGGTGGGAAGAAGATCAAGGACCATTTAGAGAGTTGGGAAAGTTCAGGAAAAAAAATGTGTCACACAAACTCTCTAGAGACTCAGAATGGCATACAGATCTCACTCCACCCCTTGGCTCCAGGCCACATTTTCAGTCTGGTAAGTCTTTTAGCCCCATTGAAATTATAGTTTCTTTTAGAATGAGTTTGTTTGTTTGTTTGGTTTTGTTTTGTTTTTAAATCCCAGAGGGTATGATTTTAGGAGCATCTCAAATACTGACTTTGCCCGTTTAGACAATGTCCATCTGGTCCTTTTCAAATGGCTCCTACCTGCAGCTGGTGTCAACTGGAGCTGAGAACTCCACCCCAAACTCCAGAGGAGCCCATGTGTCAGGCCAGGAGCAGAGAGAAGGTGAGAGACCTCTAGGAGGAAAGAATGAAAGCAACTGTGCAAACGGCTTCTTAGAAATAACCCCTTTATCTCACTTCTCTCAGGGGCGGATTCACTCTTCTATGGGAAAGTCCCCTTCCACAGCGGGGCAGCTCCCAAACTTATTTTGAAAACAACAGCACAAAGCGATACAGAAAGTTTTGAAACTCACCTTTGGGTCCGTTGGAAGGCTTCCCGCCGGCGGGACCGCTGGCTCTGTTCCGGTGCTCTGAAGTGACTTGGGCACAAGGGTGAGGTCTGGGTCCCTGCTCCTGCCTCTCCCTCCCACTGCCAGGTCCCGGGAGAGAGGCGGCGCTGCCGGTCAGTGGGTGCCACCAGTGTGATGTGGAGGAAAGCGCCCCCTGCGTCCCTGGCTGAGGTTTCACCGCACCCAGCTCTGCTACTGAGGTCAGGAACGCAACTTCCTGAATCTGACTGGCTGGCTCTGTCTCTCCTCAGCCCAACTCCTACCTTAAACTAGGAGGCACACGCCACAGCACACGCAGCGCGGGTGTCCTTCCTCCGGGTCTCCCGGCCAGTGTCCCCACTCCGCCCCACTGTGACGTTCTTTTGCCCCTCCGCCCCGAGCACGCCTCCTTCAGGACGCCAGAGCCAACTTTGCTCACAGACGCGCCAGTGTTCCCAGAGACGTGGGGTGTAAACTCCCAACCCTGGCCTAAGGAAAAAATAACAGCCCCGTGCTGTGGAATAAAGTCACCTTCCAGGAAAAGGGCTGGGGTGTCTAAAGGGAGAGCAATCCCCGGTGCCTCGTGACAAGGTATCTTTGTGTGTGCGCTCCATGGGAGTTACCTGGAGATGTTAGGAGCGCAGGAGGCAGGGACAACTAACTTCAAAAGTTCTCCCTTTTCATTTTATTTACTCCTTGTGAGCTTATATTCAGATCTCTTGTTTGTCTAACTCCGCCCCCAAATGTAAAGGTGGGGTGGTAGAGAGCTTGCTCAGTGCCTCCAAGGCTTCTGCAGGGAAGTTGGGAAGGTGTGATAGGCAGAAGCGGCTGTGGAGTATCTAGGGGCTTCCCCGGAATGACCTTGAGAGATCTTGCCATGATAAAGACCGGAGGTTCTACTCATTGGATTGTAGGTGTCAGGAGGGTGCGCAGCTGGTGCTTGCTTTCCAGTGGCTGGGCCTGAGCCATAGGGTCCTTCGGCCTTTGGGTGCCTGAATTAAAATGATTGGTGAAGCTAACTGTCACAACCGGGAAACAAGAGAGTTCCGGTTTACTCAAGAGAAGCCAGCTGGCTCTGGGTTGAAAGGCCAAAGAGAAAACCCAGCATTCATCCAGAAATGCCAAGGATAGTTGGTCCTGTAGTCTTCTTCCAAAGGCAGATTAAGTAGAGGTTTTCCCCCAGAAATCCCACAGAGAGAACTCGATCTAGATCTGTTGTTGTTCCTTTGAAACCGAGTCTCACTATATAGCCCCGGCAGGCCTGGAACTCACAATGTAGAAACAGGTTGGCCTCACAGAAATTTGCTGGGTTTAAGGACGTGTTTCACTATGCCCTACATAGATCTAGATTTGAATGATAATAAGAAGAGTGGTCCAAGTGATCTGTTGTGGGGGTGGGGTTGGGGGTGGGAGTAGTACGGTTAAGTGGGTAGGGCAGGGGGACGATCAGGCTCTGAAAGAAGACAGTTTTAGCAAGAGACAGCTATAGATGGATTCCACCAACAATTTAGTGGTGGATGGAAGGCTTCCATTGTGTGTCAAATCTGAAGCAGGGGTCTAGGGTCTAATGGACCAGGGAGCTGGAGGAAGACAGGCTTGGGGAATGACAGGAAACCTTAAGTGCAAACCCGGTGCGGTGATTGGAGACCGAGTCTCCCCCAGGACCTACACCGGACCTGTGTGAGATGTAATTTGCCCCCTTCCCCTGAGGATGGGGAGTAACTTTCTTCTGCAAGGTCATTGCTAATGTATAGTGGAGTTGAGATCTGAGTCTGAGTAGTTCTATCTAGTCCAGCCTATCCCTCATCACCATATCATCATCAGGAGAGAGAGTGGCTTCTATGGACAACTTCTGGGTTAACACCTGCTGAGCAGGGGGGAAGACAGTGGAAAATACTTTCCTGAACAACTTTATGGACAGGCTAGGCTGATGGTCACAATGCTTTCCAGAAACAACAACAACACAGAGAAATGAAGAACCTAAGGCAGTCACCATGAGCTCAGCACTTCAAAAACCAGATGCTTATCTGTAGGGCGGCATCCCAATGTTGTCTTAGTCCACAGGAAGACAGATCCAGAAAAAGTCTAGAACCTATCAAGTAGCAGCGACGTTGTGGCAGTCAAATCAGGGACTTACTAGATGACAAGATGCTTGGTAGGCTGTTATTGAGTTGCCAAGGCTACAGGGTCTATTGATGTTTTAACGTAATGAGTGAGCATCTGGCCAGCAGGTTTTCCTTTGGGGTGAATGACGCATCCCTTATGAGAAAACAAGTTAGAGCACCCACCTACTGTGTCTCCCCTTTGGCGGTGAAGTCTCAACTTATATGAACTCATGAATGGCCCCAGGCAACCACGGTGCTGGTGCAGTCTTTAAAAGCTTTCTTGTTTGAGGTAAGGATCTTTGAAGGTAGTCAAGAGGTGAGTGGACTCTAAGTGGAGTGAAATGGAGCGTTGACACATCTAATTAAGAAACAGAAAGCCCCCAAATAGCAGATTTGTGAACCAGGACTGAAAATTTAAAACCTTTTTGTGGGTGACCACCCCTCACTGGCTTTAGCACCTGAAGAGCTCTGGTTCCATATTAAGAGTGTTAAGGACAAAACCTGTGGGTTCCCTCTCTGCTGGTGTGGGAACTGACAGGGTATTAAACATCACGTTTTAGCCTGTGTTGAAGGTGAAGACTAACTGCACTCATTCTCTCTTTGTGCTGTCCTATTTCTGACAGGTCAATGGCAGTGTTGGCCAGGACGGATTCATCTGTGCAAGCCATCTGTGGGAGACAGTTTCCCATTAGGTCATACACCCTGAGTGCAGAAATCAGAATAGTGTTGTGCGGCAACAACAAAAGGGGGTGGCTTTTTCAGTGTGGGAAATATTTAACAGAGAATATTACGTTATTATCACCTAAAACAGGTGCATTCTTGCCTGCAATGCTCTACGAGGCTCGGGCATGTCCAGCCACTTACCACTGCGACACAATAATGCCGTCTACAACATTTGCACAGAGACTGAAATAAAAACACCTACACCTCTCAGTGTTTTAAGGCAGTTTATGATTTTGTGCTAGTCTGCATGTAGAGCTACCCTTGGCTACATATGGGAGCAGTTCCTGAGTTGGAGAGGCTTGGGAGAAACGAAAGCAGGGGTACCGGAAGAAGGCAGAAGGGCTGCTGGCCAGACAAAGGCTGTTAGGGGAAATGGCGAAACCCTAAGATGAGCACAGACTTGTTCTTCAGATCCTGAAATGCAGCAGCCTCTGAGAAAGGCAAGTTCAGGACAAGTTGGTGGGAATACTCCTTCACACAGTGGATAATGAATTTGTGGAATGGATTATCTCCCAGAGGTGGCTAAAGCTGGCAACGTAAGTGGATTTCGGAAAGCTTTGGACAGAGGTGTGAATGACAGAACTATAAAAGAGAGATGAGGAAAGCTGAGTAGACCTAGTGCTTGGGAGTTCAAGGTGGACCCACAGTATGGACCTCTAGTCTTTGTAGCCAAGCAATCCTAGCCTCCCAAGAGCTAGGATTTAAGCCAATGGGTGGTCCCAACACTCCCACCCCGTCTTACTGTCTCTGTAGCCTCTGTTTCCTATAGGCAACAAGACTGTTCTTTTTTTTTTTTACCTAAGTCTTATTCATTTAAAGCATGTTGTTCTTTCATTTTGCCTATCAGCTTCTGAAAAGATTTTGAATATGCCTCCAGACTCTTCATTATATGGATTTCTGGCAATCATACTTCTATCAGACTTTCCTTCTAAATTTTCAAATTTGGACACAAATGACTCGAATTTTGAAAGCTCCTCTGAAGAAAAACACTAAGGATAGACTTTTCTCAGGAATAGTTCCTGGTGTGACATACAATGTGTCCTCAGTGCTACATGGAGGATTCTGGGCAAAAATCTTGTTTTATTGCCACTGTGCCAAATCGTGACATTGGCGCTGGAGGGGGAGTTAAGGAAACTCTTGGTCCTCTCATCTAATTAACCCATTGCCCCCCCCCAGTGTTTCCCCCACAGTCCACCACCCCTGTGTTCCATGTACCTTCTTTAGTGTTTCTATATGTTATAGGAAACAGCTCTCGGCCCCACCTCCTGGAGAATAAGGGTGACTCCGAGGGGGTGGTTTTTGTATTTCAGGGAACTAAGGGGCTCAGTTTTCATTCCCAGTGTCTGGTTCATAGTAGCCCAGTGCTGTTTTCAAAGTAGTTCTACAGCAAGATGGCCAGCCTTTGTGAGTGGGCTGCCCGGCTGCCTGGAGCCCTTTGCAGAATTGAGCGTTGGCTTTGTTAATGTAAACAGCAGGTTTCTGGATTCCATTCTCATGTTGGGCATACCAGAGCAGGAGAGCCCACAGAGCTCTCATGTTGTCCCTTTTCCCGGTTTCCTTTGTCACCTGCTCTTCTTGTGGATGACTTTAATTATTGATTTATTGAGTGAGTCCACTGTATGCGGTCCCAACGCCTACACAGAGCAGGTAAAACATTTCTTGTCACTTTAGTGGAGAGATCCCTGGGAAACCCCAGCTTACTCTGCCCAGCTCATTCATTGTGGCATGAGGTTTCCTGAGACAAAAGCTGTTCAAGCCTCTTGCCCTGAGGGCCCATGAAATAGCCGAGGCTTTGAAATTTGCTTCCTTGACTACTGTAGTGACTCAGAACATCAATGTTGCCACAAACAAACTTCCTGTCCCCAGGCTGGCTCTTTCATAACAGGTAAAAGGAAGGGCTTGGAAGGAAAAAAAGAAAGAAAAAAAGAAAGAAAGAAAGAGAGAGAGAGAGGGAGAGAGAGAGAGAGAGAGGAAGGAAGGAAGGAAGGAAGGAAGGAAGGAAGGAAGAAAGGAAGAAGAAAGAGAAATGAGGAGAGAGCCCTCATTTACCAGGTTGTAGGAGTGAGTTTTAACTGCCGGTGATGTGTTGCTTTCTTTGTGCCAAGGTCTGTACTATGCGTCAGTAGAAAACTGTTTATAATGAAAGGTTACACTCTGTAATTTAGATTTAAGGGCAATGAGGCTGGAATACTCATAGAAATTTTCTTAATAAAGGTGGGTTGACCAAAATATAGAGCTACAAAAGAATCAGAAAATGCAGTGAGTGAGAGGCCGCTGGCTGGGTAAAAGCACGAACAAAGGTGGTGTTAAAATGGTTCAAACAAGGCAGGGCTCCCCCCGACCCCCACTGAAAAATTCAAGATTATGAAGGAAAAGCATTAGCAATAATTTTGCTACCCTGAAATAACTACTGCAGTATTTTGGTATAGGTTATTCTAGTCCCCTTATGAGGAGATTAGAGTTAGAATTTCTATGTAGGTAGTTAATGTCACTCCAGATTTTTGCTTATCATGAGGGGTAAATCTAGTGACTTGTTATAGCATTTATTTGAATGAAGAGAGACTGAATTCAGACACTTCAGTGGGTGAAAAGGACATCATATATTCTAGCTTTTGCCTTTATTTATCTATAACTTATTGATTGATTGAGTGTGTGTGTGTGTGTGTGTGTGTGTGTGTGTGTATGGCGTGGCACGTCACAGTCTGAGTGTGGAGGACAAAGGACATCTTGTGAGTCAGTTCTCTCCTTTCACCGTGTGGTCCTGGGTACACCAGCTGAGCCACGTCGCCAGTGCTAATTTCTGCTTTTAAGACCAAGTAATGAATACTATGAAGTTCCTTCACCAGTGAGGAATCTTCACACCGGAAGCACTTCACCCCTTCACACCGGAAGCACTTCACCCCTTCACACCGGAAGCACTTCACCCCGAGGCTGAACGAGTCCCTGGGGGGTGCTTTAGAGGAGCTGCTATATTTCAAGGGAGGATTCAGTGTGACTTCTTCCAACCCCCCAATTCTAGGATTTATGTTATTAGTTGTGGAAATTCACATTTACATAAATTATCACACCCTCTCCTCTTAAGATTTCATGGCAATTGGCTTATTTCATATGTGTAATTGAGCAACATGGTAAGTGTTACCGAGCAGTAGACATCAACTAACTTTGAAACACCAAGGCTAAGTCCCTCAGTTCCTTCTCTCTTCTCCCTTCCCCTCTCCCTTCCTTTCTTTTGTTTTTGAGACAGTGTTTTTCACTCTATAGCTCATGCTGACCTTGAACTTGTGTCTATTCTCCTGCCTCAGTCACTTAAGTGTTGGGATTACAGACACAACTCACCATCACTCAGCTTGCAAAATTCATATATATCAACACTACTATTTTGACATTGGAGACTTATCTTTCCACGGGGAACATTTCAGAAAAAATTCTGACAGAGTCTCTGTCATCCTAACTCCTAGCTCAGCTATGGTCTCTTCTAACACGATCTCTTTTGTCCTCCAAGACTGAGGTAGAAGCAGGTCTTTTGTATTCCCATGTTCTCCATGCTGGTCCACCATATAGCTACCCCACAGTAATGAAATTGGCCATGTATATATATATGTCCCCTACATTGAACTGTAAGACTGTAGGCAGGACAGTGTCTGGCAAATGGTAAGCTGCTTGGTAAATGTCAATGAATGAAGATCCTGGGCCACGAGGCTGAATCTAGGAAGCTTTAGAATCATTCTCTTCATATGGGCAAGTGTGAAAACCTTATTCACACACTTATAAATACGTTCCCAAAGCATGTGTTTCTTTTCTTCCTTAATATTGCTTTGGGGTTTGTGTTTCTGTGTCATTAGGAAACACCGAAAGTATAACTGGGACTGACCATGTGAAGGATACAAGTGGGAAAGGAAAATAGAAGCTATGGTTTGTTCAGGACCACTTGTTAGGAGCAAAGTAACAGAACAGGGATAGGGAGGCAGTTGTGGACAATATTAAAAAGTCTCTTCTGAAACCAGACGTGGTGCCCACTGTCTCTCAGACTGATGTACCATTAATGAGAAAGGACTTCCCTGCCTTTTCTTTGTATTGGAACACCCTTCTCTAGCATTCAGTCTCCTCCAGGGCTGCATCTCCAGTTAGCCTCAGTCTCCATTCAGCATTACCAATTATGAGAGTCCTGATGTTGTAAGATGTCAGCAGGCTGGGTCAGAAATGGCTGCTTCTACTGTACACAGGGAAGATGTTGGATCGGCGTGCCTGTGAGATCCACAGAGGTTCCACTGAGAGCCCGAGTGAGGAGGGAAAATATCTATCAGCATATTGTGCACTTGTTCAATGGAGTCACTAAGTAACCCAGTTTTCAGAAGCTCCTAAAAAACATGTGGGTGAAAGATTACTTCTATATATGGCCAGAGAACAGTCCGGTCGCAGGGCGAGCTTCCTGGTGGACATGCTCCAGTTTTTCCAGACCTGCAGACTCCAGAGACTTCCAGGCTGGACATTGGTTTCTGTGGTGTGCATAGAATGAGATTCAGCAATGGAAAACTTGGCTCTCAGCTTGACTGCCTCTATTTTCTTCATAATACTTCGCCTGCCCATACACACACACACACACACACACACACACACACACACACACACACACACACACACACACACAATCTTGCCTCTGCTCCCTTGGAATGCTACAGCTTAAAGCAAAGAATGACGCTCCCACAGCTGTGGCCCTGATAAAAATAGAAAGTGTGTTTATTTTTATGTTCATAAAACCCTTTTTCCTCCTCCTCCTCCTGCTGCTGCTGCTGCTGTTGTTATGAGTGGGACTCCCAGGCAGGAAGAGGAAGAGGATAGACTGACAAAGCTGGTCACCTGCCAGATTCTAGTCTCTCTCAGTCTCTCTCTGTGTGTGTCTATGTGTGAAATCTAGCCTTATATGGACCAAAGCACTAAGTAATCTATTTCTTTATGAGCTTTTTGGCTAGTAGGCATCTGCTCTGCAGAACTCGGGGGGAGTTCTTTGGTTTGGGAGTCAGCTGTCTGACTGTGCTTCTCTTTTAGGCTCAGCTACAATGGCCTGTCCATAGTAGAGGTGGAGCTAGAGGAAAAGGCCCTGAATTAAGAGGAAAGATACTTGTTTTTCTTAGGGTTCTGTTACTTTGCCCCTAACAAGTGGCCCTGACCAAACCATAGCTTCTATGTATCTTGGTTTCGCTGCCTATGGGTAGACGAGATGGTAGGTGCCCAAGGCTCAGTTGAAATTAGTGAGCATGAGACAATTCCTAGCAGGCCAAGGTGTCTGCGAATGAATTTTAAGTTCAACCCTCCTAAAGATGCTTAGGAAATAGAGATTTGCTTTTCTTTATAGGACTCCTGTGTATCCTTCCACAAAGAGTGACAAATGAGGTCTTCATAGGATGGTATCTTTTGATCACATTTGCTTCAAAATGTGCAAAACACAAGTTTGTACTGAAATACCTAAATGATGGTAGTTTAGGGTACTATTGCTGTGATGAAATACTATAACCAACCAACCAGCCAACCAACCAACCAACCAACCAACCAAACAAACAAACAAACAAACAAAAATCTTAGGAAGTAAAGGACTTGTTTGCTTTACATATCCTGAATCACAGTTCACTGAGGGAGTAATCCAAGTAGGAATTTAAACTGGGTGGGAAGTTGGAGGCAGGGGCTGATTCAGAGGCCATGGAGAGGTGCTGCTTACTGGCTTAGTCCTCCTAGCTTGCTTAGCCTGCTTTCTTATAGAATCCAGGATCATCAGCCTAAGAATGTGACACACTACCCATCATGGGCAAGGCCTTCCCACAATAATAACTTATTAAGAAAATATCCTACAGGCTTGCTTACAGCTTGATCTTATGAAGTCTCAGCTAAGGCTCCCTCCTCTCGGATGACTCTAGCTTGTGTCAAGTTGACATAAAAACTAGCCAGGACATATGGCCCAAGTGAACATAAAGAGTACTAGATTAGGATCTGGGAACTTGAGATAGGATGGTGCTTGCCTTTCTGTTAGTCTGGTGTGGACTCTAGAGGAAAGGTGGTTGTGTGTGCTTACCACTCTTCCCATTGCTAATAACGGGCTGTTCCAGCTGGAAGATATTTCTCCTTGTTCAGCCACCCAGAACACTGAGTTCATAGCACACACACAGTGTTGACACATGCTTTCTGGAGAGCGTTCTGGACGGCTGTCAGTGATTTCTTCCTTCTCTGAGATCTTAGCTGAGGGTGTGGCCATGTCAGCTATATCTTTGTCTTATTTCAAAACAATGTAGCTGGTTTTGCTTATATCTATATCTATATCTATATCTATATCTATATCTATATCTATATCTATATCTATATCTATCTATATCTATATATATCTGTCACACATTCTGGCAAATAATTTACATTAGATTCCAGTAATAATAGGTTTTGATCATAAATCACAAAATAATAGCTTTGGCTAATGGAAGCAGCAAATATTTAAATGAGGGCTTCTAACTTGTTTCCTTATTTAAAATTTATGTAATCTGGGCACCATGCATGATGATGTATGCCTTAAGTCCCAGCACTCAGGAAGCAGAGGCAGATGGATCTCTATGAATTTGAGGCCAGCCTGGTCTACAGAACAAGTAACAGGACAGCCAAGGTTACACACAGAAACACTCGCAAAGCAAAGCAAAGCAAAGCAAAGCAAAGCAAAGCAAAGCAAAGCAAAGCAAAGCAAAGCAAAGCAAAGCAAAGCAAAGCAAAGCAAAGCAAAGCAAAACAAAATTATGTTTAGATGGATTATTTCCCCCCACCTAATGTCCTATTTCCTTTTGATATTTTCTCAAGTTGTAAATGTACACAGTAAAGTAGGTATCTGTGACTTTATTGTACTAAGAGGCTATAGATACTTCTGAGACCAAACAGAAAGGTCCCGGACTCTACCACCAAAGCTTCCTTCTCTGGCTTGCACTGTTTCTACAGGACTTGCCTCAGACAACCAGGTCTCAAAAGCACAAGATTCCCACAAAGAATTCAGACTTTCCTGCAACCATCATATGGACAGAAAAGCCTGGCTTACTCTGACTATTACATGATCTTCCTGCTGGCGATCACCTCTCTACATGCCAAGTGCAAACAGACTCAACATGTATAAGCAAATCATTGTACCAAATGCAGGCCACCAGCAGAGAGCAAGGATCAGATGAGAGATAGTCAAAACTCCTGGACTGGCACGGTCCAAGATCACAAAGATTATATCTGACACCCCCTCAGAGAACCCTTCTCCATGTAGTGTCTTCCTGTGTCCATACATAAGTGCAACAAAATTTGCTTTGATTAGTATTGCTTGCCTCTTTATGAATTCTGCCCTAAATTAAGAAAAATTAATCCTGGATGATTGACAACATTTTTGGTGACCCAAATGATTTCCTCTATTTAGAAGGTCTCAAAGGGATGACAGCAGTGGTGATTGGCACGGGCTTACCTTGTTATCACAAAGTGGCTATTTGAACTTCTGCTTCAGGGTCACCACAACTATTAAGCTCTCCTCTGGCCACTTCCTGCTGTGCAGTCCTTCCTGCAATGCCTTCTTCAGTTTCCCCTACCTCTTATCCTGTAGTCAGTTTTAATTCCTTTCATTTTTAATAAACACTGCTTACCATTTAAACGTTCTGTATTTATTTTATTTCAAGTGTTTGTGTGTTTTGTCTGCGCATGTGTATGTGTATCATGTGCCTACCTGGTTCATAGGGAGGTCAGAAGAGGAAGTTGGATTCCTTGGAGCTGCAGTTACAGATGGTTCTGAGCCTCCATGTCAGTGCTGAGAACCGAGCCTGGATCCTCTGTAAGAGCAACAAGCATTTTAAACTGCTGAGCCATTTTTCTAGCCTCTGGCTCACCATGTTGACTCTGGTGATAATCTCTGTTGCACCTGAGACACCTTTAGCAGGGAGAAATTGGGGCTGTGCAGGCCTGGCTTGAAGAGCCCTATGCTCTGGACTGACAAATCAGGCTGCAGTCCCTCTCACAGTCTCTGTTTTGGTTTTGAAAGTTTTATATTTTGGTGTATCCCTTCTCCGGGATTTTTTTCTTTCAGTTCTTTCTCTTGTCTTTTTCTTTTATGTGGTTCCTGGCCAGTCACAGCCTCTTCCAGACCCCTTACTTTTGTCTCTGTGTAG
The DNA here is from genome assembly GCF_000001635.26 of Mus musculus. Lineage (NCBI taxonomy): Eukaryota > Metazoa > Chordata > Mammalia > Rodentia > Muridae > Mus > Mus musculus. Next base: position 160,033,751 of record NC_000067.6, on the reverse strand, counting down.
ACTGTACTCACACACTCTGAGAAGCATCCCTTTATAATGTTAGGATTTCTACCTTTCCTATTTTACTTGCCTTATAAAGCATTTTCTCCAAGCTTTTTAGCTAAGAGTAACCATGATCTTGAATTTAGTAGAATATGAAGTTGGTATAAAGTTGAGATTATTAAAGGTTTCTAAAACATTTGAAGATAGCACAGCATCCTGATGAGACATTTCTCCTCCTTCCTTTCTCTAATCTTGATCAATCATGTTCACCTACATCTTCATTTATAGGCCTTATGGGACCAGGAATGGTTGTATACTCAAGTAAGAGTCTTCTCAAGAGGTTTACACCTATTACCCAGATCTCAAATCATCAGTCACCACCTCTCTAGCCAGGAAGATTACTCCTGGTCGACCAGAAGGTCCTCCAGTAGGGTATCTGATTACTTTGGGACCAATTTAAGCTTGGTGGTCTCAAGGAGAAAAACACTGATTTTTTTCTTTTACAATATTGCCCTGCCTAAATACAAGCTGGAAGACAAAAGACATTGGCCAGACAACTGGTTCCTAAACTCTATGACGTGTTATCTTCCAACCCAAACTGATCTGTTAGAAGAAGTGAGAAGAAATCCTTCATTTCCATGAAGTTATATCAGGATCCTGTGCTGATGGACTTATGCTTGAGTTGAAGTGTCTATAGTTTCTATGGCCTCTAGCCCTATTGACCCTAACATTTTATCTGATTTCTACCTTTAACTCATGCATACCTCACTAGCAGCTTAAACTTCAGAATCTTAGACCTTCTCCATTTCTGGCACAATACCCCACTGAATTATCTTCAATGGCACCTTCTATGAATCTTATATCAACAGATAGCTTTGCCTGTCTTGGCTCCTTTTCTGTTGTGTGTGAAGTATAACCCTGTTCTTTCATGGCCATTGGACTACCTACCCACTAATCCTGTTTTAAATGGGGCTGAGGTTATGAAACAAACTGGTGCTTGGTCTTAATCAAAGGGAACCATGTAGCCATAGGAAATATCAGCTGAAGGCAAAAAAAGTCATTAGAGCATGTGTTCTCTTCTTAGTAATGGGAACAGCCAAGTGTAAGGAAAGACTTGGCAACTTCTCATAGATTGTTTTATATATCCAACAATGAGATCCTTGAGTTGACTTGGGAGGATATTATTGTGCTACTAGCTCATTGTTGGATGATGAAAGGTGTAAAGAAAGATGTGTTAAAAGAATCTATAAAAGAAGCTCATGTGCTAGTAGCTAGTGCCCAAAGCCATAGTATTCATGATCCAAGGAAGATGTGGTCACTAACATAGATATTTGTTGGATTCACAAAGATTCCACCCTTAGGACTAGAGTGGCTTATCTTATAGCTGTGTTTCTGAAGGAATGGGGAGCTGTCTAATCAAACTTATCTCATGATAAAGAAAAGGAAGTAACCCAAGAAAAGGAAAGAAAAATCCTGTGGCATGTAATTGCTTACCAGATGCTTTCTAAAGACATTACCATTCTACTCAGAATAGAGGGAGGGAAGAGCCTTATTGGCTATGCATTTTATGGTACAGGTAGCCATAGACATCTGAGAAAAGTAGCAGAAATTGAGGAGAGATCCAAAAACCCCACTCTCATCATGAAAGATGAGGCCTTTGATAACTAGAACAACTGAAGCCAGGTGAAGGAGGGGGAAAAACCCAAAAAATTGTGTAGACTAGAAAAAGAGATAGATGTAGCTCTTGGAGGTGCTGATTTGACAACCACAATAGGGGAACCCAATATCCCCCAAAGATTACTCAGGGAGAACAACAATGCCTTCACTGGGTTTAGTGTGAATACTGCCCAAGGGAAGGGTATAACACTAGCTGCTTTCTCTGGTCCCAGCAAAGGTCAGTGGAGCAACAACCAGCTCTGAGCCCAACACAAGCACAGTCCTGGAGAGAGAAAGATCAGCACTGAGGAGATTCTGGCATCGCATAGCAGAGCCCCAGGAGCCTTTGGCTTGGCAACAGGGAAGCAGAATTTTTTTCTGGGTCCTGGAGATGCCTTTTGTAACCTGGTCAGATTTGTTGGCTCTTTCTCTAGTGTGGAATGCATAGGTGTAGATGGACAGCCCAAAGTTAACAAATTTACCCATCCCCTTAGTTTTGAAATTGAGCTCACCGCCACTACTCATTCCTTTCTGTGTGTGACAAAATGACCTATGCTTTGCTTGGAAGAGATGTTTTTAGAAAACTGAGTCCCACCATCCTTCTTCAAAGGATACATAGGTCTTCAAAAAGCTAAGACAAGAGAGAATAATTTGTCAGCTATCTTTGGTGGGTGTGGATGCCTTCATAAGGTGTGAATGAAGAAGAATGAAGTCCAATGACATATATGTGTAAAAACATTAAATCCATTATTTTTGTATGCTTACTAAAATTTAATTATAAAAAGTGGAGCAAAAAGGAATTTTGGCACCCAGAGTCATTAGGAAACATCCAAAGGAAACTCCAGACTATAAAAAATGTTTGACTAAACTGTCAGGAGACTCAATTGTTCTTGATTCAGATGTTTCTCAGACTTCCACATTACCACAGCACCTGCACTGGGTTTAAAATTTACCCCCTTTGAGATAATGTATGGCAGGTCATTTGTCACTAATGACCTCTTAATGGATGAAGCCAGCTGGGTCCGAAGATGCATAATTAGTTGGAACCAAGTACAAAAAGCAATATAGGAATGTGGGGGCTAGCTACTCCTAGAAGGTACATGTCAGCACCTCTTCCTAAATAACTAGATGATCAGGACTTAGGATTTTGTGCCTGAAAATGCCTCCCCAGAACTCCTCTTAGACTTTGAATCCATCTAAGAGTGTCAGCCCAATGGCCCTACTTGATTTCAGCCTCCTTCCTACATACTGGGTCAAAACATAGCTCAAACTAGTGTTCACTGTGGATGAGTGAAGAGATTATTAAGTGGAGGCTCGACTGTATCCGATGCCATGCAGATCCGGGGTGATCATGGCATCTAAACATTCATTGCTGAGAGGAAGTCCTCCATCTCCTCTGTCTGCCCAGCCTTTGGTAAAGCTTCTAATTAATGTTTAGTTATTCAACTATCCACTGGCATGTTTGATCCTGGGGTGTCTATATCTTTGTGGTCACTGTCTTTGTCAGGGTTTCTATTCCTGAACAAGCATCATGACCAAGAAGCAAGTTGGGGAGGAAAGGGTTTATTCAACTTACACTTCCACACTGCTGCTCATGACCACATAAAATCAGGACTGGAAGTCAAGCAGGTCAGGAAGCAGGAGTTGATGTAGAGGCAATGGAGGGATGTTACTTACTGGCTTTCTTCCCTTGCTTGGCTTGCTCAGCTTGTTTCCTTATCGAACCCAAGACTACCAGCCCAGGCATGGAACCACCCACAAGGGGCACTTCTTTCTTTATCACTAATTAAGAAAATACTTTACAGGTGGATCTCATGGAGGCATTCCCTCAAGGGAGGCTCCTTTCTCTGTGATAACTCCAGCTTGTGTCAAATTGACACACAAAACCAGCCAGTACAATCACTCATTAATCTTATTACATTATGAGGAGAATTTCTGTTTTGTGTTTTTAACTCCCTACTAAGTATAAGCTTCCTACTACATAAGTGACACAATTTTAGGAAAAATGCATTATTAATTGCTAGGACCCAGGGGGAATAGGTATCACTTGTCCTGTGACAAGATCGAAGAAGATAATTGGGTTAATCCTATCAGAAGTCAGGTACATTGTGGGACCTATAGAGTTGCTTTATATAGTACTAAGCCACTCTAAAAAAAAATCTTAGTCCATAAGCTAGCTATCTGGGCCCAGATGACTGGAGAAACCATCACTGATCTCTCCAAGTTACTAGATGCTCTAGATTTGTGCTTGATAACCCTCTGGCTTTCAACTTTCTTTATTTTCACAGGGAATACACTTTGTTCTTTTTAATATGGCTTGCTACACTGAGATAAACCACTTGCTACAAATGGAAGTAGGCAAATGGCTATATACTTTTGGACAAGGCAACCCTATAGACATATCTGCGTGTCAGGTTTTCCCTACTCTCTTTATTTTGGTTCCTTACTTTCTTGGTTTCATTGATAATTATACTGTTGATAATGTTTTTTTTTTGTTTGTTTCAGATTAGCATTTTTGTAATATCTGGCTCTTCTAGGCTATAGTAGTTCCGAGTTAAATGAATGGTTACACAATGCTTCCAACCTGAGTTCTGGAGAAAGTGGGCTCATATAAGTCCCTAGAAAAGTCAATGAGTTTTTCTGTTTTTTTTTTTTTCAAGTGTTTCCAAAAAATCATATTGTCAATGTCTCTAATAGTAAAAAACAAAACATATAGGTTTTTACCCATGATCTCTTGAAATTAACAGGCTTAAAATATCATACGGGACAACGAGACACAATTCAGGTCCTGAATACCTGGCAAAGTTCACTTCCCTGATATAAGTAAGCTGTTTTTACCAGATGTGTCCACAGGCAATCAGGTCCAGGAGCTGGTAGCTTCTTCCAATGCTTGCCAAGAGACTTTCCCACAAGATTCATAGTCACACAGGACCTGATTCAACCACTGAATGATTCCCCAGGGGTAGTGAGTCTTCTGTCATTTTTCTGTGACCCAAATATAAACAGGCTCAATCCAATGAGAGACGTGGTGCTGAGAACAAAGATCAGATGAATCGTGTGCAAGAATCCTAGTCTGTGTGTGGCAAGCTCCACTGTGCCTATGCAGAGATGGCGTCCTGACTATTAGACACTGTGTCTGACACCTCAGAGTGCCAATCAGAGAGCCATTATCCCTGCTTGTCCTTCTGGTGCTCAAACACAAGTTCCTGTAAAACTTTATTTGGTTGGTGCTGCTGTGCTTTTCCTGATTTTTCTCTTGCATTGTGAGAAAAAAAAATAAAGCCATAGTCTGGTTGGTAACACTTTGTGTCACATTTCAGTTGATGTATATATTCTGAATATCATTTGTTCTTAGCCTAACTTCTGAACAACAGAACTTATGAGTCTTGCCAGTAGGTAAACTTAATTTAAGGTGGTGCAAATGCCATGCTACCGCACATTGGGGTTTTTTAAACAGTTGTATTTCCATATAATTTGTTTCCTGTATATTTTATTTTATACAATAAAAAATTCTTTCCAGTCATTACTAGTTCACCGAAGAGCTTATGCATATAAAAGAGTAGGGCCTTGACCTGAAGAATATTAACTAGGTTACAATGGAATTGGCTACATAATTCTTAGAGGTCAAACAAGGAGAAAGTGTAAGGTCTCTTGTTCAAAGAGTCTCAGGCACCAGCAGAACATTAAAACAAGCACAGAGCCCTGCTGGACCTGGAGCCTTGTGTGACCCAACAGAGAGCATACTGGAAAACTGGTCCTGCTTCGTAGAATTTCCAGAAGGGCAAAGGGTCTGGGCTCAGTGGCTGTACTGTATTCAGATTGTGATGAAGAACTACCCTGGTGAATGCCCATGCTGTCCCTGCTGGGCACAGATGCTTCAACTTGTCCCTGTGTCATGCTGACAGCAAATGCTGGCCACCTCCCTTGAAGCCGTTTCCACAGGCACATGCAGTAGACTCCACACAGCTGCCCCCAGTGCCAGAATGAGCTCTGTGCATCTCCTGATTTTTTTTTTTTGATCCACTAGTTTTGAATCTACACTTATGGGTTGTGTACTTTTGATTGGTGAAGTCTGGTTCATAGCCAGGCTGCCAGCTTCGGGGGATGGGAGAGTGCTGGCCAAACATGCTTCTATCGTTGCTAGCTTACACGGATGGAAATCTGTTCTGCCTCACCAGGGGAGGGAGTCCCTATGAAAGATACCTAGCTGCTAAGTATCCTAGGTGCATGAGAAATATCCCTGATGGATCCCACTATCTGAGGGACCCCTTGCACACTTTTGAAGAGTATGTGTCTCCCTTTAGGTAGTAGAGACATTTGAGAGAACACACCTTCTGTATGTGTGAAAGTATTTTCAATTTCTAGGACATTTGGATGATTTTAAAAAACACTGAGAATAGTTAGGAAAAAACTAAATTAAGAAAACTTGCAACCTGTCAGAGCAGGACACTGAAACTTGATTTCTTTTTTATCTCCCAAATCTCTATTCAGAACACCAGGCACAGCCTACACTGTCACAAACTGACAAGGTCTAATTACTACAGCTGTTTTCTTGAAGCAAAGGATGTCAAGTTAATTTTCATGTCAGCAGTCTTGGTCAGCCAAAGGGAGCAAGACTGGTTCTAGAAATGAGCAGTTCTGCTCCGTAGGGCTCTGTGGATCAGGGGTCTGGGTCTCTATACTCGGCTGGTGGCTTCAGGTTCTCTTGCACTTCAAACTGAAAAGCAAGGCAGCCAGCATGACATTTGCTTCTCTCTCCAACAGTGGGGGATGAGCAGTTCTTTAGAATGGAGTGCAGGGACCAAGCTGCCTGCAGGGGACTGGGCAGAGTGCAAGCTACCTTCTAAAAGTGGATGTGGAGAGGCCAGCGCTCACTGTCGGGGGCAGGAGGAGGGGGCTCAGTCACCCAACAGCTCCTCAAAAGCTGGAAACACAGGGAGGCTATCTGAAGAAGTCAGCAGAACACATGTTGTCCTCTGTAGAGGTCCCACTGGCATCTTCTCAATAGGGCTGACTATTGGAATTTTGAAATATTGCCTGTGGAATGTCTTAAGAAGGAAACTACCATGTATCAGGCCCCTGAGGAGGTCCACTCTTTGCCTCACTGTCTCTTTTCCCCCACAGGAACACTCAAGAGAGGCATACTAATTCTCATCTTGTAGATTAGAGAGTGCAATTTCCAGGTCTCACTTTCTCAGCATATAATGTGACAGGAGAGGAGCTGACCACTATCTTTTGCTTGACCTCTCTTAAAAGGCTGGAAATAGTTATTCTTTTCCCGTGTTCTTTTCTGGGGAGAGAAAAATAACAGTTATCCTCACCTGCCAAATAAAACCCTCTTCACCAACATAAAAGCCCACAAGAACCGTGACATATTATTATTATTTTTTTTTAAAAAATCTTGGGAGTAATTTTAGACTTTTAGAACAGCTGCACGGGGAAGTACAAGAATCCCCTGCACCCTTCCCGACCATTCACAGCACAGAGGTTTTGTTTTTTAATGTAATGCCTCATAATTTTAGTTACCTCTATTACAGTCATAATTTCAGTGAAGCAAATTACATATAAAACTCAATTTTACTCATAGTCACATGATTAGGAAACAGTGACACCAGGACTCAAACTTGAAGGTTTCTGTCTTCAAATCCAGCACTGTTCTTTTGGTTACTGAGACAGAATGTACAGGTGTATTAGGAAATACACATACACCTTCCAGGGCAAGAACTCCCTGTGCCACTTTCAGCAAATATTTATTTAGTTTCAGAAACCAATGATCTATACTATTTGTTGATTTTATTTTTTCAGATGTAAAACTCTGTGCTTGAGATAAAAAATAAAATCTGAGTGCTGGAATGGAAAGAACTCATGAGACCCGGAAGAACATTCTAGAGTCATCTCACTGATTTGGCCAACATTGTGGGACCTCGTTGGGCATCAAATGACTTATTTGGAAAGTGAGCAGGTGGGATTAGCCGAACTCAAAAACTTCTGCCAGTTCTTTGATTCCTGGCCCAAAGCTATGTGTCAGCGATGGCACAGAACAAATGCCAGATGGTATCCCTACCCTCTAGGATCATGAAACAAAACTTTCAAACCCATGAAGCAACAGGGGATGGCAGAGTGGTAAATTGTCTACCGTGGGCTGTGGGCAATCTGCAGGCAAGTGCCTACTTGAACTTCTACATACTTGCCAGTTTTAAGGATACAGACATATGTCATAAATTCTTTCATTAATGATTGCACAAATTAGTTGAAAAAACAGGACATAGGGGATTGGAACGATGTCTAGGACAAGGCATGAGATAATCAAGGACCAGACTGTGTGATCGGCTTCCTGTGGGTGTGGCTGTGGGTGTGGCGCATGGTAGCAGCTTCTGGACATGGTCAGGGCACGTCTGTGACTCCAGCAGTCTGGAGGGAGAGAGCAGGAGAAGCAGGCGCTCAAGGTCAGTGTGGATTGTTTGAGACTCTTTTCCAAAACAAATGAAAACAAACAAACAAACAAACAACAAAGAAACAAAGAAACAAAAATTTAACATCTAATACAATTAACTTTGCTGGTTTGTTGTTGTTTGTTTTTTCTTTCACACTAGCACACTAGGTGGTATTTTTTTCTAAGATTGAGCTATAGCCCCAGGCTTTATATTTAAAAATCAGAATTAGTGGGGCTGGAGAGATGGTTCAGAGAGGACTGGTTGCTCTTTCTTTCAGAGGATTCAAGTTCAGTCAGTTGTCAGAGACCACAACATAACCGTGTAGTCCCTGGGGATGGCAACACCCTCTTCTGGACTCTTCGGGCATCGAGATGCACGTGATGCATTGATAGACTCACAAGCCAAACATCCACACGCATAAAAATAGATACACATTTAAAAGATCAGAACCAGGGCACAAAATTCACAAAGAAGAAATGATGAACTGTATAAGAAAAGACTGGATCATTATTGCAGGTTTTCGCTTTTGTTTCAAGCTCCAGTGAGGCTCGGTGCTGGAGGTACGCCAGGCATTTCACCTCAGTGTTTTGTATTATCTAATAGCCCTCTTGCCAACCCTTGTTATTTGAGTCTATTGTTAGTGTGATTTTTATGGATGAAGATGCTGAGGCGTGGAGACCTCAAGTCAAGAGAGTGGGCCAATGGCAAGGCTCACTCCTGCTTCTTACTCTCTGACAGGAGCTTTTAAACTCTGCCCTGGGGTGCCCTTTACTTACATGCACAAGAGGTCCCTGCTCGGGGAAGGTGGTCCCTAGGTGCTGCTGCTTGGTTCAGTGAAACTGTGTTCTTGCACCTGTGGCCAACTGGCTGACTCCCTACCCCATGGGTTCCACTGGGGCTTAAACCACATCTGGGGTCTTACCAAAACCACAGCTCTAGGGTGATTCTCACAATATTAGGCCAGTGCTTCACTGATTGCATCAAAAGCTAGGGGTCTCCAGTGGAGAACATTCCAGCTGTGTTTTTTGCCTGATGACACACACACATAGATATACGCGCGCGCGTGCACAAACACACACACACACACACACACACACACACACACACACACAAGCAGCCGCTCCATGGTGCTTACTGATATCTCCCAGCAAAGGAAACTGTACTGAATTCAGTAGAGTGTTTGCTGTCCTGGGCCCCATCTGCAGCCCTGAGCTTTATTTCCGGAAGGAAGCAAAACCACAGAGAGCAAAAGAGATGTTGATTTTCGAGTTACTTCTTTGTGGCAGCCATTGTCTTGACTTCGGTGCATTTGAAAAAATTAGCAAATTAGGGCAAAGACACTAACCAGGGGCCCATCCAGCACTAAGCTGTTTGGATCTGCAACCACTCCTGTGCTCTGGGAGATTTCTAAAGCCCTAGACAATTGATTATTAGTCAGAATAAGGGTTTGAGATAACTAGATATTTGGCTTTTAAAAAAATCAAAACATAATTATAAACAGTCAGAATGAGAATTGACTTTGGAGTTCATGTGGTTATTTCATCATTTTATAGAAGAAACATTAAAAGCCCAGAGAAATAATGTGACCCTGTGAAAAGACATGTACCTACTTCGTGGCAAGCATAAGACATGAAACTGAGAAGAAAATATTTGAAGTCGTAGTTTTAACTCAGCTGCTGGAAATTTCCACAAGGCCTCAAATACGTGCTTATTTTATTGTTGTTGTTGTGTATTAATTGCACAGAATAGTGAGCTTCATCATGACACTTCACATATGCTGTACTGGCTAGTTTTTATGTTAGCCTGACACAGGCAGGAGTCATTGGTACCTTCAGCTGAGGAAATACCTTCACCAAACTGGCAGCTGGGAAATGCCTGCTGTACATTTTGAGTGATGATTGATGTAGGTAGTGGGTCAGCTCATCTTGGGTGGGACCACCTCTAAGTCAGTGGTCCTGGGTGCTATAAGAAAGGCTGAGCAAGCCATGGGGAGCAAGTCAGTAAGCAGCACTCCTCCATGGCCTCTGTAACAGCTCCTGCCTCCAGGTTCCTACCCTGTCTGAGTTCCTGTCCTGACTTTCCTCAGCAATTGAGTGTGACCTGAGAGTTGTAAGCTGAGTAAATCCATTCAGATGAAGTGGTTATGGTATTTATCACAGCACTAGAAACACTATGATATGTGTATAACATATTTTGATTATACTCATCCCTAAATTCTCCCTTTTCCTATCCTGATGGCTTCCTTCCCCCAAAATTCTACATCCATTCTTGTCTCCTTCTTAAACCAAGGTTTAACATGATAGAAAACATGCTCTGAGTCTGCCTTATTTCACCTGACACAATGAACTCCAGTTCTGTTCATTTTCTTGCAAGCAACAAGAGTTAATTCCCCTTTACCACTAAATAGTACTCCTCTGTACAGGTATCCAGCGTTTTCTTTATCTATTCATCTGTTGATGGGCACATAAAGCTAATTTGATAACTTGGTTATTGTGAACAACGTTTCCATAATTAGGGCTGTGTGAGTGTCTCTGTAAATAAAAAAAGAGCATTCTTTTTACGAGAACAATGAATAGTTTCACTCTTTTCTTTTGCTTATTTTCTCCTGGGTTTCCTGGGAAAATCGTGGTCCCCAAGTAATACCTTCTGTGGATGCCGTGTGTGGAATGATGACTATTTCCATGGCATAAGATGATCTATGGTGTTGTAGATCTCTGCCTGAGTTGGCAATACTGCCTTTGTGTTTTATGAGAAAATTTCCTTTCTCACACTGTGGATAAGGGAAGCTATTTCTTAGGCTTCATAAAATGAAGAACTGGCTCACATACCATCTGAAGATCCCAGGTTTTCTGACAATGTCAAAGGCTTTATTCTTCCAGGATGTTGGTTATTTTTCTAGGCCATCAAGTTGCTCATGATGAACAATTGAATTCCTTTCTCTCTGATCTTCATGCCTCCCACTCATCCCCAAGATCTGTGTAATCTGGATGTCCTTTTTCATATGAATTGAAGAACCTACAAGGAGTGAGGAATTGATGAGAGAGGCCTATTTAGTGACCTATAACCAATACCATCCTTGGATATTTTATTGAAAAATAATTAGATGAACCTAATGAACTTACAGAATAGAGACTGAATGTTATGGGACTTTGGGGCCATATACCACCCCACTGTTGTAATGGTTTTCCATCATCTTCACAGGCAGTGTATGGTATATTCATGCTACCCCACTATATCTCCCTTGAAAACAATCCAGGTCTTATGAATTACTCTTATTTCATCTTGTTATTTGGGCCCGTGGCAGAGCTGTATTCCTGCACAAACTGGTTACTGCTTGTTGGCTTCATCAGTTTCTTAGGGTCCAGCTCAACTGTTTCCTATTTCTGGAAGTATTTCCTTAGAGCTTTAGGTAACCAAACCATTCTCTTTGCCATTGTGTGTCTTGGACAATAACTCTAATATAGCTAAATATTCTTGTTTACCCCTTGTTACATTGAGGACTGGATCATGTTGCATCTGGCTGGCTGTCCCAGAGCCTTCTGCGGGTCCTGGAAGTGGAGCAGATACTCATAAGGTGAACTTTGTCATCAGGATGCAGATGCTTTAGATCTGCCATCAGGGTCTTCAGTTATGGGCTCATAGGAGGGTCAGGCTCTTTCTCTATGCCATTTGGAAGGAATTAGTCACAGACTTCAGAAGAAGATCACACACACACACACACACACACACCCCTCTGGATACATATAGTACCTTTGATTCTAACCTAAAAGTTTTGTCAGCAAGACATCAGCACTTTGGACACTGTGCTTTTGTGCCTATAGACATTCATATCAACTTGCAGTTGCAAAAGAAAACTTGATTTAAAAAATGACTTCCAGTTTCCTTTAATACTGCTTCAAAAAAGTAAAATACTTATTGAAGTGTAATCATCCTGTGTGGATTCCAAATTACCTTTTTATGCAGCTATCCCTTTCTATCTATATGATTTTATGCACTGACAACACATTTGTCAGTCCACAAGTATTTACTGAGATCCCTGCAGGGTGTCTAACATAACATTTTTCATGCATACCATACTTTCCCTAAGTATTCTCCTGGTGTTATAACTCTGCTTCTAATGCAGTTCAGAAAGAAGAATTATTTCACACGAAAGTGTTTTGAAGTTTATAACCCAGAGATTGGTGACTTTGATGAGGGAAGGGCCAGCTATAATTTTTATGCCTACCACATGCTGGGCATTATACCCTGAAATTGATGGGCATCAATCTCATTTGCTTCTTACATATCCTGCAGGCGCATGCTCTTATAACACACTTTAAAGATGAATTTTTCTACTGATTTTAAAGCTTTTGTATCTGTATAGATATGGGTATGGGTATGTGCATGTGTGTACAGGGCCCATGGAGACCAGAGGCACCAGCTCCCCTGAAATTGGAGTTAAACTGGTTGTGAACCTCCTAACATGGGTGCTGGAACTTGAGCTAGGGCCAGTCTACAAGAACAGTATGTACTTTTATTTGCCGGAATATCTCTCCAGTCCCTGATACTATACCTTATACTCAAGGAAAGAGATTCAGAGCTTACGGTATCCTATGGCCTCAGAGGGTCAGGCCAGGGCTTGAACTCAGGCCCATACAGCTAAAGCTTACACTCTTCACTACGTACTTTTTTTTTTTTCGAGACAGGGTTTCTCTGTGTAGCTCTGGCTGTCCTGAAACTCACTTTGTAGACCAGGCTGGCCTCGAACTCAGAAATCCGCCTGCCTCTGCCTCCCAAGTGCTGGGACTAAAGGCGTGCGCCACCAACCGCCTGGCCACTATGTACTATTTTAAACCACTCAAGTGCTAATAAAAGCAAACATCTGGATTCATTACAATTGAAGGTATGTTATCAATTTATCAAGGCTGAGATTTTGTAAAACTTAAATGTTCTATTTGTTGGCTCTGACATATCTCTGTCTCTATTTTTCTGTATTCATGAGGAATAGGACTCACACTGAGACCTTTCCTAGGCAGCTGGAGATGATGTGACGATTTCCCATTCTCCTTCCTTCCATTAGTCAGAAAGAACAACCCACAGGACTGAATCCAGTCTCAAAAGCTATGCACAGACCTTCATGATTTTGGCCACATGCTCATTCTTCATTCTCTTGCTTTGTGGAGTTCTTTATGTTTTATGAGTTTGGTGTGGCTCTTTGTCTCTCCGTCTCAGCATCTGTCTTTATTTCTCCAAGGTCCTAGAGAAAAGCAAACAATGGCTTTTATGTAATATCTGGGGTATGTGGTGGTCATCCATTTAATTGTTCATTCATTCATCAATCAGCTTTGAGTTCTTCCAAATGTCTAAAGGATGTGTAAAAATGCACACTGCCTACCCCAGGAGTCTATTAGGCTTATATGCACACAGATGACTGAAATGAGATATTTATTCTACATTAGTCCTTCAAAGGAATCCAAGAAACTTTAGGAAAGTAAAAATTTAATTAAATGGGAAGAATGGTGAGAAGGAAAAGGGACAAAGAAACAAATAGATGGAGAAATGTGAGGCCGGAGTTCAGCCATGTCAGCAGCATTTGCAGATCGCTTCATATGTATCATTTGAAGTGTTGGCAGTGCAATGGTGGAAAACAGTCACACTCCTCAAAGCGCTCATGGATATGAAGACAGGGAAGACATACAAGCAATCAAGGGGTGGGCACCAAAACCAAAATTTAACATCATAGCCACAGAAGCAAGGTGAAGGCTCTTAGTGTTGGTCCTTTGGGGAGGGACAGACTGAGAATTCCCAGAGGAGATGGGTTTAGAGTGGTGAAAAGTTGCTTATAGGTTATTTGTGAGGCAGAGCCAACCAGCAGAGAAGTACAAACCAGCAGGATACATTAAAGAAGTTCGAGGGTCCAGAACGGAGAGAGGGAGGTGTGTGTGTGTATGGGCAGCAGTGAAGGGTGACTTAGGTTGGTGTGCAAGGCTGTGGAACAGGGATAACATTTGAATATATTTTCATCGAAGACATAAATAGAAGTAAAGGCTAACAATTGAAAATTTAACATTGTTTTCATGTATGTTACTAAGAAGTGTTCCTAAAGTATTTTTAATCACGTATATGAAAAGAAATACAAATGATAAATAAATGAATGTAATTTACACTTTGTTGTGTTGGGATAATTATGCAGGTATGAGAGTGACACAGAAAGAACTCATACATCATTGACCTGTTTTCTTCTGTCAGTTATATCTTACATAACTAACTGGGACAAAGGCATTTCTACAGCCAAGATAACATTGCTATCTGCACTGGAATCTTTATGTCAGCCTTTCGCATGCAGATGCACCTTTTCTTTCATGTGACGCCTTAATTTTGAAAAATCCAACTCTATTTTGCATGGTACTTTTTGGTGTCCAGTTTAAGTGCAAGGCTATGGAACAAGAACTGCAGCCTGAGATGGCTCCGTCTATTGGTTTCTTTGTTCCTCTTCTTTCTCACCATCCCTCCTGTTTAATTATTTTCGTTGCTTAGTCCTAGATCACATTTTCCCTTCCCATTTTGTCCAAAAATTTATAGGTTTATGTTTTTTTATTTAAGCCTGGAGTACATTTGAGTTGGTTTTTAAACTAAGAGTGATAAGTGGGGTGAGGTTTTGTTTGTTTGCTTATGTATGTCCAGTTGCTCCTGGGCCGTTTGTAGAAGTTCTTTTTCTTTTTCTTTCTTTTTATTGGTTATTTTATTTATTTACATTTCAAATGTTATCCCCTTTCCCTTTTTCACCTCCACAAACCCCCATCCCATTCCCCATCCCCCTGCTTCTATGAGGGTGCTCTCCTACTTCCCCACCCTAGCATCCCCCTATGCTGGGGCATTGAGCCTCCATAGGACCAAGGGCCTCCCCTCCCACTGATGCCAGATAAGGCCATCCTCTACATACTCAGCTCTCCCCCTCCCCCTCCCCCTCCATCTCCCCTCCCCCTCCCCTCCTCCTCCCCCTCCTATTCCCTCTCTGTCTCCATCAGTTCTCACTAACTTAGTAGTTGTATATTAGGATGAATTGGATTGGGTCTTTCTGCTTTATTATTTTATTTCAAAAGCAGTTTTACGTATTGAATTTTCTTTGCCTTTCTCTTTTAGTTTTTGGGTAATTTAGTTAGCTTTTAAAATGTTGCTGAGATTTTTGACAGTATTTGTGCAAAATCTATGTATTTGGGAGAAGTTGATGTTTTGTTTTTTTGTTTGTTTGTTTTTTTCTTGCTGAGTGCTTTAAACCATGTATGTAGTATATCTATTTATTTAGATTTTTTTCCATTACTTTAATCAGTATTTAAGCTTTAGGGCACAAATCCTATACATATTTTGTTTCATTGACATCTGATTACAGCTAAGTGATTTGGGGGCTGGTATAAATGGTGTGCTATTTTGAATCAAGGTATCCATGAGTTCATTGCTAGGAAATGTAACGAAGTTGATCATGAGTCCTGTGGCATTTGTAAACACTTGTTAGTTCTGGATGCTTTTGTTTATTAGTTTTTATAGTTTCCATGGAATAGTCTATGTAGGCAAAGATTTAATTAACACATGGAGACAGTTTTATTTTTAATTTCGTCATTTTTTTTCTCTGTGTGCCTTTTATTTCCTTTGTCTTTTTACTTTCAAGAGCATGGTGAATAAGCATCATGGGCAGACATCCCATTCAGGCTTGGGATCTTAAGGGGAGAGCAGCTGGGTTTCCACACAGAGTACAGTGTTCGCTGTAGGGTGTTGGTAAGTGTTCTTACAGAGCTGGGGTAGTGACTCTCTCTTCCCATTTTCCTGAGAATCTTTATCATATATTATTTTCTTCCTTCAATCCTCCCACCCCTAAGGCGTTCCTACCCCATCTTTATTATTGTTACATACATATACAAACACACACACACACACACACACACACACACACACACACACACACTTGCTCACATGCATACATACACATACCACACACCTATAAGGCTTAATACATAATATAACTTATATATAAATACAGCCTGCTGAGTTGTTGCTTACAGGCACATGATCAGGGCTGACCACTTGCTACTGGATAACCAATTTAAGGACTCAGTCCTGGAGGAAGATTGCTTCTCATGCTCTCAGTATTCTCCAGTTACTGTAGTTCCTCATCTAGGAGTGGGGCCCAGTGAGATTTCCCCCTTCCATGATAGCATGTATTGTGGTATTGTCCTTGTCCAGGTCTTGCTTAGGCAGCCATATTGTTGAAGTATCATGGGTATAGCTTCCATGTTATTTCCAGGCAACCAATATCACAGCAGATCTCCTGGTGCTTTGGTTCTTACCATCTTTCCGCTGTGTCTTTCACGATCTTATCTGGTCCTTAGGTGCAGGAGTTGTGTTGTAGATCTATCCACTGGGGTCATGCACCCCACCGCCAGTTTTTCTATCCATTCTGACCAGTGTGGTTTTCTGTACTAGTCCCTGTTGTAAAGGGAAGCTTCTTTGGTGGGGGGTTGGGCACTATATTTATCTTTAGGTATGAAGATAAGTGTTTAGAAAGCACTTAGGAATTACGATAGCTAAATAAAATGGCAGTTGTACTGCTTTTTAAATGTGGAAGATGGCTTGCGTCGCTGGAATAAACTATACTTGGTTACCGCATATAATGGGTTGTTATCTATTCATGAGTTCTATTTTTTTTTCCAGGGCTCTGTGTTTGTATCCACGAGGGATGGTGGTTTTCAGTTTCTCTTTTCTCAGTTTTTGTGCTCTCTCTATCAGGTGTTGGAATCAGGCCGCAGTGACTTCAGGGAATGAACTGGGAAAGGCTTGCTTCTCTTCTATTTTCTGTGTAGAATTGGTATTGATCTGCTATCAAACAGCTGGTACAATTCTCCTGTGGAATGATATGGGCTTGGAAAGTTCTCTTTTGGAAATTTTAAAATTATAGATTCAACTTGTTATAATTCCGCAGATATGAAGTGACCTGTTTCATGTGGATGGCAGGTTGTGCTTTGAAGAGTTGATTTATTAAATTTAAGCATAAAGAATTATTTATGGGGTTTACTTATGATTTTTAATGTCTACTGTGTCTATAACAATATTCTACACCATCTGAACACTGGTAGTTGATGTCTCTTTCCATTTTTACTTTTGTTGTTGTTGTTGTTGGTTTTATTAGAGTTTTGCCAGTTCCAAAGAAATGTAATTGTCACTGACTCTTCTACCTTGTTTTCACTTATTTCTGCTGTTTTTCCTTTCTCCTCCTTACTTTACGCTATCTCACTAACTTTTAAAAGGAGGTTATAGATGTAGGGGTGAGAGTATTGATTTACAACCACTTCTCCTTACTATTGTTCTCTGTGGTAGAGTGCACTTCTCAACGTTCCTCTTTATGTTTTAATATATTACGCCTTTCATTCCTGTAAATGTATTAAAATTTTTCCTTTCAAATTGCATTGACCCAACAGTTATTGAAAAATATCTGGTTTAATTTTCAACTGTTCAGAAAAAAAAAATCACTTTTTCTGTCATTAAAGTCCACTTAGAGACCACTGTGCTAAAAAAAAAAATTCAGTGTGATTTGAATTCTTTGAAACTTGTTGGGGTTTGTTTTGATGGCTCAGGGCCTGATTTATGTTGCTGTGTGTTCTGTACACACTCAGAAAGAGTTCATACTCTGCTCTTGTTGGGAGAAGTGCTCAACCCTTCTCACTTAAGTTCTGTTGGCTGATGGTCTAGATAAGCTTATATATGCTTGATGGTCTCCTGTGAGGCCTTTAAACACTGCCGAGAAGGAAGTACAATTTCATAATTATAATTACAGGTTTGTCTGGTTTTCCATAGATCTATCAACTTTTATTTCACATATCTTGTGGCTCTCCTGTTTAGTGACTATATGTTTAGGGTTGTTCTGTCTTCTTAGAGAAAACATCCTTTTTTATAATTATGTAGAGCCCTCTTTGGGTCTCACATTCTTTTTACTCTTCACTCTAGCAGGTACTAACACGGCCACCCCAATTTTTATTTATTTAATATTTGCATCACAGTCCTTTCCACATCTTTTATGTTGTATCTGACTGTATTGTGAACTCTGGAGTGAGATTTTTGTACTCAGCATATACTTGAGTCACCTTTTTAGTTATCTTTCCCAATATTTGTCTTTTTGCTTACATATTTTGGCTGTTTATAGTTAATATAATTATTGATAGTACCAGAATATGATGTTACCTTTGTCTTTGTTCTACTTTAAATATTTTTCTGTTTTCTTTTCCCTGACTTCCTGTGAGTTAGTTGAACAATTTTAGAATTCCATTTTATTTACTTGTTCATTGTATATTTGAGTATATCACTTTGTGTAGCTTTAAATATAGTTGTGTTAGGGATAACTATATATACTATTTCTCTATTCTTTTTATCATATTTTAATATTTTGAGGTTTTGGTTTATTTCTGATCAATCACATTTGAAAATATTATATGGGAAAATTCCAGAAATAAATGCTTCATAAGTTTTAAATTCCATGTTGTTCTTGATATCATGGTGAGATCCCGTGTGTCTTTCTTTGTCATACTCAGAATACAGATTCAGTCATCTGGTGTCTTTCTGTTGTGTGTGCTTCCTGTTAGTCAACTAATGGCTATCGGATTGGCTGTTGCTGTTTCTTAATGCTTGTGCTCAGGTAACTTTTACCTTGCTCACCATTGGCCCCCAACACAAGACTAATGATGCTGACAGTTGTAATGTATCTCCTTTAAGTGAAAACTATTCACTTAATAAGGGTAGAAAAAGGGTGTTGAGGTTAAGAACAAATATTCTGTGCAATATTAAAGAGGGAAAAGAAACATGTGCTAGCTTTGTTGTTTTGCCTCAAACTGTGAAAATTATAGCTGAAGCACAACAGAGCTTAGATAAGGTGGGAAAGTCATTGAAGTATAACCCAATTGTTGGCAATATGTTTCACCCAAATATGTTTTACAAAACCTTCAGAAACAGATTTCCTGAAATAAGGGATACCAAACCAAACTACTTTATATATATATAATAGTCACACAAGCTTGGACTGAAAAAAGAAAATTAGTGGAAAGCTGTAACTGCCAATGAAGAAGCTGTTGCCACATTTCTAGCAATGTTGAAATTAATTAAGGGAAACAACATCATCCAAAGCTAGTCTTTAATTATGATTAAACTGAATTTCTTCAAAAGAAGATACCCCATAGGTCTACATTCATTACACTGTAAAAGAGGCACCAGCGAACTAAACTTGGAGGGACAGACTGACAATAGGATGTAGCAATACTCAGGACACAACAAAACCAGCTATAACATATGGAGGAGATAACACACACACACACTCCAAAACCAACTAAAATTAACTTTCTGTGTTCTGGCTTCATAATCAGAAAATATGAGTAATAGACATTTTGCTTATAGGATGATTCTAACAGTACTTCATTCCAGTGGAAAAAATTACTCAGAAGTCCTTGGAGAAATTGGAATATAAATTCATATTCATAATGGACAATGCTTTTGGCCATTCTGAATCTGTGCTATGAAGATGAGAATGTGAAGGATATATTTTGTATCTCTAAGCAGAACCTCATGGATTCATCTCCTTAACCAGAACATTTGGTATGTCAATGCTACATGTCTACCAGGTACTTAGGAGCATTTGATAAAGACTTCTTGTCTGAATATATTACAGTTCTAAATACCATTCTCTATTTCTCAGCCAATCTCATTGTATTAGCTAATACAATTCCTGGTTGTCAACTTGACTATATCTGGAATGGACTACAGTCCAGAATTGGAAGCCTCATCTGTGATCCTGATCTTGAGGCTGGGAGATACAAGTTTCTGACCTGGATCTTGGCATGGAGATCTTGAGGCATAGCGGCTATGAATCCCAGGAGACTAAGGCAAGGAGATCTCTGAGTTCAAGGTCATCTGGGACAAAGGAAGTCCCAGATCCAGGCTTGGTGGCGAACACCTTTAATCTGGGCCACACCTTCTGCTGGAGACCTACGTAAGGACATTGGAAGAAGGAAGATTCTCTTCGCCTGCTTACTTTGTGGGACTGAGTAACTGCTAGATCCTTGGACTTCTATTCCCAGCTGTTGCTGACTATTGCTGGGGAGTTGGACTACAGACTGTAAGTCATCAACAAATTCCATTACTATATAAAGACTACCCATAAGTTCTGTGACTCTGGAGAGCCCCGATTAATACACACATCCATCACATGGGTAAGTTAAAGCAGAAGAAGCAAATACCTTTTGGGAGGACCTATGAAGTGGAGTCAAGAATGCTTTCAAAGCTTCCTAGGGAGTGGATGGAAAAATGAGGAAAATCATTCATGCAGCAAGACAAATTGGTAGGGAAGGATTTGCCAACATGCTCGACGAAGTGGAAGTCAAAAAGTGTTAAGTGAGGAAATGGAGAACTTGTAGAGTCTTCTGCAGAGAAAGAGGAAGTGATGGTGATGAAGAAATTCAAGTAAAGCCAGTAATGTAAACATCATTAAAGAACAAAACAATGAAACAGGGTTCTTGGATAGAGGACAGCGAGCACTAAAGTCACCTGTATGGATTACACCCTCTACAGCTACACTCCCATGAGTTACTAAGAGACAGCTTTTCATTATCATGTCCTTCCAGTAGATTTTAGGAACAAGCAAGCCAGCAAGCAAAACAAATGAAACCCTTCAACTAACAATGATCCTAAACTATTATCGCCTTCCTTGAGTTTTAACCTACATCATCATCCTAGCTCAGTGATAAAGGATCATTAGGAGCAGACAAACCTCCCTTTGATTTTTTATCAGGTGCTCAACATAGCCTAACACTGTGCCACACACAGACATCCTTCTCCCGACTTTACCTCATCATGTAGGAGTTGTATCATCTCACATCACAAGCAGGATGAGACAGTGCAATAAAATATTTAGGGAGAGACCACAGTTACATAGTTTTCCAGAATATTTTGATAATGGCTCTATTTTATTATGACTGTTATTACTCTGCTATCCTATCTAACTCGCGAATGAAAGTTGTTATGTACATACAGAGAAAAACGTATTGTAAATAGGGTTTAATCCTATTGATGGTTTCAGGCATTTCTCGGAATGGTTCCCCTGCAGGTCAGAATAGGTCTAGTGTTTATACAGTTTACCAAAGTCAGTTAACTCACTGGAGTGAAGCATATATGTGTCACCTTCTCCTTATTTTCTTGCTGTTCCTCACTCGTAATGGTCATAAGCAACCCCTCCCTGCATACATTTAGAGTCATATCAGGGTAATAATGTTTACTGCTACCAACAGAAATAATTTAGAAATTTAGCAAATAGAAGAAAGCTCATTTTATTTATATGTTTACTGGAACCTTTCAACAGCCTGCCTCTCTTTAGTTATCAAAGCTCAATTATGATGACTTGAAACCCATCCTTTGTCTTCAGTTATTCCAATCCAGTCCTTTGGCATAGCCTGCTTGAAGCTATTCAGCTTTTTGCATCTGTAGGTTTATGTCTCTTTCCAAACTTAGGGTGCTGCCAGTCAGTATGTATAGATTTTGTTTGCGTACTTCCTTAGGTTCATCATTCTTCTCCTTCTTTATTCCACTGATCAAAATACTAGACCTTAGCTGGGTATAGTGGCATGCTTTTAAGTTGGAGGCTGGCAGATCTCTGTGAGTTTAAGGCCAGCCTGATTCACATAGTGAATTCCAGGCCATCCGAGGCTACAAAGTGAGATCTTTCTCAAAGAAACAAATAAGAAAAATTGACATCTTTTGTTTTGGTCTCACAGGTCTCTACACAATTACTTTCCCTCCCTAGTTAATTTTTTTTCCTGTGGCACAGTTTGGGTAATTTCTGTTGTTCCATCTCCTGCTATAATGTTTGTTCATTTATTGAACATTTAATTTGAGTTATTGTGGTTTTCCCAAACATTTATTTATTCATGTTGTTTGAGAGGGAGGGGCACACAAGCCACAGGAGTTAGTTGGTTCTCTCCTTTGAGCATGAGGATTCTGGAAATTGAACCTCGGTCATCAGGTTCAACGAAGACATCTCTCTGGTTCCTTTTTCTTTTGAGACCTATGATTTTTTGATTATTCTTTTTCAATCTTTTATTCCTTTACAGGTACTTTCAGTATTTTTGTTTGTTCCACGTGTGCTTGTAGTTGCCCCTGGGCACTATGATCATTGCCGCTTTAAAATCCTTGTCAGGCCATTGTGATATCTCTTTCATCTCAGCGTGAGCTTCTATTGATTGCCATTTTCTCGTTCAGTAGGAGATCTCCTTGGTTGTAGGATGACTGATTTTTCTATCAAAACCTGAACATTTTCATGGCTTGTTTGTTTTTGTTTCTGCCATTTGAACACTTTGTTTGCTTCTCTTGGTATGGTAGCAATGATGAAGAGACATTTCATTCCTGCCAGGAGGAGGTGAGACCCAGGTACTTCTCTAAGATATCTAAGAGAGCTGCTCCTCTTCACTGACAGGTTGACGTGGAGTTTAGCTTCCTCATATGGTTTCCATTGATTTTGCAGGAAGAGAGGCCTTGTTATAGCTCGGGGATGGTCAAGGTCCAGACCTCTGCTGGCCTCTATTGTTGCTATCTCAGAGCCTATGGAGGAGGCCTTTAGTTTTTGCTGCATGGAGGTAGAAGTCTAGGGTCTCAGACTAGTACCTATAAACATCATGACCAGAAGGCATAGGAAATTTATTACTGGCCAGCTAGGTTAAAAGTTCCAGGCTCCCTGTTTAACCTTCTCTGATACTCCTCCATGGATGTGCTGGGTACCTTGTTACATTTGCTCAAGTACGGGGAGCCTGGCTCACACTTGGCTTTTGCTGCCCATGAATGGAAGTGAGGTCAGCTTGGTTTGGTGGGAACAGAGTGATGATCATGTAAGGTTTCCGAATTGCTAAGAGGGTCCACTGTTGGGGTTTGGCTAGAGAGAGAGAAATGTTGGTTGAGGGTGCTTTGGTCTGAGACTGTTATACGCCTCGTTGCTGGTGTCTTCAGCTCCAAGTGTGAGACCCATGAATGAAGCAAAATGAAACCCCAGGGCAGCGGTTCTCACCCTTCCTGATGCTATGACCCTTTAATTCAGTTCTTCATGTCTCCTGTTGTGCTGAGCCCCGACCATAGAATTATTTTTGTTACTACTTCATAACTCCAACAACTCTGCTTTCTTCTCTTTACTCTTCAGTGTTTAATATTCATTTATGTATAATTCTCAAGGTCTTTAAGTTGCACTCATTGGGTAGATAAGTATATCTCCATCACCCTGGAAGGAGAAGAATCGAATGTAAAGCACGCTACCATTAAGCTAAAGCCTAGCCTTTACCTGCAAGCATTTAACATAAAATTCTCTAGTTAAATGTCAACTAAATTTTTTGGAAACTTAATTAACATATTTAAGCATTTTGATAAAAATAAAATGATCTTTAGTTGCAGCACTCAGTATTGAAAATGACTATCTCAGTTTACTCAGATACAAACGCAAGGGTAATAAGAACTGTTTAATGTTACAAAATATTTTTCAACTGTTACCTGGATCTTTTGCAAATGTTAGGATAACTGTGACTATTTCTGGAACCCTGTGTTAGAATAGAAAGAGAAGAATATAGACACCTGGCACTTCCTGGGAAACAGTAATCTAGCATGCAAAAACTATCGCATTTACACAGTAAGGAAGGGTTGGATGGATTGATTTGTCTCTGGACAGCCAAGCACTTCCACTGGGCATCTTTTCCCCATGGCTTAATGTCAGCGGGTCAGAACCTTCAAACCTTCATGACATTCGAATTTAGCTGCCTTCTGTTTCAAAGATATGGGCAAAAGATGTAAAGTGTTTCTCCAGAGAGTGTGGAGGGGAATTAGACACAGGAGTGGGTTGTCAGTCCAGAGCACAGTCCTGGGTGGCAGAGGTGTTCACACCATCTTCAAAAAAGAAACATATAAGACCTTCTAATGGATAGGTCCAGGGCAGGGTCCCTCTTGTATGGAACCTCACCGCTGGGTTGTTTTCTATGGTGTTAGTTATTCAGCATATTTTTAAAGATCTTTCTCATTTCTTTTCCTGTAATCTGCTATAAAACCATTAACAATGTAAGTGAGGCAAAACTAAATATTTCCACAATCAATTGAGAATTAATAGGAGGTAAACACAGCCCAGGAGATACTGAGAAGTCTTTCTGTACAATTTATGATATGCTTTGAGTGGCTTTGAACAGCTGTGCACATCTGGGTCTTTGTGTAGAGACAATATGTGGGCAGAAGGGTATTTTTCTTGGTGAAAGTAGACTTTTTTTTTCTCACGGTCAATTTCATTTTTCTAACTAGAGTCAAATGCTTGATATGATAATTAAAAATACATCAAGTCATCCAGAGCGGTGCAGTTTTGTGTTTGGTTAGATGGCAGGATAATTGCCGACCCTTATCTTCAATTTTCAGACTTAAATCTCTTTCCCATTTAGTTTTAATTGGCTCCAGGCTTCCATCCATACTTAACTCCGAGTTCATTTGTCGCAATTGTTTTATGTGAACTAAATCCTTTTCCAGTGGATTCAGTACATCTAGGTATCTGACTCATCTTTGTTGTGTGGCTAATATTTTAAAAGTATGAAGCCAGGCTCTTGAGAATGGGAGGCATAAAAGTCTGTTGTCTGTTACTGCAAATGATCTCCTAGGCATCAACTTATTGAATCACATTTGAAAACCTCCCCTCTCTCTGAAAAGAAAAGATTTTATAGTTTTATTTTCTGTGCTCTTAAAACTCCAGTTGACTTTTCACAACTCTCATAGCATGTATTTTTGAACATTTAGGTCTTTTCACAATGATTTCTTCAATTTCCCAAGCTGCTGATTACTTGATGCGGCTTAAGGCTAGCTTGCCACCTTGGGCAGTGATGTTGATCCAGAACTCAGCATGATCCTGATCATTAGCTACCAAACAGTGATTAAAACATTTTCAGAGGTGGGCATGGAGGGGTTGGGAGGAAGTTAGAGATGTCTATAAAAGTTATGTATGAGCTTTTTTAGAAAAACACACAAAGATGCAGATAGTTTGGAGAAATTGGCAGATAGCTTGCAGTGGTGTGTAGTTTCTTTATTCCTTCCACCCAGGCTAAAACTACCTGAGTTAGACAACTTGGTGGCAGAGGCCTTATAATGTGGTCACAGTCTGAATTACCTACAAAATGATAGTGATACCACCACTGCTTTACAGCAAAGGTCCAGATATGGCAGTTTGTGTGTTAACTAAGGATATAAATGAAGGTTTACAGCCCAAAGGACTGCAAGACAGACCATGAGACAAATGAGTAAGTGACCTTAGAAAGAGAAACCAAAGTTTCTTCCTCTGTGTTCTGATGAGTTAGAATTAACGCGTCTGCCTTTGAAAGCTCAAGCCAAAGGATCGTGGTCCCACTGAACACCCAGCTATGCAAAGCAGGAGAGAAGGGCAAATGCTGTGAGAGAAGAGTGCAGAGAATCCCTGAGGGAGAGTGGGAGAGAGAAGCCTTGCTGTTGTACATGAAGGCCTGGCCAGTGAGAAATCCCCAGAGAATGTTTAGAAATGGGACGGCTAGTATCAGATGTTAGGTTGTCTGCTGTTGGTGGGAGATTGTAACCCATCCTTCATGACCTAAAAACCATCAATAAAAATTCTGCTAACGTGCCATGCCTGTAGAAATGATTGCTTTTAGGGGAAGAAGATAGGGCTAGGCGAAGAAGGTGCGAAATTATGGAGAGCAGAGAATAAGAATTCGGCAAGGGCAGGAAATTGGAGCCAGAGGTGAGAAAAGAATACCGGTTCCCTAGCAATTTTCAGAAATCTCAGGGCAGGTATTTGAATTTTTTTTCCTGAGGTCATAAAAATGGAGGTTTGTGCTAAACAGAAATATATTTCAAGGAATATAATGATCTCTGCTGATCCCTGAGCAACTCCGTTCTGAAGCATTTGACTTTCTAGAGCGGGTTTTTTTTTTTTTTACTCTGTCCCCATTGTTTGTTCTCCTTTGACTCTGGGCACAAAGGCACTGTGACCTTCAGAGATGGATCGTGCTGACCTTCTCTTAGTCTTCTGAGACAGTGACTGCCCAAGGAGAGGGAGACCTGGGAGCTTGCTTGAAATAAAGGTGGGGAAGGAAGGAGTTAACGCAGCACTAAGAGTAACATGGAGTAAAATAAAAATTTTGGTCAGTTGAAAAGTGTTTATGAAACTTCACTGAGTCTCCTACTTGGTCACATGTAGTACCTAGGAATAACAATACTGCTTTTATCTGGCAGACAAGAGCCTATCACAGGATGTTCGGGTGGGGAGTGGGGTGTTCAGCGAGAGATGGGAGAAAGGACTAAAGAAGGGGTACTAAGTTATAGTCAGATGGGAATGGAGAGTCCTTGTGTGCTGTTGAGGACCAGGTGGGTATAGATGGCAGCAATGCACTCTACATTTCAAAAAGCTTGAGGAGAGTGTTGGAGATAGGTATCTATTCATAAGCTGCTTTGAACATCATGCAAACAGGAGGCATGCGTGCAACCAGATAACCCACGGAAACTCCCTGACACATATAATATTTGTTTGTATGTCTCATGTAAAGATAAATTTAAAAGTCATTTGAGATTCAGACAGGAACATCAGTGAGTTTGAAACCAGCGTGGGCTATGTTGTGAGACTCTTGTCTCGAAAGCTAATTAATTAAAACTGTGAGGCTCTGATTTTCAGAGAACGTGAAACATGTTCTTGCCCAGCAATGTGATTGGGCAGAGGAGGGACAGGAGTGAGGCAGGGGTGGGGCAGGGAAATGGCACTATGTTAGTTCCTTCCTTTCACCTGGTGGCTAGCTAGGTTTGGCCCTGGGATTTAGTGTGTAGAGTTACACTGTTTCAATTGAGAATAGACTGCACAGCGGAGCACCCCTGCCTGCTAAGTATACCTTATGTGTGTTTTGACACTGCGCAGATATTCCTTCCTGAGGAACTCTTTGGTGCTTGTTAAAGGGACTCTATGGGAGGCTAGACAGAGAAGACTAATGCAGAGCCACAACGGGAGGAGTCCTGGAGGTAGAGCCTATAGATAAATACACTCATTTCCAGCTTAATTTGACCATATAGACCAACATTCCCAAACTCTTTCTCTAAGAATTTGATATGCAGTGGACTCTGGAGGTATGTGGTGTCTCCCTGCAGGGTGGGAGAAGATGGAGCTTTACCTGATGACCATGCCAAGTCTTATATTTCATTGGTGGTGTCTCTAGGGCTGCGTGGTTCTGTGGGAGTTTAGGAGAGGGGAAACAGAATCTGAAGGTGATGACTGTGTGTTGGGGCATCCTAATGAGAGCCTTTCACCCCTAGTGATTCATCTACCAAGCATTTATAGGGTGTAGGTAATATGCTAAGTACTGTGAACACAGAGATGAAAGTATGCAGACCCTGAAGGGATGGTGCTCACCACAGTTCTGTTCTGAATGTTGGTGGATTACACACACTGCGGTGGCTTTTGATGTTCACATGACTTGGTTCCATGACCTCTTCAGTTCATCAGCTACTTTGTCCTGTGCTCCTCTGTGCCGCAGACACGCTGGCCTCTTTGCTGTCATCAGAACACACCATCATGTGCTCCCTTCAGGGATTTTGGCAAAAAATGGTCTTCCTCATGACTTTCATTTACTCAAACATTACTTCATTCTGTTCTCTCTATTGACGGTGCAACTGGCTCTCTTCCAGTATGCCCACTCTTCCATCTTTCACTCTATTTTTGATACTATCTTTGTTATTACCTGATAGAATCTAAGGTCCAAGAGCACGAGAAACATTTCAAGCACACACCGGAGCATAACTGACAATAGCACTGAATAAGGGACTTGACCAAAGTCATCGCACACAGCTCTACATTTCTACAACAGGCCTTTGTCAGGCTTTGCTTGAGCTGAAATATTCCACCCTGCCTTGAGCATCATCCTTAGCCTTGTATCAGGAAGCCCTGTCAGGTGCTCCAAGTGACCCTACTGCATGAAGACCTTCCTTCCTGTGCTGCTGCTGGAAGACCAAAGCAGCCAAGAAGGAGAGGGGACATGTGACTTTGGTGGCAGATGTTTCAGGAGCACGATTTTCCTAGCTTTGTCAGAACTGAGCAAGGGGAAGTTCTTCAGAGGAGCCTGTCTTTTGTTTGGGATCCTGTTTGTAGTTTTCTAAATATGGCCTGAGTTCCACCCATGCATTTAGTTCTCCTGCTCCTTCTTGGCTTCTAGACACATGTGGCCACCATCTGGTCTCCCTGTCTTAATGGCTCAGGAATTCCGCCTCTTCCCAGGGTATCTCTGAAAGTCCCGATGAGTAAATATCTTTGCGTTCCACATCTTCAGGCCTTCCCCTGTCAGGTTTGATTGTTTTGCTGGTCAGCCATCTCTGGCCTTGTTCTAATAATTTCTCTAGAATTTCCATGGAGAAACCATGGTCTGGATTCCCCCAAACAGCTATTTCAGGGCCATATACATGTGATATATTTCACTGAGAACCTGGTCTGACCACAGGAAAATTAAAAAAGAAAAAGAGAGGAGTTTAGTACTTTATTCCATCATCAGGGTCTGTTGGTCATGCTTCTTCATGGGTGGGCACTATCTTTAGTTGGTCATCTCTCTTCTGAGGCCCAGCCTGATCCATCACTCCAGGACTGGATTATCTGACCTATGTTCTTCTCATATCTCATCATTATCAGAATGGATCTTGTTTTATTATTTTATCATCAATTTTGATGTAGTTACAGGAGTCCATGCCTCCAACACGACTGTGCTTCAATTGCTCTGATATAACAAAAGTTGGAACCATGTCTGTCTGGTGAACATCATATAGCTCTAGAGCCTTCAATACTATTGTTGGCACATAACTGTTTACTAGTAGACACTGCAGAATGAGTGGATAGCTCAGACTCCATCTAAAGGACCTGGTTTTCTATATTTTATGGGTTTTAAGAATCTAAGTCATGTATGATGGTGCATCTCTTTAATTCTAGCACCCAGAAGATAGAAGCAGGTGGATCTCTGTAAGTTTGGGGTCAGCCTGGTCTACATAGTAAATTCTAGGATATCCAGGGCTAGATAGAGAGACTCTGTCTACAGAAAAAAGCAAAACAATAATGACAGCAACAATAACAACAACAATAACCACACAGAAAAAACAACAATGACAATAACAACAAAATAGGAATCAATTCAAAATAAAACCACAAAAATATGTATTTTAAAGAACATTTCTCAATGTGGCAACTAATTTAAAATTTTTAAGATGTTGTATTGTTATATATAGCATATCGTTAGGATTATGGGTGCTCACCTTCCAGCCTGGGCTCATCACTGGAGGCCCATCTCAGATACTATGCTAAGCATCCTGGGGGTGGAAAGAAAGATGGTAAGACCTTTGAGGGGAAACTGATGCAACAGGAGGGAGGAGAGCTACCTTTTACTCACTCCCCCAAAGAGCTTCTCTCCTTGATAATGTCTTGGGAGACTCACCAAGATTTTAGGAGAGGATAGGGCACTGAGGAAGACAGAGCCCTAAGATCCAGAGAACTGGGGCTCTCATCCCCCTGTAATGTAGCAAGTTGTTTCAGAAAGGTTAGAATCAAGTGGACCTGTGGAGGGAAAGCAGTGCAGAAAGCAGGTACAAGCAGGAGGAAGCCCTGGCAGAAGCAACTCCAGAGCCCTACGGAAAGGTGTGCAGTGGTGACTGGAGAGAGGGAACCCATGGTCAGATTATAAAAAAATGTGTATAAAGGTGTATTGAATTGTACTGCTTTTTAAGAGTTTGCAACCATGGCACTTGGCACTTACAGCCTACTATCCGGATAAAGCTAAGGTGTCAGAGGACTCCGTGGGTCTGATGAGGGATTATCAGTGCCAACCTGATAGCCCCTCCACTGTGACCTCAATACTAACAATGCTTGAAGGGGGGTTCCTGATATCTGGGCCACAGCACTTGACCCTTTTTTGTACTCTGTGAGCCCATTTCTCAGTCTTCCTCTTTTCTTGTACTCCCTAGGGAGAAGGAAACCAGTTGGTTCAAGCTAGTAGACAGTTGGGCCTTTCATGAAGAGGATGTCTCACAGATGGCAGCCATGAGTTATATGCAGATTGATGCTGCTATCTAGGAGCAGTTTCTGGAGAACCAGTTGCAAATGTACCAGCCTTCTCCCTCGCTCTCCAGTCTTCTGGTCATAACCATAGAAATTCTAACTACTTGTGCATGGGATTGCTCTGTGATGGAATAGTGTCCATTTTCCCAAAGGAGGTGAGTGCATGCATGTGTACGCATGCACACACACACACACACACACACACACACACACACACAGAGGCAGTCTTTTTCTGTTTGTGTGTCTCTGTCTGTCTGTCTGTCTGTCTGTCTGTCTCTCTCTCTCTCTCTCTCTCTCTCACACACACACACACACACACACACACACACACACACTAAAAACATAAAGTTCCCACCATTGTCTTGGAACTAGCAAAACATAAGGCACATTGTTTGCTTGAGCCACGGAGGAAAAATAATGCTACCTCTTGATCGTCCCTTCTTCCACATTTCAAAAACCCTCCTCACTGCACATCCACTTCTTGGAATCACAGAGTGAGATGGGGTAGGAAGGAAGGTGCTCCAAGGTCTATTTGGAAATGGGTTGATAAGGAAACAGGCCTGAGACTGTGAGGCCCTCTTTGTTCCAAAATTCTGTATAGCTTTCTCATGAAGACTTGAGACCTGATCATGCCAATCATTGTTTGCAAGCTAAGGTGTGCTACAATTTGGACACTTCTGGGCACCTTCTGCAAGTTGGTCCCATGAGCTAAACAGGGACTAGGAGCCCTAGAAGACACCTCCTAAGGGAGCGGGAAGCAAATACTATCATCTTGGTCTAGGAACCAGGCCAAGACTTTGGAGTGAAAGAGTACTAGCCCAGTGTCTGTAATATAGGTTTGCCCTTATCCTGGCCTGGTGCCCCAGGAGAGGAGAAACATCAGAAAATGCATGTAAACACTACAGGACATAAGGTATGTGACAGTCTAGGAACACCTCATAATACCATGTAGGGAAGGAGCCATTCTCCATATTTTGTCACAGATACCTAAGTGCCTCATTGGGGTGGTGGTGAATGGCACTGGGAAGAGCAAGTGGTGCTGATTCTGGTGTTGGGGAGCACATATCAGACAACCCCTGTGGACTCGAATTGCTCTACTTGGTGGATTTTGGTCAGCTGGGCTTCTGGGCCCCTCCCACCACATGCTTTATATCAGCTACAGTGGTCTCACTTCTCCTTTGTATGCTGGGATCGACTTTATAGGATTGTCTAAACATGTTGTTATTTGCTCCTCATAACCTCTCA
Organism: Mus musculus; assembly: GCF_000001635.26. Taxonomy (NCBI): domain Eukaryota; kingdom Metazoa; phylum Chordata; class Mammalia; order Rodentia; family Muridae; genus Mus; species Mus musculus. The sequence goes on along the minus strand of NC_000067.6, from coordinate 160,002,317 downwards.
CAAACTAGAAACAAGCACAGCGATGCTTTTCAGCACCAAGAGGGATTAGACTTGCCGACTTCAAGGCCACTTCAGCTCTGTCATCCAGGTTTTGGGACTTAAAGGTCCACTGTGGGCCATTAGTTGGATATGCTTCTGAAACTGGGAAGTCAAGATGCATATGTGGCCAGGGGCTTTTCCCTACCAATGGTCCTGAATAGGAAACAGGGCAGTAAATATGGAGAAGAAAATCACCTTTGTTATTTTGTGGTACAAAGTCAGAGACACAGCTTATAGTGTGAGATAAATGGCCCTATTTTATGAGCACAGAATTGGGTAAGCCTGCCAGCCTACTTCGAGATGGCATGGCTGAAAATTTCTCCAAATAAAACTTAGAATATAAAAATGCAAGAGAAAAAAAGCAAAGAGAAGAAGCAAAACCTGGGTGACTGTCAGCAGCCAGGACTGGGAGACTGTTAGCAGCCAGGAGAGGTTTCAGGGGGCAGTCTTTTGTTTCTGAAACAAAAAGCTTGAGACAGGCTAATTTTTACTTTATTTTACTTTTTAAAAAAGGAGACTTAGTTGGCTCAGAATTTGTGGGTTGAAATTCCAAAAGGCAAGGGCTCCCTTTTAGCCAAATCTCCCCATGGTGGACTGGAGTAGGGCTGGGGGGGGGGGGTGGGGGTGGGGAGGGATGGATGTCTGCAAGTGAGAACTTACATCATGCTGTGAACAGGAAGTCAGAGAAAGACTCACATCTCTCTCAGTTAATTTTTCATGGCTGGGATGAACCACAACAACCAAGGTAAATTATGAGAGATATAATTTAATTTGAGGGCTCACAGTTCCAGGGGTCACAGTCCGTGACCATCATGGCAAGGAGCATGGCAGCAGGCAGGCAGGCATGTTGGTGGTGTGGTAGCTGAGATCTATGTCTCATCCTCAAGGCCAAAGCAGAGAGCGGGGAGGAGAGTAGGGAGAGGGAGAGCAAGCAACAACTTGGAATGCCTTGGGCTGTTGAAACTTCAAAGCCCACTCCAAGTGTCCCCTCCAATAAGATCATATCACCTAATTCTTCCCAAACCATTCTACCAACTGCAGAACAAGCATTCAAACATTCGAGACTTTGGAGCCCTTCTCCTTCAAACCTCTAAGGTCTCATAATTCCTTTTGAGGGCATGCGCTTAGTGACCCTAAGACCTAACTCATCAGACATATTTCTTAGAGACTCTTCACCTCAGCAATGCTACACTGAGGACTAGATCTGTAACAGTCACTCATACTCGTGGGCATCCAAGAGCTACATAAGGTGTGTGGAAGCTCCCCCAGGCCACAGATTTACCTTCCAGAGCTCCAGTTGTCAACAGCCAACTGATACATGAAAATGTTCAATGAAAAATTCCTGAGATAAGCAACTCATCAGTTATAAATAACTTATATTTCCACATAGTTCTCTGCTTCATTAAGTTATTGTTGTTACCCTCTTACTGTGACTGATTTGTTAATGTAACTTTATTGTGGATATTTATGAATATGAGAAACAGTATATGTAGGCTTCAGTACTGTAGCAGTTTCAGGCATCACTGGGGGTGGGGCTAGGAACCTATTCCCTGTAGATGTGGGGGAATGTTGTATAAGAATATGTATGTATGTGTGGAGGGAGGAAGGGAGGGAGGGAGGGAGGGAGGGAGAGACAGAGAGAGACAGAGAGAGACACAGAGAGAGTCTCTGTGTGTGTGTTGAATGCATGTGTGTAGTGAGTGTGTGTGTGTGGTGAGTGTGTGTGAGTGTGTGTGAGTTTTTATGTGTGTGAGTGTGGTGTGTGTGTGCTGAAACCAAGACAAATCCGGTATCTGATATTGTTTTTGATTAGTAGCAAACATGTATCCACCACCATGTGCAACAACCTGTGTGGCGGAGTATGCGCAGAAAATAAAGTACTGCACTTGTTTTCTGCTAGCTCAACCATAGTGTGATGAGTGAACTCAAGAAGATGTAAGCACGGCGCTTCCAGTGTTTGCAGAAGGCTGCTCCTTGAGGTTCGGTTTAAATATATTTGAGTGAATAGAATTTTGACAAAGCAGAGATTAAGAAAAAGATATTCTAAGCTTCATTATATTTGAGATAAGTTGATAAGTCTAGCCTTCCTTCCTAATGTTCTCTCTCCTTCCCCTTGACCCATCCCTCCCTTTTCTCTTTGTGTGTGTGTGTGTGTGTGTGTGTGTGAGAGAGAGAGAGAGAGAGAGAGAGAGAGAGAGAAAGAGAGAGAGAGAGTGTGTGTGTGTTTGGGATAGCAGATGCCTGTAGGTGCTTTCTGGGGGGCTTGGAGGAAATAAAGAAAAAAAGGAGACAGATCAATTGAGCAAGATAGATTATGATTACCTTGGGAGAGGCATCCAGTGCCAGGCTATGGCATTAGGACTTCACACAGAAGATAATGGTGGATGTCTGACTGCTTTTAAAGAAGGGAGGGGAAGCTTGGAGTTTGAAGAATCCTCTGGCAATGCATGAAGAATAGACTGGAAGGTAGTCAGAGACTTGTGAAAGAGTCTTGGTTATTGCTGGATGAGGACTGAACCGTTGCAGAGGAGTTGGAAATGAATGTGAGAGGATTCACTTAGGAGAGGCAGAACCTGATTCCAGGTAGCAGAAGTCATTTTGGCTGGGAAAGGAGAAGTGGATTATGCCTTTACTCCCACTCCTCGATGGCAATCGTAACTTCTCTGCTGTGTCAGATGCTCATCTATCTTTGGCTCACCTACTCATTTGTTGAAAGCTGGGAGTCAAAGCTTTCATTTCTATGAGCTGGAAGATTCAGCCCTGCCATGTGAGGATGGTACTTAAAGGTCTGTGACAAAGAAGTGATCCCTAGAGTGTAGGCTGTGTTATGCCAACTGCAGGAGAGAGGGACTGTCCCTTGCTGTGTGATTCTGCCTGGTATAGAATTGAAACTGCAAAGAACACGTGTGAGGCTAGAGAACCCATGTGGGAACCTCAGCTAAGAGCAAGGAAAGGGTGAGCGCCATCAGTGCCAGCTACTTGCAAAGGGAACTCTGTGTAGTCTTGAGGTTGGGGAGGACAGGGGAGATCCTGCACAGCTGAGGAGACATGAAGTTAAGGATTCACGGTGAAGGTAGTTCAGACTTTATCTGCTGCCTAGCCCAAGATTCCTGTCTCTTACTGCTATCACAGGAGTCACAGGAGTATTTATGAAGATTTTATCATGGGATGTAGGTTTCTAAGACTACCAACAGGGTCACTTGTTATAGTGATGAGTATGATATATATATATATATATATATATATATATATATATATATATATTACCTCTTCCCTTTTGAAAAGGGAACTCCCTGTAAAAACTATAGAGTATTTAAAAATCCATACAATATGGATAGATAAATAAAAACAGTAAAACAGTTATCCTACCAGTAAAAGCAGGATATTTTTGTGATTGGAAGGCATACTGTTCTTTGCATGTATGTGTAAGGTGTACACATGAAAGTTCCACTCTAGACCCCATACCATCCCTTGTCAAATGCCAAACACATGGTGCTTTGTATTTCATCAGGTCATTATGATTCCTGTTTGTATTAATTTGTAGATGTTCAGAATTTTTCCCAAGGCCTACATCTTCCACCAGATCAGGACCAATAGGGAGTCAGACCTATCTCTAACATAACGAGTAACAAAAGTCCAAAGGGAGGCCTATCTATCTCTATAGCAGATGACAGGAAGGGTCTGTACAATCTGGGTACTTGTTTCTCTGGTGGCCACATGGTGTCACTTTTCAGGTCTAGACTGTCTTCACTTCCCTTAAAAACCAGCAGGCTTGGGCTCCAACAGAACAGACCTCTCTCTTCACATGCTCACTCTCAAGCTTTGTTTCCAAGACACTGTTGCAGTCCTTGTGGCACACTGTGAGGCCATTGCTGCTTCATCCATGAGGTGTCTCATGGTCTAGCTGTGTACATCTCAGGCTCCAGTGAAGACCCAAGTGACTCTGGAATATTCTATGGCAACAGAGTATGATCTTTTATTTCCTGTGCTTTTTCATTTTATCAACTCCTGTAACATTAAGGGACTGCACCTTTGATTATGTCTGAGAGCTGTTTCCAGAGAAGATTTAACAGAGGGAGGAAAACCTGTCCTTCAAGTGGGTGGTGCCAATCTCCTATGCTGGAATCCTAGTCTTGATGTTGTGGCCGGGCTGTGACAGATGAATACCCACATTATTCTTCTTTGATTATTGATCCATCAAGATGTAAGTGAGTAAGTCCCTGCTGCCACTGACAAGAGCTGGCCCCAATGGCATACCTATCCCACCAATATGAACTGTATCTTTCCTTCCTTTCATTTTTTTTGGGAAGGTCATTGGTCACAGCATCAAGAAAAGTAATTAATATGTCTTAGTTACTTTTTGATTGCTGTGACAAAACGCCACACCAAGGCAACTGTACTGTCTGGTTTTGTGTGTCAACTTAACACAAGAGAAAGGAGCCTCCCTTGAGGAAATGCCTCCATGAAATCCAGCTGTAAGGCATTTTCTTAATTAGTGATCAGGGCTGGTAGGGCCCACTGTGGGTGGTACCATCTCTGGGCTGGCTACCATCTCCTGGGTTCTATATGAAAGCAAGCTGAGAAAGGCAGGGAAGCAAGTCAGTAGGTAACATCCCTCCATGGCCTCTGCATCTGTTCCTGCTTCCTGACCTTCTTGAGTTCCAGTCCTTACATTCTTTGTTGATGAATAGCAATGTGGAAGTGTAAACTGAATAAATCATCTCCTCCCCAACTTCCTTCTTCCTCACGATGTTTGCACAAGAATAGAAACTCTGACTAAGACTAATTGGTACCAGCCTAGTGGGGTATTCCTATGACAACCTGACCATGTTTGGGGAGGACTATCTAAAGGACTTTGGAACTTTGTGCAAGAAGAGCCATTCGGAGTTAAGAGCTCTGGGGGATGTTCTGTAGATGCTTGGAAGATAATGTTGAGAACAGTGCAAATGATGGAGGCCTGGCTTGTGAAATTTCAGAGGGAAGAATAAAGACTAATCAGGGCAATTGCTATTTTGATTGAGAAGATTCTGTGGTTTTGGTTAGCTGGGGCTGAAGAATCAGCTGTGATTAACAAGATACCAGAACTACTAAAGTGAAACCTTTGCATTACTGGGACTATTGATGTCAGCTAGCTGGAACTAAGAAATTAGCGGTGATTAAGAAGAGACCAGCATCATTGAAGTGAAATCTGGGAAGTATTTTCTGAGAGCACAAAGAAGCTGTGTTCCAGAGAAAATCAAGTTTGTACCTTGTGCTGCGTGTGGACTTGGTAATGTGTAAGAGTCACCCAGGTGGTACTGGTTTGAAGGCATGAAGGGGTCATGCAGAGCAGCTGAGGCTCAGTACTGTGAGAGGTCATGGAAGGCCATTGGTGAAGGTGCAGCCTCAGTTGCAGTTGATGGCCCAGTACTAAAGGGGTCATGCAAAGTATTTGAAGCCTGGCACTATAAAGAGAGGATATTGGTAAAGCCTAGTTGCAGGGGAAGACTCCAGTGTACTATAGATGCCATTACTATGGGATGATCACCAAGAACAGCTGCAGTAGTGAAGTAGATGAGCCTGAACTTAGAGTGCTACAGAGGGCAGAGTTGGAGAAGTGACCCAAGCCTTTGAAGGACCCCAGAAGATTGTGAATGATCCCAGATATTGTACAGTTAGAGTTTGATTTTGCTTTTGATTGTGACTGTGTCCTGATATTTTTCCCTCTTGAAAGAATAAAGTATTTTAGTGGAGCTCAAAGTTAAGAGACTTTGAATTATAAAAAGACTTTGAATTTCAAAAGAGAGTAGATATTTAAAAAGGATTGAAATTTTAATATATAAGAATGTGTAAAGACAGTGGGATTTTAAAGTTATTTAGATCTTGGGGATGAATAAGAAAGTAAGGGTTGAGGCTTAATAGTGATGTGTTTATGTGTCAAGTTGACAAGGGGTCAATTGTACTGGTTGGTTTTGTGTGTCAACTTGATATAAGCTGGAGTTATCACAGAGAAAGGAGCCTCCCTTGAGGCAATGCCTTCATGAGATCCAGCTGAAAGGCATTTTCTCAGTTAGTGATTAAGGGTGGGAAGGCCCATGGTGGGTGATTGTGCCATTCCTGGGCTGGTGTCTTGGGTTCTATAAGAAAGCAAGCTGAGCAAGCCAGGAGAAGCAAGTCTGTAAGTAACATCCCTCCATGGCCTCTGCATCAGCTCTTGCTTCCTGATCTGCTTGAGTTCCAGTCCTGATTTCCTTTGGTGATGAACATGAATGTTGAAGTGTAAACTGAATAAATCCACTCCTTCACAACTTGCTTCTTGGTCATGATGTTGGTGCATGCATAGAAACTCTGACTAAGACAGCAAATTATGAAAGAAATCATTTCACTTGGAACAAATAGTTCCAGAGGTTTAGAATCTATGGTCATCCTAGTGGGAGCATGGCAGCAGGCAGGCATGGTGTTGGACTGGTAGCTGAGAGCTCACATCTACATCCACAAGCACAAGACAGAGAACTAATATGGGTTTTTTTAAAGCCTCAAAGCCCACTCCATGATATGTCTCCTAATCATTCTCAAACAGTTCCAATAACTGCATTCAAACACAGGAGATCATGGGGAGCACTCTCATTCAGTTCACCAATACAGGTTCCTTCATTTCTGTACTGGGAGAAAACATATAGAAGTGTAGGTACTTCCTCCTTAGGAGATTCTGTTTTCCTTCAATGAATTGGTTCTACTTCCTGATCCTTAGAAAGCAGAGCTCAGAGCAAGTGCTACATGTCCAGCTACAGAAGGCTTGATTGATTTTATTGCTCCTCAAGGAACAGGTCGGAAAACCAGGATCTTCTGCACGATGGTGAGAAGGACAAACCCTGCAGAGAGCTGTATGGATGACTAAAGTTATTGGGTATGTCAACCTATGTGGAGAAATGGGAGGCAGATTTAAAAGGTTAAGTATTGCCTCTCAGGGCATTGATGAAGACCCCAGCTTAGTTCTTTGAATCATCTGTTTATAAAGTGAAGTGCTTTCAAATCCCAGAGCGAAGGACTGCATCTGAATAATGACTTTGTGTTTGCAGTCGAGGTATTTTCATCTCAACCACATCTTTCAGCTCATCACTTCTTACCTCCCAGGCCCAGGTCATCAGCATCACTCATCCAGACATCTGCAATCACCTGAGCTATCTTTTCCTCTAGAGAGTCTCATCCTCAACCAGCATCCAGAGCCAATCACTCACAGCATTTCAATACCTTTGAACAGCACACTGCAATGAAGTCCATGCTCCCTTCTTTGGGTTTGAGGCAGCCCACCTCGACTCCCGGGTATGTCTTCAATCTTACCTTCCTTCTCCTCTCCACTCCAGCTACCCCACCACTCTTGGTCCTCCTCAAATGCCTGCTTCTCCCTCAGGATCTTTATACAAGCTCTCTCCCCCATCTGGAATGTCTCTCCTCCATTTCTTCACCAATTCATCTGATTCCTTCTTCTGAAAGCCACAATTTTGGAAAGAATGTAAGAAATATACACTACTTGCTGCCCTCCTCTCCCCATCGTATTTTATCCCTGAATCTTACTAATTCCTTCTATTTACATCTGACATTTTATACATTATTTTTGGAGACAATCTGACTTATCCAGTGAGGCTGGCTTTGAACTCCCAAGTCTTCTGCCACAACTTTCCAAGGATTATAGACACGTGTCATCACTCCTGACTCAAATGATTATTTTTTGTTGAATTGTTTCTTTGCATGCTCTTTCTTGTCCTAACATCATCACGCCAGCAGGGATATGTCTTCCTTTTCTGTGGCAGAGTCCACTGAACCTATAATGGTGTCTGTGAATGCAGCAAGTGTATTTTGTATGCATTCATGAACAAATGAATGAATGAATGAATGAATGAGGTTGTTTCCTAAATTCATGGAGATGGAACACTGGAAGTAAAATTGCTTTTTGTCCTATAGAGTTGATTCTTTCCATTATAGGGCACTTCTTGGCTATTTTCTGACATTTCTAGCATTGACTTTAAAGAAGACATTAGACATAAGTGTGTGTGTACTCTCTCTGTCTCTCTCTTTTTTCTCTCTCTCTCTGGCATTCCCAGTTCCATAGAGCTGGCCATGATTTCTCACAGCATGGTGGCTTCAAGGCAGCTGGACTTTCTGTGTGGAAGCAGGGTTCCGGGGAAATCCATTAGCTCAAGCCCTGAGTTCTAATCTTGACACTACAACTCATTTTCTTTGTGATACTGGGCAAATGACTTCAGTGCCTCAGGCTAGCCTTCACTACCTGTAAAATGGTGACAATAATATACACCCCACAATGTCACCATGAGAGTTTAAAGTGACTCCTGTGAAAGCAGAGAATTAAATCTCAGCTCATATGACACGTGCCAGGGACAGGGGGAGAGTAACTTTTGACTCCTTCCCTTCCCACTTACAGTGAAGAAGAATAGCTGAAGAGAAATGTGATCTGGGTAAGGTGCTGAAAAAAATCACCATGTCAACACCATTTCATAACATGTTTCATATGGTTTAGGGTAGAATCGACACAAGCCCATAAATGGACCTTTAATGCCTTTTGCAGGTAAAACCCAGAAGAGACAGTGTGAGATAAAGAGACCCCCCAAGTGTCCTGCATAATAAAGCAATAAAAAAAAATTTGTTGAGCCCCAGAGCTCAGAGAAAACAACAGGAAAGAAACTGTACTATGAGAAGCTGCAATACCAGGGATCTATCAGTGTGAGCTAGGACCTGGAAGAGGAGGGCCAGATATGCTTTATGTGACAGTAAATGTCAGTCAGCTTCCTCCTCTGCTGTCAGCAGACCTTTAAGAAGAGGCGTGATGTTGGTGTTACATGGAGGCCTAATGAGAAAGCGCCATGTTTAACCTTTAGTGGGAGAGCAAAGATGGCACCTCAGGAAGAAGATGGAGACAGGAGCTAAGATAGGAGAGGACCCCCGGGAGTTGAAGAACATTTGAACCTACCTTAGAACACACAACTTGTTAGGGAGGTTGAAAGGATGGCTCAGTGGTTAAGAGTACTTGTTGCTTTTGCAGAGGGTCTAAATACAATTCCCAACACAATCTAGATGCTCAGACCATCTGTAATTCAGTTCCAGGAGATCCAACATCCTTTTCAGACCTTAGAAAGCACTAGGCATGCAAGTGGTACACATGTCTACATGACAGCAGCACACTCGTACACATAAAATAAAAATTAAAAATCTCAAACAAACCCCATTTTAATTTTGTGTGTTAGGTGGAGACTCCAATTATTTTTTTCAGGCGAAGCTGACCCTGGGAGGTTTGTAGAATTTGTTTTTATTTGTTTGTTTGTCTGTTTTTCTGGAGATATGACTAAAAACATCAACTCATCTATAGCTCTCTATAAATTTTACTGTCTACTGTCGTTATTTGGAGTTCACGTACTTGCCAAGGGAGGTTCAGCCTAGCATGGCAACCAATTTTGGAGCTCAGACTTGCCAAGCTACGTCTTAAGGCCTTTACTCCCAACACACATTTCCTTCAAGTATGGAGTATTTGCTACTAAGAGTTTGTTTAGAGTGTTCAAGTCAACCTGGAGGCAGCTTGCAGCCAAATTAAATGATGACCCACCTTAGGTCAGTCAAAGCAAACCAGGGGTAATTTTAGGGCTGACTAAAGATTGCCCAAATGTCCTTTGCCTTGATTATTTTGGGGTCATGTCTCTAGGCATCAGCAGCCTGTAAAGTCTTTTTCTGTTCCAGTTCTTTTAAAAACCTGTTTATATGCTAATTGTTCTCCATCCTCAGCTGAGGTCCTATCATCTCTCAAGTAAATAGTGACCATAATGAGAAAAGAAAGCAGAAATGCAAATGAGAGACAGCCAGGTACGGGTGAGCAGGAGCCAGCTGAGCAGAAACATAAATTCCTGCTCAGAGCCACATTGTCTCATATCTCAGCTCACACCTTTATTTTTATTTGCTCGGGCAGAAGAAGTGTTCCTTGCATTAGTAATGACACTGTTAATGTTTTATCAGGTGTAGAAAGTCATGGTCACTTTGAAACTCCTCCCTTGGTAGATGGAAGACTTAGAAGTATAGCAACAAGCTCTGAGTTTGAGACAGGCTACCATCTGTCATTGTCAAATGTGTTGAGAATCCCTTGGGGGTGTTGGTAAGTTAGTTGGTAACACCCAGTCATCTGTGTCCTCAGAGAACAGAAAGCTCTCAATTCCTTTTTTTTTAACTGAGGCCTGAAATTCTCCCCCTCCTGTGCTGTTCTCACCAAATTGCTGGCCATTCTTCCACACTCTGTGTGACACCTGTCCCTGAGAACAGTTGCTAATGTTCTGACTCCACTTTCAGACCCTCAACACCCCTGTGGCAAAGCTCTTTGTCCCTCCAAGCCACGTGGTCCACTTGCCCTGTGTGTTTTCCTCCTGGTCATTGGCATCTGCTCATTTCCTGGTTATTCTCCCCGCTTCCTTGTTGATTTTGAGGCCACCCATGTCAATCATCATCTTCTATTATTTCAGACACAATATTAAGATTTCTTAGTGTTTGTCAGAAAACCAACCCAACACTGTAGTAGTCAAATTCCTGGGCAGCGTCCCCTTCATTCAGCCCCTGGTTCAATGTCACTCCAGTGTCCTATTCTCCAATCACAGCTTTCTGTCCTATGTCACATCTCTCTCAACACTTTATCTTCATTTACTTTTCTGACTCTTAATCACTCTGTTTTCTCAAGCTTTATCAGCATCTCTATGACTGTTTAGTACAGAGCCGAAGGGTTATGCAGAGATATGAACCACTCTTTATAAATGTCTCCCGGTCTCTTATGAATCTGTATTACCATGTGGTAAGAACCCTCTTAGAACAAGTGTATTGTTCTTCTTAATCTTCTTTGTTCCCTTACCTGAATATAGGAATGTACTAGAAAAATAGGCACCTGGAGAAGTTTGTGCTTCCCCATTTTAGCTTGCTCCCTTTGCTAGTCAATATTTTTAGAGGTCTATTATAGCCTCAAACATATACTTCTTTTGCTTATGTTTCCCAAGTGCATGTGCCATTATGACCATCTCTGACAGGCTTCGCCTCTCCTCTCCTCTCCTCTCCTCTCCTCTCCTCTCCTCTCCTCTCCTCTCCTCTCCTCTCCTCTCCTCTCCTCTCCTCTCCTCTCCTCTCCTCTCCTCTCCTCTCCTCTCCTCTCCTTTCCTGTGATTCTCAATCCTCGTCTGTTTCTGCAACTTCACATTCAATTGCTGTTCCTTCTGTTTCAAGAAGTAATGAAGAAAACTAAGCATATTTCCTTTTCCTGCTTATAAATTATAAATAGCCATGGCTAGCACTTTTAGTTGCTTATCTGACAGCTATAGCCACTGTTATTCTAGTCTTCATGTAAAAGAACTCTGATTTGAAACCATGCAGACTCTTGCCTACTCCAGTATGTATCACAATCATTTCCAACTCACTTGTAGCTGCTCAGTTTCCTTCTCAGGATTTGGCTTAAGCTTATGAAAAAATCTTGACCATTGTGTTAGTTAGGGTTTTACTGCTGTGAACAGATACCATGACCAAGGTAACTCTGATAAGGACAACATTTAACTGGAGCTGGCTTACAGATTCAGAGGTTCAGTCCATAGTCAAGGTGGGAACATGACAACATCCAGGCAGGCATGATGCAAGAGGAACTGAGAGTTCTACATCTTCATCTGCAGGCTGCTAGCAGAATACTGACTTCCAGGTACCTAGGATGAGGGTCTTAAAGCCCACTCCTACAGTGACACACCTACTCCAACAGGGCCACAATTTCTAATAATGCCACTCTGTGGGCTGAGCATATACAAACCATGACAACCATCGAGTCAGTTTCTATTAAAAAAACAAAAGAAGGAAATCTAGGGAAAGTGTTTTCCTTGCCAAAACAGAACCCTAAAGGTAGCTCTTTACTCTTAGACTTCTGATAGTTTTCTGTGTGAACTGGAGCCTCTCATCATGGTGGGAGTAGATATTTGTTGAGGACGCCAGGCATTACCAAGTGAACCTGAGTCTTAGAGTTGTAGGTAAGCCACTGGATTACCCAGTCCCCATCTATAATCACTGTTTGGCTTAGATGATGACTTAGTCTTCTTATTGTTTAACTTCTTTGTGTTACATTTTATGTTGCTCATGACGAAAGCATTCTAAACATTGCTGTAGGTTTTCCTCTAGACCTTGAGGGATCCCTCGGTCCTGGACTCTGGATCTTACTGCTTCTTACTTTCCTGGAGCTTGTTGCATATCCACCCCTCTTCATCCTGTGTTTTCTACCTCTCCTCTAAGTCTTCAAACTTACTCAACTTGTCTTCAGTCCTGAAAGCTTTCCTTGAGCTTAAAATTTCTACACATTTCAACAAATGTTTTTTTTTTCTCCATTCCTCGAGTAAACTTTTTGAGCAGACCTACTTTCTGATTCTACTTCTTCACTTTGTTTTTCTTTCTAAGTCACTCTACTCAGTTTCTCTGGCCAGTGATTTCTTCACCGCTGTGTCAATCAGGATGTGTAAATCTTACATCACTGTACCTCTGCTCCATATGATGCAAGTCATCTGATATCTCTGGTAAGTAAACTTTCAAGCAGCATCCCTGTTCTCCACATTCTCTGTTATCCTCATCTTTGTAATTCTTTAAGTTTGTTGCAGATAGACATGCTACCTGCTTCTCTTGTCTCTTAAATTTTGGGGCTGTTCAAGGTTACACCTTGAAGCTTGATTGGCTTCTCATTCTGAGTATTCACTTCACTAGCTTCAGTTGTCCCTGGCTTGCTGATTATGATGTCCAAATTCTAGGCCCTTGGCCTATCTCTGTGCAATGGCTGTGCAAAAACTTTAAACCAGGAACCCACTCAGTTTACTCAAACATAGCAAGGCTTCCAGATACATTCACTAAATCTTCTTCCTTATAATTCTTCAGTTCTATTTGTAGCCCTGTCACCTACTAATCACTTAAGAAAGCACTTGAGTGCTTGAAGGCCATTGTGAATGTTAACTTTTCTTCCCATCTTCTCATTCAGTTCACTACCACATGTGATTGGCTTTTCCTCATACATAGTTCTGAATTCTACTCTCAGCTCTTCATTCCTAGCTGGCCTCCCAGAGTGGACCTCCTTGCCTGTTTCTTAACCACATGATGACATCATTGTCACTTTTTCTATCTCCAATTTCAAATGTCTCCAATGCCTGCTCCACACAAACTGTAGAGTGCTTCATCTTCACAAGAAAATTTGATAATGATATATCTTTGGCTAAATTATGTCAATGGCTTCCTAGGTTTCTTTACAGAGTGAGTGAGTGAGTGTATATTAATATGGCATAAGACTTTTTCACCAGCGACAACCCTTTTCCTCTAGTTTGAATATTTCCCTCACAGCGTTCATATGTTGGAAGTTTAATCCTCAAATTCACATTGCTAGTATTTGGAGGTGGGACCCCTGGGACTTCATTGAACCAAAAGTCATTTGTTTTCCCGAATTGATTAATTAGTGGATTAATGAGTTACTGTAGGAGTGGCTCTCCCATAAAAATGACTTCTCTGTGGCTTACTTTCTTTCAGTTTCACGATGCAATGCCTTCTGCTGAGTTGGAGTATAGCAAGAAAGCCTTAGCCAGATGCTAAACAAATTCTAGCACCGTGCAAGTGAGATTCTCAGCCTTCAGCATGTTATTGGCCATTCAGCTGAGACCAAGGGTAGAGCCATGAACTAAATAAACCTCTATTCTTTATAAATGATTCGCTCTGTGGCATTCAGTACAGCAACATACAATGAAGGAAGATACCCTGGTTGCTTATCTGTGTTCATCTGCTGTAATCTTGTCTCCCAGCTTACTCTTCAGCAAAAAAGTAGGTTTCTTTTCCTATGCCTACCATCTAACTCGTTTATCAACACACAACCACACATACACACACTATTTGCTCCATCTATTTATCCAAGTTGGATGCTGTTTGTTAATTCTATCACAATTCTCTGTCTTTTGAGAGATGTCTTACTACTGTTTGGCTGTCACTTGTTAAGTCACAGTAGAGATGTATTTTTAAGTGTGTGTGTGTGTGTGTGTGTGTGTGTGTGTGTGTGTGTACTTGAGTGTATGTGCCTGAGGAGGCCAGCAGATCTAGTTGGTTCTTCTGGAGCTGATGTTTCAAAGGGTTCTGAGCTGTCCGATAAGAAAACAGATTTCAGGTCTTTGGCAAGAGCAATGAGGTAACTCCTAACCACTGAAACATCTCTAGCCTCTTTTTAAATCCATTAAATGAGTGAATGGATAAGTTAAATGTTTTCTCAGGGGGACTCCAGATCCTGTATTTGTCTGTAGCTTGGGCTTCCTTAATGTTTGAAGGGGGGCCCTTGTCTTATGCCTACAAAGCTCTGATGCTGCATTTTCCATCCTGTCATCATTTGCAACTTGTTTTTGTCACTTCTGGTGTGAATGAAAGTCCCTGGTGGGAACCTCACCTCACACTGAACCTTCTACAAGGCTGGTTAACTGATTACAACATTGATGATCATGGAGCGTTTGCAGTGTTGCCTGTCAAGAAGCACATTATCTCGGGTCACCTTTGGTTCCCTCAACAGCTGTTGATTGTCCTCCTCTGGGTGTACACTAGCATCTTCATGGCTGCTGGGCAGATCCTTTGAAACACACAAACATAATCCCCGCCAACCAAAAGGTTATGAATCAAGTCAGATCACGTAGCATCCCAGTCTGCAGCTGAGATTTCCCTGGTCTTCTGCAACCCACTTATCTGATGTTTCCATCATATGATTTGAAAGGTGTGAAGTTTTCTGTTGTTGCTCTGTTATGTTAGAAACATGATGAAACTGTTAATAAGTTGGAACATGAACTGCAAGATAACCCAAATCTGTCTTCCCAGGCAATGGTCATAACTGGCTTAAGACTAAACCATCTTTTATCCTCTTTGAGGTGAAAGTTGTGTTTTTGTGTTGACACTGCCATGGGAGCCTAGACAGATTTCTTCACATGGAGGAGACAGTACAAGCAACTTGTGATTCTGGGGTTATTTGTCAAAACCCAAACGTGTATAAACAAATTGTGCTATTTATTTTCAGGCCACCATGGATGTTGTTTCTGGTTGTCTTCTGTCTCCATGCATTACTCATTCTCCCTCTCGTATTACCTATGGCTGCTGAATGCGAGCGATCCCCCATCAACAGAAGGGAAGGTTTGGATCTGCAGGAGACTGCGAGATGAACTCCGCTTCTTCTTGGACTTAAGAGAGTCTTGCATAAGGATAGAATCTTTTCTGGTCTGGAGAAGGTCCTACCTCTGTGCTTCCCTTTACTATATACAGCCCCCAAGCTTGCAACGGCCAACTAGGACCCTTTGTAACCTTCTAAACACATGTGGAAAATTGAAAGTAAGTGTAATTTTGGACAAAGTAGAATACATGGATTCTTGTGCCTTGTCTCATGACCCTGCCCATTCTCCCTGCAACAAGAAAGCAGAGGAAACTTCTACCAGTAAATTAATGTCAGGATTTCAGATAAAGAAGTGGGAACTATATGGGAAAGGGGCCTTCTGTTTGTAAATGACTTCAAGTTACATTAGAAAACAATTTTCTACTTTCCTGTTTATTAGGACAAGGAGAAATTTGTCTCTAGAAGCAAGTTTCAAGAATTTTCTGACATCTTGCATATTTCTTAGCTTTTTCTGATCATGAAAATTTCTCAAAGCAAACAAAGATGGAGAGAGAGAGGTAGTGGGAAAAAATTAGGGTTTTTGCTTGTTTGTTTCAGAAACATTCAAATGTAGCTGCTCACAAATCTTAAACTGGAAATGACAGTGTGTGAGGACAGGAACACGAGGAACACTTGCTAACCAGGGGCAGATGTCTCTTTCCCTTTTTGCTGGAAATACATGAGTCAGAGCCATGCCCTTCAGGGAGGGCCTCAGAGTCACCTGCTGATGTGTGTGCTTTGTCAGGTGGCCAGAGTGTCATTGTGAGCTATCCATCTCCTTTCTCTCTACCTTTGGGACACTGAAATGCAAATGTCCAAGAACTTTTGTAGACCCTAAGGGTCCTAGGCCAGGTCTCTCAGCTATAGGTTAAAAGAATCAGGGGGGAAAACACTAATGGAGACTGTATCGGTAGTAACAATGGGTAGAAGAACAACCTCCAAGATACACAGGGCTGTGGACTTCAGAATGCAGCAGGGAGACAAGGAGTCAGGGGTAGGGGTCTGAAAGAGACATTTATTTTTTTCTATACATCTTTATTTGTCTCATTCCTCTCAATGTGCTTTGGAAATTTCCAAGGTGAAATCATGGTGTATTCTGTCTTTGAAAGTAGAAAATGGCGATGATATAAAAGTGTTCAAAATTGGAGTAAGTCATAAGTAATAATTTCCCATATCCCTGACTTATGGGGTCCATAGGTTCTAAAATGGACTATCAGACTCTCCATCCTGTAAAGCAATTGTAATGTAAATTTCAGTATTTTAGCCAAGAACTAGAATAAAATCAAGTTGAGACTATTTTCATCCATTTCATTTCAGTCATTTATTCTAAATAAAATTTTAGTACAAAGAGAGACTAGTTAATAATTAGCCAAGGGCATTGTAGGGGGGAAATGGGAGAGGAAAATAAGGCATGAAAGACAAGCTCTACTGAATTCATTTCTTGGAGGTCCTAGTGAGAAAATTGAATGAGCACATGAAAGGGAATAAGGCTGCAGAAAAAAATATGAAGCTATGTTAATAGATTGAGCTGGGCATATTGGAATACACCTCTAAATCCTAGTGCTTTGGAAACCAAGACAGGAGAACCACAAGTTTGAGACCAGCCTGGGCTATGCAGTGAGACCATAATTTAAAATAACAAAGTCATAGTAGATGAGACAAGATGAACTTGAAAACTAAATACTGGCGTGTGTGTGTGTGTGTGTGTGTGTGTGTGTGTGTGTGTGTTGGTGTCTACCAATTCACATGGAAGTAAACTCTTGACAAACTAGTTAAGCATAAAAAATGGATCAAGAGTATTTAAGAGTTAAAGTAGTACATAGTTAACCCAAGAAACCTGGGTGGGGTCTAGTACGTCTCAACCACTCACTTTAGATATACTACTTCTCTGTGAAATGAGGTGGTATTTCTACAACATTTACTTTCAAAATCAAATGGATGTTGGTCACTCCAGAATTTTGTTGAAATGAGGATCTTCATGTGGGTTGGGATTTCTAATAGGCCGGTAAGGCTATTCCAGTGTTACTAATCTACCTATTAGATTGTGTTGGTTACTTTATGTCACTGTGATCGAATACCCAAGAATGACAACTTAGAAGGAGGAGAGATTTATTTTGGCTTGTCATTTCAGAGGGATTAGGTCATGCTTATGTGGCTACATTGCTTCTGAGATGTCCGGGAAGGCCGAACATCACAGTGGGAGGACAGCTCAGCTCACAGTAGACAGGAAGCAGAGAAAGCCGAGAGACAAGATAAATCCTTCTAGGGCATGGCCTCAGCGATCTCCTTCATCTAGGTACCACTTCCTAATGGCTCCTCAGGGTTTGAACTCATCAGTGTGTTAACTCACTGAAGTCAGCATCTGCATGTCCCAATCACCTTTCAATAGCACCCACCATCTGGGGACAAAGCCTTCAACACATGAACATTTCCCAAGGACACTTCATATCGAAAACATACTGCACACTTGAGTGGTAAGGATCTAGGTCATTGGTTCTCAACCCGAGGGTCACATCCTCGCTCTCTCTCTCTCTCTCTCTCTCTCTCTGTGTGTGTGTGTCTGTGTTTGATCAAATCACATTTTCACAGGGCTCACTTAAGACCATCAGAAAACACAAATATTTATATTGTGACTCATAACAGCTGTAAAATTATAGTTGTGAAGTAGCAATAAAATTAATTTTATGGTTGGGGGGTCACCACAATGTATTATAGGGTGTAGCATTAGGAAGGTCGAGAACCACACTGGTCTAGATGATTTCCCTGTCTCTTCCAATTCAATTATATCTGGTTTCACAGACAAGCAGTTAAAACATTGTCCTAGAAGAATGAAGGTGAAGCAATTACAAGAGCTTTGTAGTGATTACAAAAAAAAATTAACAGACATTGGGGCAGTCCATAAAACAAACCTAGCTGTACACACTGAGTAAGAGACCTATAGCCAAGTTGAAATCGGGGAGCAAATGTTAATCAAAACGATGTGTCCAGGGAGAAGGAGGCTCAGGGGTGAGAGGAAGATGACCAGGGACCCCGTGAGAATAGCAGCACTTAATGAAGCATCCCTTATACTACAAAGGAACAAAAGGAGCTAGTGCCCTCTTAGCCCTCTTTGTTTCCTTAGCTATCCCTGACTATTTTGAGAACAGGCTGTCACTGTATTCTGTATCACTTCCTTCGATGTTTGCATTTGAAAGATAAGGTTCAGGTAGATCAATTACAGTTCCATCTGAAGAGCCACTTGGAGATTGACTGATAGACACCCGAGTGCTGACTTTAGATTAGGCATAGAGAGTAGAAGGTGTATAGCACAGTGGCAGGTGTATATAAAGACTGGGGGGAGGAAGGAAAAGATGGGGGGCAGCAAGATGAGCACCCAGATGACCTTCAAAACCAAAGGTATTCAATGTATTCAATGGAATAGTGATTTCAGTTTCATGTCAATAACTGTTCAGTAAGTCATTTGATAGTAAGAAAACACTGAATGCCCTTAGAGGCATTGTAGGTATGGCTGCTGTGTCACTTGTGTGTCAGTAGGTGACAGAGGCTATGCCTATGCTCAGTGCTCTGATCATGATTAGTAGTCTAACACTCTGGCGGAAAAAAAGCAAGCCTGAGACAACCACCCTTCAGTCACTAGGGGGCCTGGACAGGGGACTAGCCTGAGATGATCACCAGTTGAGTACCAGGCGGGCCCAGATAGCTTTCCAGGATGGGGAGCAAGCCAGAGATGAGAAGAACCTCACCTGGGAATATGAGCCCCTCCTGGGAGTGAGCTGGAGACAGACGACCCTTGTAAAAAGGTCACTCATGTGACCAGGTGAGGAACAAGCCTAAGACAACCACTTGGCCAGCACCATGGGGTCCAGACAGGGAGCTAGCCTGAGTAGCCTGAGATGACCATTAGTCCGGTGCTGTACAGGCCCAGAAAACAGAAAGAGCATACCCAAGATGACCCGTGCCCGATGCCATGGCGCTGCACTTCCGGGACCACTCCTGAGACAACCTCAGACAGTGAGACCCCGGGTACCACTAAGAGGCACCAATAAGTGGTGGAGAGGTGGAAGAGAAAGTGAAACAGAAGGATGTGGGCACAATGAAGAGAGGCAGAACTGGAGAGTCGAGGGTAGTGAGGAACAGCCTGATGTGAGTAGCCAGTGATGCCACCTGGGGCGGTATCTGGGTCCATGGCCCTCCTGCAGTAGGGGTCTGTTACCACTAAAGGCCAGGTGGATATCCCTGGTCTGAGCTGCTACGTGGGGATTTGTTGAGATCTGAGGGCTGTACAGAACTGGGCCCACTCCTCACCTGGGCTTCATGGGAGAGCTGGCCCTGGAGGCATGAGAATAGCAGAGCTGACTCTGCCCCTAGCCAGCTGCAGTACTTGCTGGTGATTCAGCCTACTGGCCCTACCTATGAGCATGGAATAACTCACTCTACCATTCCTTTCTAGAGTGGGTATTGTGGACAAGGAAGAGATACCTACTTCCTTGATACTTGGGACAAGCAGGAAACCTGGCCCCGCAACGTGCCTGAGTAGCACAGTAGAACCAAGCCTGGTGGTGGTGGTGGGGCATGGGTTAGCTGGTGTTAGGTGATGAATGTAGGAGAAGCTAGCCCTGACTTCTCAGTGGCACAGATGAGGGAAAATAAATGGCCTGCTGAATTGACTGTACCGATGGCTGTCACTACTTCTTGAACATTTATCCTTTCTTCTTTTGTTGTGGATTTTCCTTCTTGGAATCCCTCTCCTTCTCTCCCCTCAACATGCAGGCAGAAGAGCTGGCCCCGGGATCACAAGAGCAGGAAAATTGGTCATGTCCCTCACCAGTTGCAATGCTTGGGAAAGTGAGTCCCGTACCTTGCCTAGACAGCAGGGTATTTGCTGGGAAGCTGACCCTGAGGATAGGAGAGCTGATGGTCTGACAAGCTCAGATCCCTCTTAGATCCAGATCCAGGGCTCTGGGTTGGCCCAGCCCAACATCTACCCTATAGATGAACTGCTAGAGTACATCAAGGGACTGGTCCTACAGATCCAAAACTACAGGATCCCCATAACACAGGGTAACAACAGAATATCTGAAAGGAGTCCCAGTGAGGTTCCAGTATTGATAGAGTAGCAGAAGCCAGAGGCCTCCTACTAGACCAATGAGTCATTGCAGTGAACATTTGCAAGCACAGAAGTGTGGGGAAAAGGTATACTTGTGGGACATATTGTGACAGACTAAAGCTTCCACAAGATTCTTTTCTCTATTGACAGGGAGGTTGTAAGGGTGGAGAGCAAATATGAGGAGAGGGGAGATAAATGGGATTAGGGTGCATATGTAAAATTCACAAAGAACCAATAAAAAATTTAAAAAAAAAGAAAAGAAAAGAAAAGAAAAACTGTGACAAGCATCACTATCCAGTGTGACAAGGAAGATCACAGCCAAGCAGGCTGAGATCACCTGGTGAGTTAGTGTTAGAGATGAGGTAAGAACTCAGTTCTCTTTATGCTTATAATTTCACCTTATAGCACTATATACATTTAATCATATTGAACCATGACCTTTGCCCCCCCCACCACCACTTTTCATATCTCGCCACACAATTATTAGATACTGTGCTTCATTATTTCATACTAAGATGCTTAGAAAATAAATGACCTGCTGAATTGGCTGTAGCGACAGCCATTGCGTCTTTCATATTTATCCTTTCTTCTTTTGTGGTGGATTTTGGTTTCCTTCTTGGAATCCATGTTTTGTCTTTGTTTTTGTTTGCAGGGGCTGGGTGGCCCTTTTTCAGACTTTATCTTGGACACTAAATCTTGATTGGAATGAACAAATCACGACCCGTGAGTAGTTGCTGCGAGGATGTGTTTAACTGGGTCTCACAGGGCAGGAGGAGGTGTTGCTTTTACTTGTACAGCACATACATTACGCAGATAACAGCATTTCTCCCACTAAACCTTGTGAAGTACAGGAGAACTGAGGCTGGAAACAGTAGTAACATCTTGTAATTAAGAACAGATGATATTGGACTCAATGCGAGTTGTCTGGGGGAAGGAGACAAATCATAACACTTGCCGATGTCACTGAGGATCAATCAAGCTCTTCCTCTGAACCTTTACCTAGGCTTTCATTTAGAAACACTTCAGTAATGCAGAGCCACGGGGATTCATTCTATCACACCACCAGCAAATAGCCTGAGTTGGAGTCAGTCTCAGCTGTAGGACCAGCCAGCCCTGTAAATGGAGATAATAAGCTATCCATTTCACAAGGTGAAGTTCTACTGCGAATCATGATGCTCCTGAAACTGCTATCGATCCTGTTGAATTTGTTAGTAGTATGTGATATGCAAGTAGCAGTGCCACCGTCAGGTTCCATAGGCACCAAGCATACTGTGAAACCTCCTGGCACTTCCAGGAAAATCACTGCATGCAGAGACTTTGTCTCCCCCCCCCCCCTTTATTTTTTTCTTAGAGCACATG
This sequence comes from Mus musculus, assembly GCF_000001635.26. Taxonomy (NCBI): domain Eukaryota; kingdom Metazoa; phylum Chordata; class Mammalia; order Rodentia; family Muridae; genus Mus; species Mus musculus. Next base: position 159,980,619 of record NC_000067.6, on the reverse strand, counting down.
GAAAAGTGCAGAGTCCAGCTTGATCATGAAAGGGACAGTATGACATGGTTTCCTGCCCCTGGAACAGAGCCAGCAGGGTGTAGGCCTGCTTCCAGGAGTGTTGATGGTTACTGTGGGTGTAAGACTTGTTTATATACTTGGGTTGCAGAGTTCTTTAATGGATTGCAGAAGTAACATCTTTGGTAAGCAAATGGGGATTTATCAAGTTACTTCTGGGGCTAACATTCCACAAAAATGTTTCTAGCATCCCAGTGCTTATGTGACTGCAATGTGTGTGTGTGTGTGTGTGTGTGTGTGTGTGTGTGTGTGTGCGTGCGCGCACCAGGCAATTCCCACTCTCCTTTGTATTGAGCAGTGGGACACCACAGATTTCAGGTGAGAGGTCCTGGCTTCGATGTATGACAGAGAAATAAATTTAAGAAGTAGACTTGTCTTGTAATATGCAGCTTTAGTTCCCCAAGCAGAGCTTTGTAAGGTACCTTTATCTCTTCCACAGCGTTTATCCTCCTTGGTGCCTTGTACAGGCAACTATCTTTGAGTTGCAATGAGAAGTGTTGTGAACTGGGTGACATCTACACAATAGGAATTTTCATTTGCTTCTTAATAATTACCTTTAACCTTCGCAAGGTATAATCAATGAGGGGGAGAGTGGCTGAGAGATTGTTTCTTTTCTTCATCATTCCTCATGCAAACCCAAATTTAAGTTCTTTGGAATAATAACACAGGCAGTAATTCTCTCTTCATCTTCCCTGTGCTTTTCTATTCAATCTTGGCAGCCACCATCAGAGAAATCATTAAGACACTTCCTCTCATTCCTTGACACACCTATAGTGTCAGCCTTAGCACCAGGCAGGTGTTAGATATATCAGACATTTACTTTTTATGTTTTTTAACCGTGGGGCTTCTGCATAGAGATGCTTCATCCATTTATTAGGGATACAGCTATCTTCCTCCCAGAGGATACAGTTAATGATTCATCACATCGGGGTTAGAGTTTCAGTGTATGGAGACACACAAATGCTTAGTGCTGTGCAGCCCCTTCATAAGTCTCCTCTAAACCCTGTGAGGCTTGGTGTCCAATCACTGCCATTTTACCTCCCTGTTCCCAATTTTGTTGCAAGAGCAAGGGCCAGAAGTTCTATATTTTGTATGCATTTGTAGTAGAGATGCTGAATATAAAGATGTTGTGATCCTGATGAAGATGACACTTTAGGAGTCTCTCCTGCCTGTTTGTTGTGGAAGCTCTGGAGAGGCCAGTATTGGGCTTAGCCTACATTAGGAGGAGGAAAAACCCAGGGGACTCTTGCTTGGCCCCGTTCCATCCCAGAGCTCACTAATTTTATGGAAGGTCAAGAAAGGAGGAGCTGAGCCCATGGACATCTGCCTGAAGTAATATTTTCAAATTGGTCTTTCTCCTCTAGAGGTTCATTTTCAAATTTAATTAGCTAGCTAATGATGGTAAATTATCAAAATTAATTGATGGATGCGGAAGTGCTTTGACTATACAAAAAACACTATGCATAATTTCTAGGGTAGTTAATGTCTGATCTAACTTTAAAGACTAATCTAGGAAAAGATTTTTATAGTAGTGGCAATAATACGTTTTTTAATGGCTTGAATTGAGGTCTTTTATTGGCCAGGAACATTGCCGTGGGGGAGCATCTCCTACAGTCTCTAGATTCCTACTTAGTGAGAAGTCTTCTCCTTTTGCCAGAGGCATCCCTGGAGGAAGAAGTCCGGTGAGAAATCTGTAAGCATGTCTTTATAGTCCAGAAAGTAAGACAGGAAAATAAACAAGCATTTATGGCTATCTAGGAAGATGGGGGATGTGGTGGGGAGAGGCTGAGGGGGATGGATCTGGACATAAATGAAAACTACTAGAAGGCAACTTAATATTGTGTCATCTTAGTTAAAGAAGAGTATTTGTCCCTCCCCCAGACTTATTATTTCCTTCAGAGTGGGTTTTTGGCCATGTTGATAGTACCAGGGATAGAGTCCTTTTTGTGGAGTGTGGGCATCAACTCCAGTCATAGAGCACTTGGCTGCTACCTCCATCATAACAATAAAGCCACCACTGCACAAGTGGGCACTCCTTTCCTGACAGCCTAGTCTTACAGTTTAAAGGATTCATAGCTCTCAACCACAAGTGATCTCATTAAAGATATGTTTATCACCATAGAGGTTGCAAGGTTTAGGTATTCTTATGTCCAAAGATCGAATGTATATTTTATAATATCCCACTTGTAAGAATCAGGGTACATGGGCAAAGTGATATGTTTCTTTGCTGGATACTCCAATAGTGCATCAAATCTAAGACGTTTCAACTTTTGTGACTTAAAGCTCTGTATTCACTCATCTGTACACATTAAAATGAATTGGATTTACAGCCATATTCCAGACACCAAGGCTTAGAACTCCATCTTTGACAGGCAAGAGGCCCCTTGCTTCTAGGAGTTTCTCTTCACAGATATTTCTAGGCCTTCTCTCACAGCTTTTATTAGTACATCTCAAATGTTTCCCTTGGTTTTGGGGGATCACCCTAGGGAGGCAGCAGTCTCTCACAGTTGTAATCAGGGCCTCTGCCAACAGTTCTGACAGGCAAGGTCATTAGCCAATGTGGAATGCAGTGCATTCCTTCAGCTGCCTGTGGCCTCTGGCAGGCTGCTCCCTGAGAACGCCTTTCTCTTCCCTCTTCCCACAGATCTGTTGGAACTTCTCTACCTGACTGAGCTGCTGAGCCTCTCCTTTGTCCTGTTCCCCACGCCTTCCAGAGTGATTATCAGATCTAGGATGGGTTCTGGGTATTGTCACAAACTACACTCTGCTCCTCTGAGACCTTTGATTCTCTGAATCCTAGGCTTTTGCCAGCACCAAGATCAGCTTAGCTCTGTTGATGATTCTAAACATGACAGTACTTCACTAGACAATTATATGAGCTCTTCTGAGGAGAATTCCTATCACCCAAATCCTCTCATGATTTGGGTGGGAGATCATCCACCTGCTCACTAACCCTTTAATTATATCATAAGTTTCCAGAGCTAACTCAGAGAATACCAAGAACTTTTAGATGAAACAGGGTAGGCTGTGGTGTGCTCATGTTGGTTAGAGGTTAGGAGAGGAGGGTACGTTTACTTGTTATTGACTGATATAAATAGAAAATTGTTTAGAAGGTTTTTTATCCTAACCTACTCCATGAGATGAAATAGAATCTATACCTGATATGGTTAAACTGTCCAAGAACTTGAGACTAGAGAAATTATGGACCCTATGGGAAAACATACTGCTATTACTCTGCTAAAGAAACATAGCCATAGAATGTCACTCCTAACAACATATTTCTATGCCTATAGATCAATGTCATATTCAGCCTTCATCAGAAAATGGTCTTTTTTCAATGGATGCTAAATAACACAGAGACCCACAATATTATGAGACAATGGACATTAGAGACCCTGGACATTGTGAGAGACTTTGGAACAGTCATTCCTACATGGGATGTCTTCACCAAACCTTTCCCTTCAAGGCTCAGGGATCTATGTGGAAGAGGAGGCAGAATGGTCACAAGGAGCCGGATGTGATGGATGATTCCAAGGAAACTGTCTTCCAGCTACGATAGGACTGATGCCCATAAAAACTCATGGAGATGGTGGCAGCCTGCATAAGACCTGCATGGGTCCATACCACACAAAGTTCCAGCACTGAGAAGAGGTGGACACAAAGCCCCACAGCTAACCAAGAGGCTATTTGCAGTCAATGCCTGCTAGAAAGTGTTGGGAGCCGCGCCCACATTCGCCGTTACAAGATGGCGCTGACAGCTGTGTTCTAAGTGGTAAACAAATAATCTGCGCATGTGCCGAGGGTGGTTCTTCACTCCATGTGCTCTGCCTTCCCCGTGACGTCAACTCGGCCGATGGGCTGCAGCCAATCAGGGAGTGACACGTCCTAGGCGAAGGAGAATTCTCTTTAATAGGGACGGGGTTTCGTTTTCTCTCTCTCTTGCTTCTTGCTCTCTTGCTTCTTGCACTCTGGCTCCTGAAGATGTAAGCAATAAAGCTTTGCCGCAGAAGATTCTGGTCTGTGGTGTTCTTCCTGGCCGGTCGTGAGAACGCGTCTAATAACAATTGGTGCCGAATTCCGGGACGAGAAAAAAAAAAAAAAAACTCGGGACTGGCGCAAGGAAGATCCCTCATTCCAGAACCAGAACTGCGGGTCGCGGTAATAAAGGTTCCCGTAAAGCAGACTGTTAAGAAGGATTCAACTGTATGAATTCAGAACTTTTCAGCTGGGGAACGAGAGTACCAGTGAGTACAGCTTTACGAGGTAAGTCTGATCTTGAACTTTCTAAGGAAATTCAAGACAGTCTATCAGAAGTAAAGTGGAATATGTTTGGCCTTGAATTTTTTCTGGTGTTAGGAGCCCTTTTGTTCCTTTTCACATGTTATCAAGTGGTTAAGATAGGGAGGATTCTAGATGAAATTCAGGACAAGCTATCAGAAGTAAAGCGGGGAGAGAGAGTAGGAGCAAAGAGAAAATATGGTACACAAAATAAGTATACAGGCCTTTCCAAGGGTCTTGAACCTGAGGAAAAGTTTAGGTCAGGTAAGAATACCTGGGGAGAGATTAGAAGGAAGGAAAAGAAAAAAGAAAAGAAAAAAGATCGATTAGCGGAGGTCTCTAGGAGATACTCGTCACTAGATGAGCTCAGGAAGCCAGCTCTTAGTAGTTCTGAAGCAGATGAAGAATTCTCCTCTGAGGAAACAGACTGGGAGGAAGAAGCAGCCCATTACCAGCCAGCTAATTGGTCAAGAAAAAAGCCAAAAGCGGCTGGCGAAAGCCAGCGTACTGTTCAACCTCCCGGCAGTCGGTTTCAAGGTCCGCCCTATGCGGAGCCCCCGCCCTGCGTAGTGCGTCAGCAATGCGCAGAGAGGCAGTGCGCAGAGAGGCAGTGCGCAGACTCATTCATTCCCAGAGAAGAACAAAGGAAAATACAACAGGCATTTCCGGTCTTTGAAGGAGCCGAGGGTGGGCGTGTCCACGCTCCGGTAGAATACTTACAAATTAAAGAAATTGCCGAGTCGGTCCGTAAATATGGAACCAATGCTAATTTTACCTTGGTGCAGTTAGACAGGCTCGCCGGCATGGCACTAACTCCTGCTGACTGGCAAACGGTTGTAAAAGCCGCTCTCCCTAGTATGGGCAAATATATGGAATGGAGAGCGCTTTGGCACGAAGCTGCACAAGCGCAGGCCCGAGCAAACGCAGCTGCTTTGACTCCAGAGCAGAGAGATTGGACTTTTGACTTGTTAACGGGTCAGGGAGCTTATTCTGCTGATCAGACAAACTACCATTGGGGAGCTTATGCCCAGATTTCTTCCACGGCTATTAGGGCCTGGAAGGCGCTCTCTCGAGCAGGTGAAACCACTGGTCAGTTAACAAAGATAATCCAGGGACCTCAGGAATCCTTCTCAGATTTTGTGGCCAGAATGACAGAGGCAGCAGAGCGTATTTTTGGAGAGTCAGAGCAAGCTGCGCCTCTGATAGAACAGCTAATCTATGAGCAAGCCACAAAGGAGTGCCGAGCGGCCATAGCCCCAAGAAAGAACAAAGGCTTACAAGACTGGCTCAGGGTCTGTCGAGAGCTTGGGGGACCTCTCAGCAATGCAGGTTTAGCGGCTGCCATCCTTCAATCCCAAAACCGCTCCATGGGCAGAAATAATCAGAGGACATGTTTTAACTGCGGAAAGCCTGGGCATTTTAAGAAAGATTGCAGAGCTCCAGATAAACAGGGAGGGACTCTCACTCTTTGCTCTAAGTGTGGCAAGGGTTATCATAGAGCTGACCAGTGTCGCTCTGTGAGGGATATAAAGGGCAGAGTCCTTCCCCCACCTGATAGTCAATCAACTTATGTGCCAAAAAACGGGTCATCGGGCCCTCGGTCCCAGGGCCCTCAAAGATATGGGAACCGGTTTGTCAGGACCCAGGAAGCAGTCAGAGAGGCGACCCAGGAAGACCCACAAGGGTGGACCTGCGTGCCGCCTCCGACTTCCTACTAATGCCTCAAATGAGTATTCAGCCGGTGCCGGTGGAGCCTATACCATCCTTGCCCCCGGGAACCATGGGCCTTATTCTCGGCCGGGGTTCACTCACCTTACAGGGCTTAGTAGTCCACCCTGGAGTTATGGATTGTCAACATTCCCCTGAAATACAGGTCCTGTGCTCAAGCCCTAAAGGCGTTTTTTCTATTAGTAAAGGAGATAGGATAGCTCAGCTGCTGCTCCTCCCTGATAATACCAGGGAGAAATCTGCAGGACCTGAGATAAAGAAAATGGGCTCCTCAGGAAATGATTCTGCCTATTTGGTTGTATCTTTGAATAATAGACCTAAGCTCTGCCTTAAGATCAACGGAAAAGAGTTTGAAGGCATCCTTGATACCGGAGCAGATAAAAGTATAATTTCTACACATTGGTGGCCCAAAGCATGGCCCACCACAGAGTCATCTCATTCATTACAGGGCCTAGGATATCAATCATGTCCCACTATAAGCTCCATTGCCTTGACGTGGGAATCCTCTGAAGGACAGCAAGGGAAATTCATACCTTATGTGCTCCCACTCCCGGTTAACCTCTAGGGAAGGGATATTATGCAGCATTTGGGCCTTATTTTGTCCAATGAAAACGCCCCATCGGGAGGGTATTCAGCTAAAGCAAAAAATATCATGGCAAAGATGGGTTATAAAGAAGGAAAAGGGTTAGGACATCAAGAACAGGGAAGGATAGAGCCCATCTCACCTAATGGAAACCAAGACAGACAGGGTCTGGGTTTTCCTTAGCGGCCATTGGGGCAGCACGACCCATACCATGGAAAACAGGGGACCCAGTGTGGGTTCCTCAATGGCACCTATCCTCTGAAAAACTAGAAGCTGTGATTCAACTGGTAGAGGAACAATTAAAATTAGGCCATATTGAACCCTCTACCTCACCTTGGAATACTCCAATTTTTGTAATTAAGAAAAAGTCAGGAAAGTGGAGACTGCTCCATGACCTCAGAGCCATTAATGAGCAAATGAACTTATTTGGCCCAGTACAGAGGGGTCTCCCTGTACTTTCCGCCTTACCACGTGGCTGGAATTTAATTATTATAGATATTAAAGATTGTTTCTTTTCTATACCTTTGTGTCCAAGAGATAGGCCCAGATTTGCCTTTACCATCCCCTCTATTAATCACATGGAACCTGATAAGAGGTATCAATGGAAGGTCTTACCACAGGGAATGTCCAATAGTCCTACTATGTGTCAACTTTATGTGCAAGAAGCTCTTTTGCCAGTGAGGGAACAATTCCCCTCTTTAATTTTGCTCCTTTACATGGATGACATCCTCCTGTGCCATAAAGACCTTACCATGCTACAAAAGGCATATCCTCTTCTACTTAAAACTTTAAGTCAGTGGGGTTTACAGATAGCCACAGAAAAGGTCCAAATTTCTGATACAGGACAATTCTTGGGCTCTGTGGTGTCCCCAGATAAGATTGTGCCCCAAAAGGTAGAGATAAGAAGAGATCACCTCCATACCTTAAATGATTTTCAAAAGCTGTTGGGAGATATTAATTGGCTTAGACCTTTTTTAAAGATTCCTTCCGCTGAGTTAAGGCCTTTGTTTAGTATTTTAGAAGGAGATCCTCATATCTCCTCCCCTAGGACTCTTACTCTAGCTGCTAACCAGGCCTTACAAAAGGTGGAAAAAGCCTTACAGAATACACAATTACAACGTATTGAGGATTCGCAGCCTTTCAGTTTGTGTGTCTTTAAGACAGCACAATTGCCAACTGCAGTTTTGTGGCAGAATGGGCCATTGTTGTGGATCCATCCAAACGTATCCCCAGCTAAAATAATAGATTGGTATCCTGATGCAATTGCACAGCTTGCCCTTAAAGGTCTAAAAGCAGCAATCACCCACTTTGGGCAAAGTCCATATCTTTTAATTGTACCTTATACCGCTGCACAGGTTCAAACCTTGGCAGCCACATCTAATGATTGGGCAGTTTTAGTTACCTCCTTTTCAGGAAAAATAGATAACCATTATCCAAAACATCCAATCTTACAGTTTGCCCAAAATCAATCTGTTGTGTTTCCACAAATAACAGTAAGAAACCCACTTAAAAATGGGATTGTGGTATATACTGATGGATCAAAAACTGGCATAGGTGCCTATGTGGCTAATGGTAAAGTGGTATCCAAACAATATAATGAAAATTCACCTCAAGTGGTAGAATGTTTAGTGGTTTTAGAAGTTTTAAAAACCTTTTTAGAACCCCTTAATATTGTGTCAGATTCCTGTTATGTGGTTAATGCAGTAAATCTTTTAGAAGTGGCTGGAGTGATTAAGCCTTCCAGTAGAGTTGCCAATATTTTTCAGCAGATACAATTAGTTTTGTTATCTAGAAGGTTTCCTGTTTATATTACTCATGTTAGAGCCCATTCAGGCCTACCTGGCCCCATGGCTCTGGAAAATGATTTGGCAGATAAGGCCACTAAAGTGATGGCTGCTGCCCTATCATCCCCGGTAGAGGCTGCAAGAAATTTTCATAACAATTTTCATGTGACGGCTGAAACATTACGCAGTCGTTTCTCCTTGACAAGAAAAGAAGCCCGTGACATTGTTACTCAATGTCAAAGCTGCTGTGAGTTCTTGCCAGTTCCTCATGTGGGAATTAACCCACGCGGTATTCGACCTCTACAGGTCTGACAAATGGATGTTACACATGTTTCTTCCTTTGGAAAACTTCAATATCTCCATGTGTCCATTGACACATGTTCTGGCATCATGTTTGCTTCTCCGTTAACCGGAGAAAAAGCCTCACATGTGATTCAACATTGCCTTGAGGCATGGAGTGCTTGGGGGAAACCCAGACTCCTTAAGACTGATAATGGACCAGCTTATACGTCTCAAAAATTCCAACAGTTCTGCCGTCAGATGGACGTGACCCACCTGACTGGACTTCCATACAACCCTCAAGGACAGGGTATTGTTGAGCGTGCGCATCGCACCCTCAAAGCCTATCTTATAAAACAGAAGAGGGGAACTTTTGAGGAGACTGTACCCCGAGCACCAAGAGTGTCGGTGTCTATGGCACTCTTTACACTCAATTTTTTAAATATTGATGTTCATGGCCATACTGCGGCTGAACGTCATTGTACAGAGCCAGATAGGCCCAATGAGATGGTTAAATGGAAAAATGTCCTTGATAATAAATGGTATGGCCCGGATCCTATTTTGATAAGATCCAGGGGAGCTATCTGTGTTTTCCCACAGAATGAAGACAACCCATTTTGGTTACCAGAAAGACTCACCCGAAAAATCCAGACTGACCAAGGGAATACTAATGTCCCTCGTCTTGGTGATGTCCAGGGCGTCAATAATAAAAAGAGAGCAGCGTTGGGGGATAATGTCGACATTTCCACTCCCAATGACGGTGATGTATAATGCTCAAGTATTCTCTTGCTTTTTTACCACTAACTAGGAACTGGGTTTGGCCTTGATTCAGACAGCCTTGGCTCTGTCTGGACAGGTCCAGACGACTGACACCATTAACACTTTGTCAGCCTCAGTGACTACAGTCATAGATGAACAGGCCTCAGCTAATGTCAAGATACAGAGAGGTCTCATGCTGGTTAATCAACTCATAGATCTTGTCCAGATACAACTAGATGTATTATGACAAATAACTCAGCTGGGATGTAAACAAAAGTTTTCCGGGATTGTGTGTTACTTCCATTCAGTATGTGAAATTTACTAGGACAGCTAATTTGTCAAAAAGTCTTTTTCAGTATATGTTACAGAATTGGATGGCTGAATTTGAACAGATCCTTCGGGAATTGAGACTTCAGGTCAACTCCACGCGCTTGGACCTGTCCCTGACCAAAGGATTACCCAATTGGATCTCCTCAGCATTTTCCTTCTTTAAAAAATGGGTGGGATTAATATTATTTGGAGATACACTTTGCTGTGGATTAGTGTTGCTTCTTTGATTGGTCTGTAAGCTTAAGGCCCAAACTAGGAGAGACAAGGTGGTTATTGCCCAGGCGCTTGCAGGACTAGAACATGGAGCTTCCCCTGATATATCTATGCTTAGGCAATAGGTCGCTGGCCACTCAGCTCTTATATCCCATGAGGCTAGTCTCATTGCACGGGATGGAGTGAGTGTGCTTCAGCAGCCCGAGAGAGTTGCACGGCTAAGCACTGCAATGGAAAGGCTCTGCGGCATATATGAGCCTATTCTAGGGAGACATGTCATCTTTCATGAAGGTTCAGTGTCCTAGTTCCCTTCCCCCAGGCAAAACGACACGGGAGCAGGTCAGGGTTGCTCTGGGTAAAAGCCTGTGAGCCTAAGAGCTAATCCTGTACATGGCTCCTTTACCTACACACTGGGGATTTGACCTCTATCTCCACTCTCATTAATATGGGTGGCCTATTTGCTCTTATTAAAAGGAAAGGGGGAGATGTTGGGAGCCGCGCCCACATTCGCAGTTACAAGATGGCGCTGACAGCTGTGTTCTAAGTGGTAAACAAATAATCTGCGCATGTGCCGAGGGTGGTTCTTCACTCCATGTGCTCTGCCTTCCCCGTGACGTCAACTCGGCCGATGGGCTGCAGCCAATCAGGGAGTGACACGTCCTAGGCGAAGGAGAATTCTCTTTAATAGGGACGGGGTTTCGTTTTCTCTCTCTCTTGCTTCTTGCTCTCTTGCTTCTTGCACTCTGGCTCCTGAAGATGTAAGCAATAAAGCTTTGCCGCAGAAGATTCTGGTCTGTGGTGTTCTTCCTGGCCGGTCGTGAGAACGCGTCTAATAACAAGAAAGTAGAAAGGTATTTTTCCCAATGAAGTGTCACTGAGTGTATCATTCACACTGTGTGTGTGTGTGTGTGTGTGTGTGTGTGTGTGTGTGTGTGCACGCGAGAGCATGTTTGTTATTTTTTGTTGTTGTTGTTGTTATTTGTTTTTTTTTTCTTACTGGGTTTTCTTTATTCATTTTTTAACTTCCAGTTGCTTTTGTTTTTTTTTGTTTGTTTGTTTTTAACAACAGAGAAAACAAGTAAAATTGGGTGGGTAGGGAGACTGGGAGGATCTGGGAGAAGGGAAATAATATGATCAAAATATACTACATGAAAAAAAATTTGAACCAAAAGATCTTTAGAAAAGATTTGTTTATTCTTGGCTGTGTGTGTATGTGCTTGTGTGAATATACCTGCACATGTGTGTGGGTGTTCATGCTTGTGTGTGTACAGAGACCAGAGTAGAGTTGATGTCCTTGTCTGTAACTCTCCTCTGTGCCTTCAAGGCAGGATATAGGACTTGCATTTTCTTGGCTAGGCTAGAAGCTAGCGAGCCCCAGTGCTCTTCTTTGGAGCTGGAGGTATCTACAGGTTATCTGCAGGGACATTCAGCTTGTTATACCAGGCACCAAGATATGAACCCTGGTCTTCATGCTTGTGACACAAGCCCTCTCAACTTGTGAGCTATCTCTCCAACCCATATAATTCTCTTTTAGAATGCTAATGTGTCCAGTGTGGCCTACAAGGGCACCCTGGGGTAGAGGCTGATGGAGAAGAGGGAAAAATCATAGGAAGTTTGTGTCAGAACTTTTCAACTTGAGCCATCACCAGGGCAGTGGCAGGCAGCACAGATTTTCATTGCTTGGATTATTAAATGGCATGCTTACTCCAGCTTGCTGGGGAGCCTCTGCCACGTGTGACTTTATGTCTGCCATGTCTTATACTGCTGCACGATGTATACCAGACAGAGATGTGTGTTACTGGGGATGAAGGAACAAAGTCTAAGTTGGTGTGAAATAAGGAAGTTGGGAGATGAAAAGCTAATTGGGAGAAGAGGACATATGGTATTATTGGTATTATTTTGGCTTTCTACACCACTCCCTGCTTGGGATGTTGGGACTTTTTTTGTTTTGGCACAGAGCAGTCTTCTCTCTGTTAGAAGCTCAGCTTTCTGACCTTTGTCACACTTGGACCACAGACATATGATTCATGTTGAATCCAGTCCACCAGAGTGGATTTTAACTTAGAAGAGAGGAGTAAGACCCAGCTAAGGCTATGCAGACTCTGTCTGAAGAAGGTACAGGTCAAAGGTAGCTAGGTCTATTTCAGATGGATTCTGACCCTTAAGAGACTCCATGAACAACTCTAAAATACAGTCCCTCATATTACATCTCTGAACCCAGATGCAAAAGCAAGCAAGCAAGCAAGCAAGCAAGCAAGCAAGCAAGCAAGCAAGCAAGCAAGCAAGCAAATACACAAATTGGGATGCAACATGCTTGGAAAGGAAGGGCATTTCTAATTCTCTCGTTTCAACAACAACCAAAAAATAGCAAGCCTGTCTCCTTGGCAGCACAATCCTGGAACGTTTTCATTGAACTCTAGATGTCAAGTGGACAGAAGAAAAAAAAAAGTTTGTGTCAAACCATTTTGGAAATTTTGAAAATGTTCTGGGGAAAAACGTGAAAGTAAAGTGGCTTGCATGACTACATAACGTCTTCTGAAAAATCTTTTGAATGTGAACACACTCAAAAAGCTTCAAGACAGAGATAAACAAATAGCATTTTCTCCATTCTGGGAGCACTTCCAGGGCTCTGGAGGCACGCATGATGCCGAGAAATGGTGCTTCTCTTCCCTCTGTCTATCCATGGCATCTCCATAATGGTAAGCGCAGAGCATATGCAGTCATGTGCTCTGAATACGCTTAGCACTGAAGAATCTTCTCTTGGGTCATCATGTATTAGCTTGAGTTATTCTGGCCAGGTAGTAGTCCCTGCTCTGAGCCAGCAGATTGCTTCTCGGTATTTAGTCTTTTTTTTTTTTTGAGATTTATTTATTTTTATTTATGTTAGTACATGGTCACTGTCTTGAGACACAAAAGAAGAGGACATTAGATTCCATTACAGATGGCTGTGAGCCACCATGTGGTTGCTGGGAATCAAACTCAGGACCTCTGGAAGGGCAGTCAGTTCTCATAACGGCTGAGCCATCTCTCCAGCTCCAGCTCGGGTACTTAGTCTTTGCTCATGTACATTCTGATAGATGCTGACTGTCAAAGCTTAAAGCAAGGTTAAGACCTCCAAATCCTGAAGTGAACTTAATTTATTCGGACATTTCCAACTTACTACAACCTATATTCAACTTCTTATCCACCCCGTAGCTTAAGGGTGAAGCTCTCAGCGTGATTTGACACAGACTATAAAGAAAGCAAGAAAACCCGATTTTCTTCAAAGGAAGAAACTCAAAACATGACCAACTGCAGCAGGGCTCGTCATGCAAATGGAGACCAAGTAGCCTTTTTGCTCCCAATTATGCCCAGTGTGGAAGGCCAGCGATTTAGAGAAATTTAACTCAAGGGAAAGAAAAATAATGGATCATCCATGGACCACTGGCTGTTAAATGAGAAATGAAGCCTTTTCATTCTTTTTTTTTCCCCCACCTGCTGAGCTGGCACTGAGAAATATGACACTAACTGATAGCTGTGTCCCAATTGTGCTACAGACCTCTCTGCTGGTTGGAACATGGTACTGAAAGGTATTGATAGGAATCTGTGCACAACATTTACATTTATATTATCAATTTATGATGTTCATATTCAGTGAGGACAGGGACCTTTGTTTGCCACCGTATCTGCAGGAGGTACAATAGTTGTGCTAGAAATGTTTGCTGAATTACTATAATCTGTCTGGAGAGAAGACCTGGCATGGCTGGGCCCCACACAGAGGCTGAGGCCCGTCTCATCTCCAGCAGCCTGAAGCCTGCTTTTGTGTGTGCAGGCATGTAAAGGTAATTACGATCATATTTTCTTACATTCCTGGGAGAAGTCAGGCACTGATTTCTGCCTTTTTCTATCGAGAAGGAATTCATTCTGACTCCTTTACAAATTCAGAAAATGAATGGCTCTGTTTCTAGCACAATGATGGCTAAGTACCTGGAACAATTTTCCTAACAAAACAGCAGAAATGCTAGCAAATGCATAGTCTTTAAAAGTCTTAAGACATGGATGGCTTTTGTAAAATAAGCTAGCAAATGTTTAGTGGTTCTTATCTAAGAGGGGATGGGAGCCAAGGATAGCAAACTGAAGTCTGGAAACTTCTTTACCCTGAGGGTGGTTGCCAACACAGTTACAACACAGTTACACTTGATCTTTGATTCTTCTCTTCTCTTCTCTTCTCTTCTCTTCTCTTCTCTTCTCTTCTCTTCTCTTCTCTTCTCTTCTCTTCTCTTCTCTTCTCTTCTCTTCTCTTCTCTCTCTCTCTCTCTCTCTCTCTCTCTCTCTCTCTCTCTCTCTTCCTCTCTCCTTCCCACTCCTCTTCCTTCCTTCCTCCTCCCCTCCCTTCCTTTCTTCCTTTCACTTTTTCAGTATAACAACTCTGTGTGAGAGAAAAAAGAAACACACATGCAGGGTAGGGAGAGAGTCCAATGCCTGTTCTAATTGTAAATGTGCCCTGGAACTAACACTCCATTTTATCCCTTCTACACACAAATTCTGAGGCAATGTATTTATGCACAAAGCAAATCAGGGGTTAAAGACTGAGAAGCAAGTCTTTTGATAATTAAAAACTTACTTTGCTCTTTGTGTGGACATTTAAGTCAAATTCATGTGCTCTAGGCAGTCCAAAATACTTCTAGTTTTAAAGTATTCCCAGAGTAGCACTATCTCAAACATCTGGTGAAAACAAGCTTACATACAAAAAGGAAGGAAAAAAAAAAGAAGAGAAAAGAAAAGAAAAGAAAAGAAAAGGGAAGGAAAGGAAAGAAAAGAAGAGAAAAAGTTCATGTTTACTGAAGGCCTTGAAGAATTCTTCTAAGAAGAACAGTTAATACACATTGTTAAACCTATAGACAGAAGAAACAGGTTTCCACAGGCGTTAGGTACCATAATGACCAAGTTCGTAATCCAAAATAAATATGATTACCATGTTTAAAGAAGAGCTTAAAATTTCTGTAGGGAACATAAAATTATAATGAGGGACTAAGCAGATTTGAAGAGGAACCAAATGCAAATTCCAGGAGTGAATTTCTAATAAAAATTAAGACCCGGAGTGTGAATAGACTTAATGTCAGTTAGAGAGAGGTAGGAGGAGGATGAGGACCTGGAAGGTAAGTCCAGCAGATTATCAGCAGGGCAGCACAGAGACACAAAACAGGAGACACATGGGGACCCTGGGAAGAACTCACACCTCCCTGGACATCAGCACAGGTGAGAATACACAGAGAACATGTGTGAAGAGGTAAGAGTGGAGAACTTTGCATAACTATTGAAGAATAAAATCTGCAGGTTCAAACTTCCTCCCGGTCTCTGGAAAAAGAAGTAGAAATGTGTGCACATCCAGGCACGCTGTAATGAAATTTTAGGATGTGGATGACAGAAGAGATCATAAAAGTAATAGCATACATGCGATTACTATTGTGGTGGTGCAAGACAGACTGGAGAAAAAGAGCTTCAGGTAGAAAGTGGACTTTGAAATGTTGCAAATAGAAAACATTTTATTTATTTCTTTTGTTAAGAATTTCATATATGGATATTGAATTCAAACCCTTTCCCTTCCCTCTCCTCCTTCACCTTCTCCCATCTCCTTCTTCTCTCCTCGAACTCATGGCCTCTTCGCGTTTAATTATTCTTGTTAAGCACATGCATGTGCAATTCATGCATGCACCTGTTGGGTTCGTTTTGTTTTGCTCACATGTTTACAGTTGATCAGGTGGGATTGGATCACCTACCAGGGGCCTTGTCCCTGGAGGAGGCTGACCCCTCCCTCTGCAGTCATCTATTGCCTGCAGTTCTTCTTCTAGGGGTGGAGTCTTGCACAACTTCCACCATCCACTGGCAGTCAAATAGTATTGTCATTTTTCAGGGCTTCTGTTTCTTGTCTTTACTTTTCCCAGGTAAGTCTGATGTAGGTTTTTTTTTTTCTTTCTTCCGGGTCCCTCTTCATAATGCCTGTGTCCTGCTATTTCCCTGTCCTGAGCTGCTTCTCCCACTCCCACTTCATTCCTCTTTTGTTCCTCATCCCTTCAGTTAGTCCAGGTTACATATTCACACCTAAAGGTTCAGAACTGAGTGAGATGTACAAATAAGGAGGACAATTAAGTATTTGTCTTTCTGGACCTGTGTTACCTCATTCAATCTATTTTCTAGTTTTATCCACTTGCCTGCAAATGGCATGATTTTATTTTACTTAGAGTTGAATGGTATTCTATGCAATATGAAGAGCCCATTTATGGTATCCATTCCTCAGCTGAGGGACATTTGGGTCCTTTAGGTTCCATTTCCCAGCTCTTGTGAGTAGAGAAGCAATGAACAGAAGATGTGGCCTTGCTACAAGTCCATCACTGGAGGTGGGCCTCAGGGGTCTAAAGCTGTAAACCACTTCTAGTTAACTGTTTCTGCTTCATGCTTCTAGTTTCCTCTTCCAGCCACCATGCCTGCCACTTAATGGTATGTCTTCTTATTATGAGGGACTCTTATCTCTCTGGATCCATAAACCAAAATAAACCCTTTCTTCCACGAGTTGTCTTGATCATGGTGTTTTATCAGAAAACAGTTTTAACAGAATAGTAGCCGATACAATGAATTAGAGCCCAGCCTGTGCTTCATAGACCCTGTCTTAATAAAAGCAAATAAAAGAAAATAAGACCAAGTGAAATAAAATAGAATTAAAAATAGTGTAAGTTTGGAGAAAGATGAGCGTTTAGAGTATTCGGAAGTCTGTGTGTTGCCCTACAAAGAGTGCTCATTAAGTTTATACTTTGATAATTAGCAGCACATAACTGAAAGAAGGAATGGGAAATAGTTATAACTTCCCACGGAGTCCAAGAGAAAAAAAAACTCTTTAAAAAAAATCCTCATTTGGTTACAACAAGATCAGCAAGTGTGAGAAAAGAAACAGAACAAGTGGAGTGAAAACAGGAAGCACAAACTAATTGAGGCTGAGCATCTCAGGGGTGAAGACTTAGAGCTGCTTATGCTGAGGACGTTGTCAGTCGGCAGCACACACCATGCAGCTCACATCACCTCTAGGTTCAACTTCAGGGGATGTGACACCCTCTTCTGGCCTCTGTGGGTGCCCACACAAACACACCCCCACACACAGACGGACATCACATTACATCACACACATCGTTAAAAACAAGTGAATAAATAAAAGTAGAACTATGTCAGTCATTTTATTAAATTAAAAAGACTAAATGAAGTTATTTAAAAGACTCAGAAAATTTAACAATACATCAAGTGAAGTTTTGGCTTACATATCCTGAATAATGATAACAATAATAATTGAAAATGGCTAAGATATATTAGTTTTCTCATTTCTGTGACAAAATACTAGGTAAGAAGTGACTTAAAGGATAAAGGGCCTTTTTTTTCTTTCTTTCTCGTAGTCCCAGAGGCTACAGCCTACTATGCTGGGGATGGCTTGAAGCATATGGCGACTGGGCACGTTGTATTCCCAGCCAGGAAGCAGAGAACAATTGGGCATTCCTGTTTAGTCTGGCTTCTTCTAGGCCAGCAGTTCTCAACCTGTAGGTTGTGACCCTGTTGAGGTGTTTCCAATAACCCTTTTACAGGGGTTGCCTAAGACCCTCAGAAAAGACAGATATTTTCATCATGGTTTCTAACAGTATCAACATTGCAGTTATGAAGAGGCAACTAAGTAATTTTATGGTTGGAGTTACCACAACATAAGGAACTATATTAAAGGGTCACAGTATTAGGAAGGTTGAGAACCACTGTTCTAGGTAGTCCAGAGCCCCATTTCACACACCGGTGCCTCCTACACTTTGGATGTGTCTCCCCACCTCAGTTAACCTCGTTTAGATAATCTCTCCTGGGCATGTTCAGAAGCTTAGTGGTCCTAGAGTCACCAAGCTGTCAATCAATATTAACCTACACATAGATATGAAGAGACATCTCACTGAAGAAAACAAGCCAGTGATAAATGATCTTCTACATCCTTCGACATTAGAGCTGCAAATTAAAACAAGAGCATCCTACTAGACTCATTTTAGCATGTCAAAAACCAGAAGAAAACGTGGCCTTCAAAACTCCTCAATCCCCCCAAAACAACAAAATAAAATAACAACTATAATACACAATACAGGTAAGACTCAACACAACAAGCATTCTCATGCATTCACGAATTGCTGATGGAAAGGTAGAAGAGTACAGCTGTATAGAAAAGTTAGAATCACTGCGGTGTTCTTTATAACCACCTCACACTAGATACAGCCAAGATGCCCTTCAACAGGGACTCGGATAAGCAAACGGGTAGTCCAGGCAATGAGGTTTTAGTCAGTGAGTAAAAGAAAACAAGTTATCTAAAGACTTTACAAACATTCTTTGAAATGAGAGATGCCATCCTTAAAGTCGTATGTGCTCTTTGATTACAATTATAGGAAATGCCTATGAAACATAAAGCTACAGACTGGAAGACCAGTGGTTACCACGGAGGGAGTAGAGGCACAGAGGAAGGACAGATGATATTCTGGCATACGATCTTCTGTGATGGTGGACACGTGACTTGATACTTTTAATCAGAATTCATGGAACTTATAGCACAGTGAACCTCATTGCATGTAAATTAAGAAAAAAAAGTCATTTAGGTTGTTGGGAGAATGCACACTGTGACAATAGGATCGCAGACTTTACCACAACTGTGTTTCATTTCCTTAATGTATTATGATTTCTTTTGAGACACGTTCTTATATATCCCAGCCTGATTTCAAACTGGTTTTGAAGCTAAAGGTGATCTTGAATTTCTTATTCTCAATCCACTTAGATTTGACCTTAGTACAAGGAGATAGAACTGGATCAATTCGAAATCTTCTACATGATAACAGCCAGTTGTGCCAGCACCATTTGTTGAAAATGCTGTCTTTTTTCCATTTGATGGTTTTAGCTCCATTGTCAAAGATCAAGTGACCATAGGTATGTGGGTTCATCTCTGGGTCTTCAATTCTGTTCCATTGGTCTACTTGTCTGTCATTATACCAGTACCATGCAGTTTTTATCACAATTGCTCTGTAGTACATCTTTAGGTCGGGCATGGTGATTCCACCAGAGGTTCTTTTATCCTTGAGAAGAGTTTTTGCTATCCTAGGTTTTTTGTTATTCCAGATGAATCTGCCGATTGCCCTTTCTAATTCGTTGAAGAATTAAGTTGGAATTTTGATGGGGATTGCATTGAATCTGTAGGTTGCTTTTGGCAAGATAGCCATTTTTACTATATTGATCCTGCCAATCCATGAGCATGGGAGATCTTTCCATCTTCTGAGATCTTCTTTAATTTCTTTCTTCAGAGACTTGAAGTTCTTGGCATAGAAATCTTTCACTTCCTTAGTTAGAGTCACGGGGAGATCTTTCCATCTTCTGAGATCTTCTTTAATTTCTTTCTTCAGAGACTTGAAGTTCTTGTCATAGAGATCTTTCACTTCCTTAGTTAGAGTCACGCCTAGGTATTTTATATTATTTGTGGCTATTGAGAAGGGTGTTGTTTCCCTAATTTCTTTCTTAGCCTGTTTGTCCTTTGTGTAGAGAAAGGCCATTGACTTGTTTGAGTTAATTTTATATCCAGCTACTTCACTGAAGCTGTTTATCAGGCTTAGGAGTTCTCTGGTGGAATTTTTAGGGTCACTTATATATACTATCATATCATCTGCAAAAAGTGATAATTTGACTTCTTCCTTTCCAATTTGTATCCTCTTGATCTCCTTTTGTTGTCGAATTGCTCTGGCTAGGACTTCAAGTACAATGTTGAATAGGTAGGGAGAGAGTGGACAGCCTTGTCTGGTCCCTGATTTTAGTGGGATTGCTTCAAGCTTCTCACCATTTACTTTGATGCTGGCCACTGGTTTGCTGTAGATTGCTTTTATCATGTTTAGGTATGGGCCTTGAATTCCTGATCTTTCCAAGACTTTTATCATGAATGGGTGTTGGATTTTGTCAAATGCTTTCTCAGCATCTATCGAGATGATCATGTGGTTTTTGTCTTTGAGTTTGTTTATATACTGGATTACGTTGATGGATTTCCGTATATTGAATCATCCCTGCAACCCTGGGATGAAACCTACTTGGTCAGGATGGATGATTGTTTTGATGTGTTCTTGGATTCGGTTAGCAAGAACTTTATTGAGGATTTTTGCATCAATATTCATAAGGGATATTGGTCTGAAGGTCTCTATCTTTGTGGGGTCTTTTTGTGGTTTAGGTATCAGAGTAATTGTGGCTTCATAGAATGAGTTGGGTAGAGTACCTTCTGTTTCTAGTTTAAGTGGATTAAGGATCTCCACATAAAACCAGAGACACTGAAACTTATAGAGGAGAAAGTAGGGAAAAGCCTCGAAGATATGGGTACAGGGGAAAAATTCCTGAATAGAACAGCAATGGCTTGTGCTGTAAGATCGAGAATCGATAAATGGGACCTCATAAAATTGCAAAGCTTCTGCAAGGCAAAAGACACCGTCAATAAGACAAAAAGACCACCAACAGATTGGGAAAGGATCTTTACCTATCCCAAATCGGACAGGGGACTAATATCCAATATATATAAAGAACTCAAGAAGGTAGACTCCATAAAATCAAATAACCCCATTAAAAAATGGGGCTCAGAACTGAACAAAGATTTCTCACCCGAGGAATACCAAACGGCAGAGAAGCACCTGAAAAAATGTTCAACATCTTTAATCATCAGGGAAATGCAAATCAAAACAACCCTGAGATTCCACCTCACACCAGTCAGAATGGCCAAGATGAAAAATTCAGGTGACAGCAGATGCTGGCGAGGATGTGGAGAAAGGGGAACACTCCTCCATTGTTGGTGGGATTGCAAGCTTGTACAACCACTCTGGAAATCAGTCTGGCAGTTCCTCAGAAAATTGGACATAGTACTACCGGAAGATCCAGCAATACCTCTTCTGGGCATATATCCAGAAGATGCCCCAACCGATAAGAAGGACACATGCTCCACTATGTTCATAGCAGCCTTATTTATAATAGCCAGAAGCTGGAAAGAACCCAGATGCCCCTCAACAGAGGAATGGATACAGAAATGTGGTACATTTACACAATGGAGTACTACTCAGCTATTAAAAAGAATGAATTTATGAAATTCCTAGCCAAATGGATGGACCTGGAGGGCATCATCCTGAGTGAGGTAACCCAATCACAAAGGAACTCTCACAATATGTACTCACTGATAAGTGGATATTAGCCCAGAAACTTAGGATACCCAAGATATAAGATATAATTTGCTAAAAACATTAAACTCAAGAGAACGAAGACCAAAGTGTGGACACTTTGCCCCTTCTTAGAATAGGAAACAAAACACCCATGGAAGGAGTTACAGAGACAAAATCTGGAAGTGTGACAAAAGGATGGACCATCTAGTGATTGCCATATCCAGAGATCCATCCCATGATCAGCTTCCAAACGCTGACACCATTGTATACACTAGCAAGATTTTGCTGAAAGGACCCAGATATAGCTGTCTCTTGTGAGACTATGCCAGGGACTAGCAAACACAGAAGTGGATGCTCACAGTCAGCTAATGGACCACAGGGCCCCCAATGGAGGAACTAGAGAAAGCACCCAAGGAACTAAAGGGAACTGCAACCCTATAGGTGGAACAACAATATGAACTAAGCAGTACCCCGGAGCTCTTGTCTCTAGCTGCATATGTATCAAAAGATGGCCTAGTTGGCCATCACTGCAAATAGAGGCCCATTGGACTTGCAAACTTTATATGCCCCAGTACAGGGGAACGCCAGGGCCAAAAAGGGGGAGTGGGTGGGTAGGGGAGGGGGGGTTATGGGGGACTTTTGGTATAGCATTGGAAATGTAAATGAGCTAAATACCTAATAAAAAATGGAAAAAAAAATAGCTTCCAACTAACATCGGCAAAAAAAAAAAAAAAAAAAAAATTTCTTATTCTCCAAATGTGAGACTACAGGGGTCTGCCACCGCTACCTAATTTGTCTGGTGCTAGGGGTTTTTAATGGTTTGACCATTTCAGACATTTATAAAATGAATTTTATTAATTTTCAATCCACTCTGCTTTTTCCTTTTCCTCTAGAACCCTTTATCACACCAAGTGCTCCCCTATTTTTATGTATTCTCTCTCTCCCTCTCTCTCTCCCTCCCTCCCTCCCTCTCTCTCTCTCTCTCTCTCTCTCTCTCTCTCTCTCTCTCTGTGTGTGTGTGTGTGTGTGTGTGTGTGTGTGTGTGTGTGTGTGTGTGCACTCCACTGAATTTAATTAGAGAGTTCCTAGCCTGATTATGGGTGGATTATTTTCTGGAGCTAGAGAAACTTCTCAGATGCTAAGCCACAGAATTAAGTGAAATTTCTTCCTCTAACAACCATTAGCTGCCTATAGTTCTCAAGGACAGTGGAGTCTTATGGGTCCCTCTTCCATCCATAATGAAATGTTGATGGGCTCCAGTCTTTAATCTAGTGGATTCACAAGTGCACTGGCTGTGTCATGTTAAGAAGACATCATTGCTCTATATGTATCCATCTGTTAGCTTTTGTTGGGATTGGGAATTGAACCAAGTGCTTTCTGCATATGGGGCATGTACTTTACTGAGTGATGTTCTGAGCCCTCAAATGGATTCTAAGAAGCTTCACTGAAGTGTGGGGGTTGTCAAACAACCTTTTACAATGGTTGCCTAAGACCATTGGAAAACACAGACATTTATAGTATAATTCATAATAGTAGTAAAATTACAGTTATGAAGTAGCAACAAAAATAATTGTATAGTGGGGAGTCACCACAACATGGGTGTGGAAGAAAAGATGCAGGCAATACATTGTAGCTGAAAATGAGTCCATGCAGGTATAGAGTAACTACACTGTGCACATATCCTAGAAGAGAGTGAGTGAATGTGTGGTAGAGGGTAGAGATAGGTTTTTCAATTCTTACACTTAAGAAAAGAGAGGAGGCTGAGATGATTCAGTGGAGTTAGAAGCTTATGGCTGCAACTAAATAAAAAATGATTATATATTAGAGCTGGAAAGATGGATCACTGCCCAAGATCATGTAGTGCTCTTCTACAAGATGTCAGTTTAGTTCTGGGCACCAGTGTGTTTGGTGCTTAAGTGGTTCACAAATGTCTACAACCCCAGCCCCTGGGGATCCAATGCCTCTGACCTCTGTGGGCGCTCATGTACATGTGTCCATACACACACCCACATGTACACACACACACACACACACACACACATGCACGCACACACACACACACACACACACACACACACACACACACACACAGAGATTTACACATAATTAAAGACTTTAAAACTTTTAAAAAGCAATTGCTTGTGAATTACTATCCAAATATTTTTTTTTTTGTTAGCTGAAAGTACCTAAAATAAGTGTCATCCCAGAAATGATGAACAGATCTTTGCTTGTAATACCACTATCCTAGAGTAGCTATCAAACCATTCGGACAAATGGCTGACTCTGGGACTGGGGTAGGAAATATATGAGTATGGGGCATCTCTCATGGCAATGTTCAGAATGTACCAAACAGATGTCAAGTGTTCACACAGCAAACACATATAAATAAAAACTCCCCAGCCATGTAGGCAGACCAAACTGGTGTAGAGATCAGCAAGAACTCCCAACACCCAAAGACAATGTAATTTGAGTAAGAAAGTTAAGATTAATATTGGTTTATAACCCAAAGTACAAAATAAATGCCCACAAGCCTGTAAACATATAAATAAATTATTGAATGAATAAATAGATGAGAGATAAAGACAATTTTCTCATCCAGAAACAGTTCAAATAATTTATATGGTATTTTTCCTCCAGGGAGGTGAGCTATAATCTTTATTGCCTAAATGTGGTCTGCGCACAGTGGCTTCCTTTCAAAGAATGTGGTATGGATGTAGGGAAAGAAAGAATAGTGGGAGAACCTGTCAGAGCATTTCAGCCATCCAAGTAAGGTCAACATCAATGAATGAAAATAACATTTCGCTTCTGTGGTTTTGTTCCCAAAACAAGTGCTCCAATTCTAATCATGAGAAAAGCAGCAGGTAGATCCTGACTGTGAGATAAAGCTGCAAGAATACACGATTCTTCATCTTTAAAATTGTAAAGGCAATCAAAAACAAAGAAAACTAAGAAATTACCGTAGCCAATAGGAACCAGAAAAAACATTATGACTTAGAAGGAGAGGTGGCTCCGTGGTTAAAACACTGCTTTCAAGCACAGAGACCTGAGTTCAATTCCCTGGACACATGTTAAAAGCCAGGATAAACTAGATGTGGTCCCAGTGTAGAGAAGAAAGGGAGAGCAGATCCCTGGAGCTTCCTGGCCAGACAGCCTAGTCTACTTTGAGGGTTGCAGGGGAGTGAGAGACCATGCCTCAAAAAAGCAAGGTGACTTGGTTTCTAAGGAACACATGGTTATCCTCTAGCCTACACACACACACACACACACTGAGAGAGAGAGAGAGAGAGAGAGAGACAGACAGACAGACAGACAGACAGACAGACAGACAGAGAGGAACTTGCGCCTGAACATGCACTAACACAGAATTTTGTTGTTGTTGAAAGAGGTAAACATTGTTCTTAAATGTAGCATTATATCCAAGTTAGTATCTTTATGTAGAAAAGGGAGATTAGGTGAAAACTAAGAAAATATGTTAACAAATAGCAAGAATGCATCTACATTGCTTCAATAATTACAATAAACACAGTAAATTCATGTAAGATGTTAATAATAAGGGAAATTGCTGTGAGGCAGTGGGGGCTCTACTGTATTTGCAACTTTTCTCTAAACCTGAAACTTTTACAATAAAGTCTCTTAATAGAGTTTCCAAAAGAAATAAATGTTGTAAATGTTACAGATAATATAAAAAGATAGTAATCTGGATAAAGTACAAACTCTAAATATATTTTGGCTATAAAGAAACATCTAAAATATGATAGCATTGCAAGGATAAAATTAAAAAAAAAAAGAAAAATGACATATAGGTGAAACCTAACCAAAAGGAAATGGGTACAGCTATTTTAAGATTAGAAAAGCTAAAATCCTGACTGGAGATAAAGGGGTTCACGAGAGAGAGAGAGAGAGAGAGAGAGAGAGAGAGAGAGAGAGAGAGAGAGTTTAAAAGTATGCATACCTTAATAACAGGACTTCTAAATAGTCAAGAAAATGAAACTTCAAGTGGAAATAGATACAACCATAAATCACGGTTTGTCATTTAATAACCCTCCCCATAACAAGCTGATAATATAAGCACTGGAATATAGGGTATTGAACAACATGGTGGAAACTTTTGACTTCATTGATATATATCGTCTTGACCAGCATAGTGCATGCAATATTTAAAAGTATAAGGGATATTTACCAACAGTGGTTATGTTATGAGACATAAAGCAAGTCTTAGTGAAATCTTAGAGGACACTCTTATTTGTTTATCTTTTGACATAGGGTCTCACTGTGTAGACCAGGCTGGCTTTGACTCACAGAGATCCACAGGCCTCCCCCTCCAGAGTTCTGGGATTAAAGGCATGTGCCACCATGGCTGATTAACAAAATCTTAGAAGTTGAAAACTATAGTGTGACCCTTCTGAGTACTATTCAAATAAGCTAGAAATCAATAGTAAAAGTGATAACCAAAAGAGTTAGCATCTAGTTAGAATCAGAAAGTGCTCCTGAGAAATACAGGTCCTTATAGAATTTAGAAAACATTATTATAATAAAGACATTATAATAAAAATATTGCAACCCAAAATGTGTGAGAATTGTGTTACTAAACTTTTTACATAATTAAAAAGTTAATCAAACACAGCAGTATGAAGGCACCAGCACAGCTTGATGATTTTATCTCAAGAGTACAATGTTTTAATGTAGAAAATGTATTGTGTTTTTATATTATACTACATTACTAGATGTATGGAGGGAAATTATATAGTAGCCTCAATGGGAGCAAAAATTGTCATCATTTACTGTAAACTTTCAGCAAACTGTTAGTAAAAAGGAATTTGTTAAAAATAAAATGAGGAGAATCTTCAACAAGGAAGGGGGTAGAGAAAATATTACTCATAATGGTTAAACTTCAAAAACATTCTCTTTTAAATAGACACTAAGATAGGAAGATACCATAGAAAGGGCAGTGGATATAGAGAATAATGATATATATACATTGACATGACACAATCAAACCCATTTTTGCATATGCTGACCCAAAAATTAATGGAAAAGGAAATAATCTAGAAAAGATAAGAATGGTGGCTCTTAGCACTTTTCCCAACCTTATTCTAAAGCCTAAAGAGTCCAGCCAATGAAATACACCCCAAAAATATATGTAGCTCAGATAGAACCAAACCCCTAACATTGCATTATTCAAAAATATAAATACTGTAGAGAGTTTTGTAGACTCTCAGCATAAATTATCAGAATTAATAAATTTAGTAACATTGCTAGAGACCTCATATAAAAAGTTCTATTATATTTCTGTATGTCAGCAACAGTTAGAAAATAAAAAATTTACACACAAGATTATGTGAAGTACTGCTTTAATAATTTACAATGTTATGAAACACTTTGTAAAAGGGAGTAATTTACAAGGCTGTGGGACATACTGAGTCTGCCATTCAGTGGATGTATCAAGAATTCAGTACCTTGAGAAGTCTTCACATGGACCAGACCTTAGGGTTGCCTTTTTGCCATGAACCCTTGGATGAGGCCCCTTCCTCTGGAAAAAGCTTCAAGTGTGTTTATTACTTGCAATAGTAGATCAGGGGATTTCCCAAGGCTGTTGTTCCTTGACTGTAAAGTCTAGCCACTCCGTGTATGTATCATCCACCAGGCAGACTTGGGTTGAGGAAAGCCAAAATGCAGGCTGCTTGCTCTGCATGGGTAATAGCACTTTCATCTCTGCAGGAGCTTCCTGTCTCCTGCCAGCATCATAGAGCAGAAATAGCACAACTTCTTAGCTTGTAAGTAGTGTAAAATCAAATCTCACCCCCAAAAAGTACCCAGCAGTTAATCTAATAAAAGATGGGTAAAATCTCTTAGAGGAAAAACTACAACCCTTCACTGGGAGACATTAGAGAAGTCAGGCAAGCTGAGGGATTCTCAGTGACTGGAGCACTCAACATAGTGAGGAGGCTTCTGACTCTGAGTTGATATACAGATTCAATATTACAGATATTTCATAGATTAGATAATTAATTTGGATATGTACAGTCATGAGCAGTCACACTTATATGACGAAAAAAAAAAAAGTCTTGTCATGTAGGTATCACAGATTATCTTAAAACCACAATAGTACCAATGGTGTGGTACTGAGGACAAGGTTGGCAGAAAGGCAATATGAGAAAGGTGACGTTGAAGAACTATTGTGGTAGATTTTCAAATAAATCATAACGAGATAATATCCTGTGAATATGAAAAGAAGTGAGGGGGAAAAAAGCAGAGTCAGAATAAAGTTGGGCTTCTTATACTGTGTTGTAGTAAATAGAATTGTATGGTTAAATCAGGCCAATAGAGGAGACATCATGTAAGTATTCTCAAAACAAAACAAAACAAAACAAAACAAAACAAAACAAAAAAACCACACACATAAAACCACCCAGGTAGATAAAAAACCCAAAATGTGACAGCAAAGTCACAAATCTGTTGAAAGTAGGAGAATAGATTCACGTTTCAGGTTTAAAACAGACCATCAAACAATTACTGTGTGAGTACCCTGGAACCAGAAAATAATTTTTATTAAAGACACCATAAAGGAAGAAAGGCAAACCCAAGCCACAACGAGATCTCTGCAATGCACACGACTGACAAGCGCTTCCTGTGCAGATGTCCAAAAATAACTCCCGTCAACAAGAAAGCGACAAGGAGCCCAGTAGAAATGCCTTAATGAGTTACCCAGATCTTCCAAATTTGACATATTTTATTATACAATATCAGGAAGGCACATTCTCAACATCACAGTGATCTCATCAGACAAGTTCTTAAGTATTAGGGAGCTGTCAAGCCTACTGTGGCAGATATACGATTTTCAACATTCTAATTTTCTCGGGGAGCTCAGATTGGATCACTGGTGAAAAAAAAATCAAATACTGTTGATTATTCTCCTTGAAGTGACAGGCTCAGTTGGTTCGTTTTTTTTGAAGAAGTGTCTGCCAAATACCCAATCTAAAACACCATAGTTTGCCTGTCATTTGTGCCTCCAAGTGAAAATGGTGTTTATTTCAGAAAACACAGCTAGCACAGCTGGCGACTCAGACAATCGCACAGGTTACTTTTTATGCCCCCTGTGAGAATTGTTCTGCTTGGGCAGGCTGTAGATGTGTGTCCACATTATTCTTGCTTGCTCATATCATGGGTAAGAGATGCCTTCTGGGTTACAATTTTACTTCTTTATTAAGGTTACTCTTTTTTAAATTTTCTTTTCCTGTCCAAGACAGTTTCTCTCTATTATATAGCTCTGATTGTCTTGGAACTCACTATGTAGATGAGGCTGTCCTGGAACTTGCAGAGATCTGATTGCCTCTGCCTCCTGAGTGAGTGCTGGGGTTAAAGGGATATCCCACTATGCCAGGCTCAGGGTCATTCTTAAATAAAACCAACATTTGGATGTTTTCTCTTCAAGTAAAGAATATAATCATTTTAAGTCTGTTGTCATTGCCTTGGTCCGTGCTAAGAGCCCTGATGTTGGGCCCACTATTAGTACAAATGTCAAAACAGTGAAGTCACACCATAAGTTACTTGAGCATAGTTTATGGGCTTCCTGAAGATGTGGCTTTGTAGCGCTTGACAATGGCTCCCCTAGGTGGGTGATTTCTCCAGCATCTACAACATGGTGGCAAGAATGGTACTTGAAATCCAGGTGTTTTTGGCTCAGTTTTCAGCAGTGGAATGACACAGAACCATTCTGGCTGATCTGGTAATATGGGTACTTTTTAACCTTTT
This sequence comes from Mus musculus, assembly GCF_000001635.26. Taxonomy (NCBI): domain Eukaryota; kingdom Metazoa; phylum Chordata; class Mammalia; order Rodentia; family Muridae; genus Mus; species Mus musculus. Next base: position 159,951,643 of record NC_000067.6, on the reverse strand, counting down.
TTTTTTTTTTTTTTTTTTTTTGAGACTTGTCAGGTTTAAAACTTGCTTTGTAGAGCAGGTTGACCTGGAACTCACAGATATAGAGCCACTCAACACTGCCTCTTAAGTGCTGGGATTAAAGGCTCACACCCCAATGCCAGGGTAACATGAGCACTCTCTTAACATATCCTACTTGGAAATATGTCGGCAGGTCCTTAGAAATGAATGTAGTAAGGCCAAAAATGTGGGGTGGGGGGAGAAAGGCCATGTTTCAACTTTTTCTTAAGCACCACCCTCTTACCTCTTAAAAGACTGGCCAAGATGTCATTAACCTATTCGTTACACCATATAATATACTTATTTTATAGGTTAAAATGTTTTTAGTGTTTTAAACTAAGGTTGACCTGAGGATGTCTCAGAACTTAGAGTCCTTAGAACATGAATTAATTGAATGCTTTATTCGGAAGGGTTCCTCAGGAAGATGGTTCAGCCTCAGCCGATCTGTGCAGTGGAGATGTAGTCTACCACTGGTGAGCGACTGGCCACGTTAAAATACAGCAGTGTCTGAATGCTACCTAGTCAAGCTGTTTCTGATGCTAATTTCTGGTTTTATCCACAAATACTGCTGCCCCTGTTTGCAGCAAAGTTCTCGGAACTTCATTTGGCTCTGAAGGCTGCCTAACTTGCCTTTATTCAAATTCTGTTCAATTTAATGTATGTGAACTTCTTCTCTTGAAAATTCCAAATAACAGAAACTGGCTTTAACAAGGAAACAACAGCAACCAAAAGGTGGGGACGTATTCAAACTCCAGGTCAGAGCTGACCCAGCCTCTTTGCAATGTAATCAGAGCCCAGCTTTTCCTGCTGTCTTGGTTTAACCTCATATAGTATCGGCTTCCTGCTGAGCCTGTTTTGTTTTCGTTTTTCATTAAAAGAAATGTATGCCATTGGCTCTAAAGGCTTCACCCACACACCACAAAATTCATAGGTAGTTAGAATATCATTTCTCAAGGCCAACCAAAAACATTTAGTGTAATATTTTTGGACCTATTTGGGACATGTGGTCACCACTGGACTGGTAATTGTGCTGATTGGTTTAGGCCTGGACAACTGTGTCCCTAGGTCATATTTGTAAAGGAGGTATGGTCTTTCCTCACTTTCCTCAAAGGGATTCCTTGGTTTTAACTGGGGCGGGAGGATTGCAACTGGCATCTAGTTGGTAGAGCCAGAGGTCATACGAAACATCCCACAGTGCACAGAACCTCCTGTCCTGTTGCTTATAATGCCATGTAGAAACCACTGTATGATCACAGAGAATTGTCTCGTTCAGAATGTCAGTAGTGCCAAGAATGGGAAATGCAATCCCAGAGGAAGATGTCAAATTCAGGGTGAAACTGGAGCAAAGGGAAAGAAAATGGACATGGGGAAACAAGCATCAAGTCTTCACACACACATTTCCCAGGCTCTAGGCCACTAGAGAGTCTTTCCTTTGGAAACTCAAGGATCATTTGTCTAGTCTCAAACCCCACTTGGGAAAGCAGAACTCATTTTTTCCTTTTCATTAGAAATATGAATGGGATTGAAGTGTTGTTGATTGAATAAGTATGGTAATATCTGAAGTAGGAGTTTATATAAACTTACCTTAGGTAGACCTAAGAATTATGATTTCTCCAAATTATTATGTTGTCTGTGGTTTCATTGCCTCCCACGTCACCAGCTAGATATGAAAGAAGCTGACTCCATGCTCACATCAAACTCTCTTATAATACTAGATTCTGTGAGATGGAGCTCCCAAAAGATTTGCAGAGATCTGCATGGTACTTTTCTCTACAAGCAAGAGAAAGCCCAGACTGTTGGAAATATCCTCTCAATCCATCCTGCTCCCTAGACATGGTATTTTTCATTTTGACTTGAATTCGTAGGGGGGAAAGGAGGCAAGGAACTTAAAATGCCTTTACCATTTTTGTTTTGGCTTCTTTTTGAGTCATCTTGAATGTATATCCCTGCCTCTTCCCATAGCTATTCCACAACAAGTTTTACCCATTCTATTTAAATCCCTGCATCAGGGTCTTATACGTAGTCCTAGCTGGCCTGGAACTTACTATGTAGACCAGGCTAGCCTTGAACTCATTCAGATATGCCTGCCTCTGCTCCTGTGCTGAGATTAATGACCTCAAGCTGATCGTATAGTCCTGAGTCCTCGCTTTGGCTCTCTTAGCACCATCTGGCACAGCTGATCTTTCTTTGCCTTGGTTCTTCCTGGTTTTTAGGCCTTCTGGATTTCTTCTCACTTCCCTACCCTTTCCTTTTCATGTTCTTTTTTCCTTGGCCTCTTGAAGTTGGAGTTCTCCACTACTAATTCTAATCCCCAGGCTTGCCAGGAAGAAAACAGCCCAAGATGCAATACCAGAAATAATAAGCCAATACAAAGAATATATTACGGAAGTTAGCTCTTTTGATGTTACTTCAACTGATGGCCAGGGGAGTGTGGGAGCCGAGGGACTCAGTTCTATTGAAGATGTAGATAACACAAATTGGACTTGTTTTGTTCTTTTCTCTTTTTTTTTTCATGCTGTGGGGGATGGTCATAAGGGTGGCTGCAGACATGACAGCACTGGGAAGTGAGGGTGACAGGGTATATGATGAGAAATTCCCAAAGAATCAATAAAAATATTATGTCAGAAAAAAGAGTGAATTAAAAATTTTTCTGAGAAACAAAGAGTGAGTTAAAAACTTTGCTGAGAAACAAAAAAAGAAACAACAACAACAACAACAAAAACTAAAAAGAAAGAGATAATAATTAACATAGACACCCACAGTCAGTAATCAAAAAAATGAAAAAAAAGTAAAAGAAGCCAGAAGTGGTGGTGCTAATCCCAGTGCTTGGGAGGCAAAGGAAGGCAGGTGGATCTCTGAGTTCAAGGCCAACCTGGTTTATGTAGTGAGTTTCAGGTCACCAAGGCTAAGTAGAGAGACTCTGTCTCAACAAACAACAACAACAACAAAATCCAAGCAAACAAAAAGAGAAATGATGCATTGAAATGTTCCTAGATGATTTCTGCCTTATCTGTAGTTTAATTACATATAAAGGGATAAAACCACTTTAATCAAAATGAGAAAATGTCACACAGCTTTGCTGTTTACAAAAACATGTTTTCGACTCAGACAATGATAGTTTTAAATTTAAAGGATGATCAAAGCCAGACTGTAAAAAGAATAATGAAGACAGCTGGTATCAAGATTCAGCTTTAAAATGAGAATTGATATTTTATATCAAATTTCAGACAAAGAAAAATATTTTATAAGCTCAAAAGGTCATTCTGTTATAAAAGCAGAACAATCATAAACACAAACACAATTACAGTGAGAAATAAAAACTTCAACAATAATAGTTGTAGAACTTCATGCTCTATTTTCAATAATGGGCAGAGCAATCCCTAAGGAGGTCAAAATGGGAAGAAGCAGCCGTCTAGCATCGTAAGTGATGTGTCTCTAACAGACATCGAGAGAGCAATCAAGCTCGCATTAGAAAATGACGTATTTCCCTCAAAAATACTGAGTATGTGCAGTTTTCTCCAGGTTAGACCACACAATAGCCCCATATAAATCTTAATGACAAACCTTAATGACATTATCTGAACCATGAAACATACTCTCTGTCTTCAGTGTAAATCTAAAATTGCAGGATGCTTGGAAATTTGCAAGCCGGTAAGGATTAAAACACTTCTAAATTACAGATACTTTAAAGAAGTAAGCACAAAAGAAATTGGAAACACCTTGCATTTGATGAAAACGTGGAAAGGTATCTTTTATTTCCAGCTGAAATTGTCATCTTGGAGACTTACTGTTGAATAAGCTCACCCTTTCTAGTTCTTTCTGAACTCTGGCTGGTTGATTGAACTCAGCTCTTCTGACTCAAACTCCTCTCCAAGCTGACTCATTCTCTCTGGTTTCTCTCAGCTTCTCACTGAATTGTTCTGCTTTAGCCTCAAACTAACTCGGAAAATTTGTTCTAATCTTCTGGTTCCTCGTACTGTGGCTTCAACCGCCTCTGATGACCTGCCCTGAACTGTATGAACTTCACTCCGCTTTGACGTCTTAACTCAAGTGAATTGAACTCACTGAACTGCCCTCTACCACATGTCATTGTCTGGGATTAAAGGTACGTAGTAAAGGTCTGTGTGTATTCTAGCTAGAGGGATTATAGGTGGTTTTAAAGGTGTGTAGTATTTCTGCATTCCAGTCAGATCACACAGACCTAGAAGGTCTTTGGATATGATCCCTTGCCAAAGCAGCCATGTTTCTGGATTAAAATTCCTATACAAAACTGAAGGCACACCATGTCAGAACTAAATGGAGCGAAATCTGTTTAGAGAGAAATTTATAGCTATAAGAAGCAAAGGACTACGAGGTTTCTTATGCAAAACTATTAATACAATATTGAATCAAGCCCAAGACATTAGTGAAGCGTGAGATTCTTTTTTATAAAAATTTTTTATTAGATATTTTCTTCATTAACATTTCAAATGCTATCCCATAAGTCCACTATACACTCCCCCCACCCTGCTCCCCTACCAAATCACTTCCACTTCTTGATCCTGCGTTCCCCTGTACTGGGGCATATAAAGTTTGCAAGACCAAGGGGCCTCTCTTCCCAATGATGGCCGACTAGGCCATCTTCTGCTACATATGCAGCTAGAGATACGAGCTCTGGGGGTACTGGTTAGTTCATATTGTTGTTCCTCCTATAGGGCTTCAGACCCCTTCAGCTCCTTGGGTACTTTCTCTAGCTTCTCCATTGGGAGCCCTGTGTTCCATCTTATAGATGACTATGAGCATCCACTTCTGTACTTGCCAGGCACTGGCATAGCCTCACAAGAGACAGCTATATCAGGGTCCTGTCAGCAAAATCTTGCTGACATATGCAATAGTGTCTGGGTCTGGTAGCAGTTTATGAGATGGATCCCTGGGTATGGCAGTCTCTGGATGGTCCTTCTTTCTGTCTCAGCTCCAAACTTTGTCTCTGTAACTCCTTCCATGGGTATTTTGTTCCCCATTCTAAGAAGGAATGAAGTACCCATACTTTGGTCTTTCTTTTTCTTGAGTTTCATGTGTTTTGCAAATTGTATCTTGGGTATTCTAAGTTTCAGGCTAATATCCACATATCAGTGAGTGTATATCATGTGTTTTCTTTTTTTATTTATTTATTAGGAATTTTCTTCATTTACATTTCCAATGCTATCCCAAAAGTCCCCCATACCCTACCGCCCCCCACTCCCCTACCCACCCACTCCCACTTCTTGGCCCTGGCATTCCCCTGTACTGAGGCATATAAAGTTTGCAAGACCAAGGGTCGTTTCTTTCCAATGATGGCCGACTAGGCCATCTTCTGATACTTATGCAACTAGAGACACGAGATACTGGTTAGTTCATATTATTTTTCTACCTATAGGGTTGCAGACCCCTTTAGCTCCTTGGGTACTTTCTCTAGCTCCTCCATTGGGGGCCCTGTGATCCATCCAATAGCTGACTGTGAGCATCCACTTCTGTGTTTGCTAGACCCCAGCATAGCCTCACAAGAGACAGCTATATCAGGGTCCTTTCAGCAAAATCTTGCTAGTGTATGCAATGGTGTCATTGGAGGCAGATTATAGGATGGATCCCTGGGTATGGCAGTCTCTAGATGGTCCATCCTTTCATCTCAGCTCCAAACTTTGTCTCTGTAACTCCTTCCATGGGTGTTTTGTTCCCAATTCTAAGAAGGGGCAAAGTGTCCACACTTTGGTCTTCGTTCTTCTTGAGTTTCATGTGTTTTGCAAATTGTATCTTGTATCTTGGGTATTCTAAGTTTCTGGGCTAACATCCACTTATCAGTGAGTACATATCATGTGAGTTCTTTTGTGATTAGGTTACCTCACTCAGGATGATGCCCTCCAGGTCCATCCATTTGCCTAGGAATTTCATAAATTTATTGTTTTTAATAGCTGAGTAGTACTCCATTGTGTAAATATACCTCATTTTCTGTATCCATTCCTCTGTTGAGGGGCATCTGGGTTCTTTTCAGCATCCGGCTATTATGAATAAAGCTGCTATGAACATAGTGGAGCATGTGTTCTTATTACAAGTTGGAACATCTTCTGGGTATATGTCCAGGAGAGATATTGCTGGATCCTCCAGTAGTACTATGTCCAATCTTCTGAGGAACCACCAGACTGATTTTCAGAGTGGTTGAACCAGGTTGCAATCCCACCAGCAATGGAGGAGTGTTCCTCTTTCACCACATCCTTGCCAGTATTTGCTCTTTCTTGAATTTTTGATCTTAGCCATTCTGACTGGTGTGAGGTGGAATCTCAGGGTTGTTTTTATTTGTATTTCCCTGAAGATTAAGGATGTTGAACATTTTTCAGGTGCTTCTCAGCTATATTCCTCAGTTGAGAATTTTTTGTTTAGCTCTGTACCCCATTTTTAATGGGGTTATTTGATTTTCTGGAGTCCAGGTTCTTGAGCTCTTTGTATATATTGGATATTAATCCCCTATTGGATTTAGGATTGGTAAAGATCCTTTCCCAATCTGTTGGTGGCCTTTTTGTCTTATTGACAGTGTCTTTTGCCTTACAGAAGCTTTGCAATTTTATGAGGTCCCATTTGTCAATTCTCCATCTCACAGTACAGTCCATTGCTGTTCTGTTCAGGAATTTTTCCCCCTGTGCCCATATCTTTGAGGCTTTCCCCCGTTTTCTCCTCTATAAGTTTTAGTGTCTCTGGTTTTATGTGGAGTTCCTTGATCCACTTGGACTTGAGCTTTGTACAAGGAGATAAGAATGGATCAATTCTCATTCTTCTACATGATAACTGCCAGTTGAGCCAGCACTATTTGCTGAAAATGCGGTCTTTTTTCCTCTGGATGGTTTTAGCTCCTTTGTCAAAGATCAAGGGACCATAGGTGTGTGGGTTCATCTCTGGGTCTTCAATTCCATTCCATTGATCTATCTGTCTGTCAGTACCATGCAGTATTTATCACAATAACTCTATAGTACAGCTTGAGGTCAGGCATGGTGATTCCACCAGAGGTTCTTTTATTGTTGAGAATAGTTTTTGCTATCCTAGGTTTTTTGTTATTCCAGATGAATTTGCAAATTGCCCTTTCTAACTCAGTGAAGAATTGAGTTGGAATTTTGATGGTGATTACATTGAATCTGTAGATTGCTTTCAGCAGGATAGCCATTTTGACTATATTAATCCTGTCAATCCATGAGTGTGGGAGGCCTTTCCATCTTCTGAGATCCTCTTCAATTTCTTTCTTCAGAGACTTGAAGTTCTTGTCATACAGATCTTTCACTTCCTTAGAGTCACACTAAGATATTTTATATTATTTGTGACTATCGTGAAGGGTGTTGTTTCTTTCTCAGCCTGTTTATCCTTTGTGTAAAGAAAGGCCATTGATTTGTTTGAGTTAATTTTATATCCAGCTACTGTACTGAAGCTGTTGATCAGGTTTAGGAGTTCTCTGGTGGAACTTTTAGGATCACTTATATATACTATCATATAGTCTGCAAATAGAGATATTTTGACTTCTTCCTTTAGAATTTGAATTCCTGTGAACTTCTTTTGCTGTCTAATGACTCTGGGTAGAACTTCAAGTACTATATTTAATAGGTAGGGAGAAAGTGGGCAGACTTGTCTATGCCCTGATTTTAGTGGGACTGCTTCAAATTTCTCTCCATTAGTTTGATATTGGCTACTGGTTTGCTGTATATTGCTTTTATTATGTTTAGTTATGGGCCTTGAATTCCTGATCTTTCCAAGACTTTTATCATGAAGTGGTGTTGGATTTTGTCAAATCCTTTCTCAGCATCTAATGAGATAATCATGTGGTTTTTGTCTTTAAGTTTGTTTATATAGTGGATTACGTTGATGGGTTTCTGTATATTAAACCATCCCTGCATCCCTAGGATGAAGCCTACTTGATCATGATGGATGATTGTTTTGATGTGTTCTTGGATTCTGTTTGCAAAAATTTTATTGAGTATTTTTGCATCGATATTCAGAAGAGAACTTAGTATGAAATTCTCTTTCTTTGTCAGATTCTTGTGTGGTATAGGTATCAGAGTAATTGTGGCTACATAGAATGAATTGGGTAGGTACCTTCTGTTTCTATTTTGTGGATTAATTTGATAAGAGTTGGAATTAGGTCTTTGAAGGTCTGATAGAACTCTGCACTAAACCCATATTGTCCTGGGCTTTTTTAGATTGGGAGAATATTAATGACTACTTCTATTTCTTTAGGGGAAATGGGACTGTTTAGATCGTTAATCTGATCCTGATTTAACTTTAGTACCTGGTATCTGTCTAGGAAATTGTCCGTTTCATCCAGGTTTTCCAGTTTTGTTGAGTATAGCCTTTTGTAGTAAGATCTGATGATGTTTTGGATTTCCTCGGGTTCTGTTGTCATATCTTCTTTTTCATTTCTGATTTTGTTAATTAGGATACTGTCCCTGTGTCCTCTAGTGAGTCTGGCTAAGGGTTTATCTATCCTGTTGATTTTCTCAAAGAACCAGCTCCACATTTGGTTAATTCTTTGAGTAGATCTTTTTGTTTCCACTTGGTTGATTTTAGTCCTAACTTTGATTATTTCCTGCCATCTACTCCTCTTGGGTGAATTTTCTTCCTTTTGTTCTAGAGCTTTTAGGTATACTGTCAAGCTGCTAGTGTATGCTCTCTCTTGTTTCTTTTTGGAGGCACACAGAGCTATGAGTTTTCTTCTTAGGACTGCTTTCATTGTGCCCCATAAGTTTGGGTATTTTGTGGCTTCATTTTCATTAAACTCTAAAAAGTCTTTAATTTCTTTCTTTATTTCTTCCTTGACGGTGGAGTACAGTGCTGTTCAGTTTCCACATGAATGTTGGCTTTCTATTATTTGTGTTGTTATTAAAAATTATCCTTAATCCGTGGTGATCTGATAGAATGCATGGGATAATTTCAATATTTTTGTATCTGTTGAGGCCTGTTTTGTGACTAATTATATGGTCTTTTTTGGAGGAGGTACCATGAGGTGCTGAGAAGAAGAATATCCTTTTGTTTTAGAATAAAATGTTCTGTAGATATCTGTTAAATCCCTTTGTTTCATAACTTCTGTTAGTTTCAATGTGTCTCTGTTTAGTTTCTGTTTCCAGGATCTGTCCATTGATGAGAGTGGGGTGTTGAAGTCTCCCACTATTATTGTTTGAGGTGCAATGTGTGGTTTGAGCTTTACTAGAGTTTCCTTAATGAATATGGATGCCCTTGCATTTGGAGCATAGATATTCAGAATTGAGAGTTCCTCTTGGAGAACTTTACCTTTGATGAGTATGAAGTGTCCCTCCTTGTCTTTTTTGATAACTTTGGGTTGGAAGTCGATTTTATTCGATATTAGAATGGCTATTCCAGCTTGTTTCTTCAGACTGTTTGCTTGAAAAAATGTTTTCCACCCTTTTACTGTGAGGTAGTGTCTGTCTTTGTTCCTGAGGTGTGTTTCCGTATGCAGCAAAATGTTGGCTCCTGTTTATGTAGCTAGTTTGTTAGTCTCTGTCTTTTTATTGGGGCATTGAGTCCATTGATAGTAAGAGATATTAAGGAAAAGTAATTGTTACTTCCTGTCATTTTTGTTGTTAGAGCTGGGATTCTGTTCTTGTGGCTATTTTCTTTTAGGTTTGTTGAAGGATTACTTTCTTGCTTTTTCTAGGGCATCATTTTCCTTCTTGTGTTGGAGTTTTCCCTTTATTATCCTTTGAAGGGCTGGATTCCTGGAAAGATATTGTGTGAATTTGGTTTTGTCATGGAATACTTTGGTTTCTCCATCTATGGTAATTGAGAGTTTTGCTGGTTATAGTAGCCTGGGCTGGCATTTGTGTTCTCTTAGGGTCAGCATAATATCTGTTCAGGATCTTCTGGCTTTCATAGTCTCTGGTGAGAAGTCTGGTGTAATTCTAATAGGTCTGCCTTTATATGTTACTTGACCTTTTCCCCTTACTGCTTTTTATATTCTATCTTTATTTAGTGCATTTGTTTTTCTGATTATTATGTATTGGGAGGAATTTCTTTTCTGGTCCAGTCTATTTGGAGTTCTGCAGGCCACTTGTATGTTCATGGGCATCTCTTTCTTTAGGTTAGGGAAGTTTTCTTCTATAATTTTGTTGAAGATATTTACTGGCCCTTTAAGTTAAGAATCTTCATTCTCATCTATACCTTTTATCCTTGGGTTTGGTCTTCTCATTGTGACCTGGATTTCCTGAATGTTTTGAGTTGGGATCTTTTTGCATTTTGCATTTTCTTTGATTATTGTGTCCATGTTTTCTATGGAATCTTTTGCACAAGAGATTCTCTCTTCCATCTCTTGTACTCTGTTACGGATGCTCATATCTTTGGTCCTGATTTCTTTCCTAGGATTTCTATCTCCAGAGTTGTCTCCCTTTGGGTTTTCTTTATTGTTTCTACTTCCATTTTTAGATCTTGGATAGATTTGTTCAATTCCATCACCTGTTTGGTTGTATTTTCCTGTAATTCTTTAAGGAATTTTTGTGTTTCCTCTTTAAGGTCTTCTAACTGTTTAGCAGAGTTTTCCTGTAATTCTTCGAGGGATTTTTCTGCTTTCTCTTTAAGGGCTTCTACCTGTTTAGCAGTTTTCTCCTGTATTTCTTTAAGTGAGTTATTAATGCCCTTCTTAAAATCCTCTACCAGCATCATGAGATACGATTTTAAATCTAAATCTTGCTTTTCGGGTCTGTTGGGGTATCCAGGACTTGCTGTGGTGGTCATACTGGGTTCTGATGATGCTGAGTGGTTTTGGTTTCAGTTAGTAAGATTCTTATGTTTGCCTTTTGCCATCTTGTAATCTCTAGTGTTAGATGATTTATCTGTCTCTGGTTGGAGCTTGTTTCTCCTGTGATTCTGTTTGGCTCTGTCAGCACTCCTGGGAATCTAACTCTCTCCTGAGTCCCAGTGGTCAGAGCACTCTCTGTAGGCAAGCTCTCCTCTTGCAGGGAAGGTGCACAAGTTCCAGAGCTCAGATCTACCTCTTGGCTGAAGATGAAGGCCCGAAGGGACCCTGTCCAAAAAGCTCTGTTGCTTCTGCGGCCCACGTGCTCTCCTGAGCAGACTGGTCTCTGAGAGACCTGGGATATAAGATGGTGCTCTCACCTGAGTCCCAGGGTCAGAACCCTCCCTGGAGGCTGACTCTCTTCTGGCTGGGAAGGTGCCCAGAGGTCTGGGTCTCAGCTCTGCCTCCTGGCTGAGGGTGAAGGCCCGAATGAACCCTGAAGAAGCTCTGGTGCTTCTGTGGCCCATGTGCTCTCCTGTGTGGACTGATCTCTGAGAGACCTGGGATACAAGATGGTGCTCTCACCCGAGTCCCAGGGTCAGAGCCCTCCCTGGAGGCTGACTCTCCTCAGTGATCCTAAGATCCTGGGTGTGCTAGGGCACCTGCATCATGAAGAGTCCTGTGGGGACTTTGGGGCCGTCCACTGAGTTCAGGTCCAAAGTGGCACTCCATTGCTGCCTTTCAGAGGTTATATTCTGCTCTTGCAAATTCATTGCCCCTCAAGTTCTGGCTATTTCTTTTCTAAACATCTCCTGAAAAAAAAATCTATCTCACAACTTAGCTAAAATCACATGAATCCAAGCTACAATAATATTGTACCTGAACTCCTTGAAACTTTCCTCCAGAACCTCCACCATTTATATATCTAAAGTGAATATTTGCATTTGTAACTCGGGTCATCTCACTCACCGGCTCAAGACCCTACTATGGCTCTTCACTCTTTTCAAACGTGATCAAGATTCCTATGTGGATGGCAGGGTTCTGAGCAGTCAGTACTCTCTTTTTCAGCTGCATCTGTGTACTGATGCCTACCCATCAGTGTTCCTGCTTCACTGGCTTTCCCTTGTTTTCCCACACAGCACCAACAGACAGGGAGAGTTTCCCATGTCTTTGCTGATGAGTGAGCAAATGACTCCATGGACAAATGAGGGGAGGAATGAATATGCCAGGTTGGGAGAATTTAGCTCAGGCAAGATGCTGCGCTCAGAGGACATGATTTCCTGTCTTGCCCAGCCGGTGTTCTCTCTGGCAGGTGTTCTGCATGAGGAAGCACTGTCTTACTTTCAGTGTGGTAATCCCAACAGGGAGAACTGTAGCAGAGAGCCTCCATGCCTCTGTGCACCTGTGAGAGTGGCTACGAGACCAGCAGACTGAAAACAACAGACACAGGAAGGTAAGATGCATCCAGGCCACCTGGTGCTGCTTAGCAGGAGTGAGGGCAGATGATCCCATTTTTCTTTTTACAGGTTTAGTGCTTAGAGCAGGTACATACAGATAGATGATGATAATAGACGATGGTCAGTGATACTGATGAGAAGTGAGCCCTTACCTTCAAGATGCAGACCCTGAATTTTTGTGCCTGTTAGCTTTGGGCCTCTTTACAGTACCAGACAAAATGGGGACTCAGGGCTGGCATCTGTGACAATTGTCCTGATCCTAGCACACTGAAGAAATAGAGCGTGAAAGGTCACCCGCAGTGAGGTAGAAATGGGAGCAAGGTTGGAGTATTCTTAGGGAGCCTGTGCCTCTATCAGTGGGATGTTTTGCGTTCATTCTGGGATATAGGAAGAAGTGTTTTTCCTATGTGAGATTTCTGTGAAGACTTAGGGCAAGACTCTGCTAAGACATGGAAGGGGGAATTCAGAATAACTTTATAAATAAAGGTTCTTAACATCTGGTCACATTTATATCTTTATATCAAAGAGGGATTAAGGCTCTAAGCTTGTGTGGGGGAATGGGTAGGATGGTCACTTGAGTAACCCAGAGATAAATCTAGACACTCCACCCAACACATGAGAAATCCACAGGTCCTCAAAAGCCAACCAGAACCCCTTCTCTAAAGTTCTCAGTCCTGCAGGCACTCTAACAGGTTCCAGTCAGTGGAACTTCTCTGGCCTTTTCACCTGCATAGCTGCCTGCGGATTTTTGAAAACGCAGAGCAACCTCTTTGTATGAGTCACCTTTCATCTCCACTTCCTCCACCCTCACCTCTTTCTGTTCTCAAGGAACTATCAGCTAACTACTGACAGCAAGCATTTTCTTTAAGCAATTCAGTTGCTTGGAGGAACTATGTTAGTCAAGTTTCAGGCCATCTCACTACTCAGACAATATGAAGGAATTTATGATTTAAGGCTTTTTTTTTTTAATTCATGATGATGATGATGATTTATCATTGAGTGTCTCTCTGTGTGTACTCAAGTGTGGGGGTCAGAAGACATCTTTTAGGAGTCATTTGGTCCTCCTACCTTGTGGAGGCAGGGTCTCTAGTGTCATTTCTGCTATGCTATGTACTATAGGTAACTGTTCCACAAGGTTTTCAGAAATTCTGCCCCCTCCCCCCCAATGTCAACTAGGAATTCTGGTATTACACATGCACATCACTATATTTGTCTTTTTTTTTTCTTTTAATGTGGGTAACAGAACACAGGCTGTCAGGCTGGCATTTTATCCATTGAGCCATCTCACTAGCCCTGATTTGGTACAGGGTCTCATGTATCCCATGCTGGCTTTGAACTCACTTTGTAGCCAGGGACTGCCTTAAATTCCTGATCATCCCCCCTTACCTGTCAAGTGCTGGGATTCCAGGCCTGTGTCACCACGACTGGTTTTATATGATGCTGAAGACTGAACCTTGGGTCGCCTTGTGTGTGCTAGGTAAGCACTTTACCAGTTGTCTACAGCCCTAGGCTCTGAGACTGATTTATGATATCTTTTAATTTCTACTGAATCATCACATTCTCAGTTCTAATAAATGTCTTTTGCAATGTACTTCCTATATATTAAAATGGTTGCCTCCCCTAACAGTTTGAGAACTGTGGGGTGGCTGTCTTTATTCATTTTACAGAGAAAGATATTGCATTTCAGGGAGTCAGGAGGACCCACCCTGGGCATTCCACCAGTCTGAAGCACTAGTTATTTAGCCACAAGCCTTTTGCCTTTAAGTATAATGCTTGTTTCTCTGAATGCTAAGAGAGTCTCAAGCTAAACAGTTCCTGAATAGTTTAGGGATCTACCCTCGTTTTTAGCACAGGTAAAGTTGTTAAGTGTCTTTCAGAAGTCTAAGAAACAACTGGTCCAATGCAGTTTACATAGACTTTTCTGCAGTGGCACAGGGTTCTGGGCTAAATGTTGAGATTAGAAGTAGGAAAATCCAAGTTCTGCCTTCATAGAGCTCAGACATGAGAGAAATTTTCTTGTCAATGATGTCTTCCCAACCCTTTTCCAATGCCCTTCAGCCCTCTAGAAAGAAAAGAAACAATTTCTTTTGCCAAGCTGGAGGTCTTGCCTCCTTAGACTGTCTTGATCTGGGAAGAGGAAAAAGAAAATGGTTCTGGAAATCTGGGAATGGGCTTCAGTCAGACTCTGACAGTAGCGAGCTGCTTCAGTGGCTATTCATCCGGACCAAGAGCCTATGGCAACCAAGAATGTGGTGAGAAACAGCATATCTCTCTCCCATAGCACCAAGATGTGTAGTGATACCTCTCCATGCCCATGAGCTCTGTGGTTATACACAGCCCAGCATGAGGAGATGCCGTCAGGTTCTCTTGAGAGCTAGACCGGTCTGTGTAATTAAGAGAAACAAATAGCTGAGCAGAATCTTGGACCAAGGGCCTAGTCTTAGGTAAAATTTTGAGATTTAAAGAAAGAAATACAATCTTTCCTACAAAGTTTAGTGCTGAGCTTACCAATCATTTCTTTCTTTTAAGGAGACAGGGCATTGGAGACTTCGAGGTACTTGGGGACCTCACACAATCTCTACCATTTGTTATTGTCCATCAGGTAAAACAATAGAGCCAAAGGGCTAATTTACAGTGACTCTTGGTTTGAAGCCCAGTTGACTTCAGGAGAGCCAGGGTAAAGCTAAGTCAGACTCCATTCCCTACAAGATACCAACTGGAATCTAATCTTGGACCATAAAAATACCCAGAGTAATTCCTCCCAAAAGGGGAGTAAAATAAACTAAATAAAACACAGCTACATTTTTCAAACATTTATAAATTATATAAAACAAATTTAATAGAAAACTGCAACAGTGTTCCAGCTGGGGGATGCCGTTTGGGTTTTGAACTGAAATGAACTGGCCGATGCTTACTAACTTGTTGCTTCCAGACTCTACAATGCCTTTATAAGTGTCTCTCTATAGAGGGTGACATTTATTTGGCCAGGGCAAATTTTGTTGTTACTACTTAGTGGGATGGGGATGGTCTTACTGGAATTTGGTGAGTAGATGCCCTGGCTGCTGCTAAATGTTGCAATGTACAAGACAGTTCCCCAAGACAGAGAAATATCTGATCCGAATAGCAATAGCAATAGGGCATTGAATATCAATTCTCTTATAAGCATGGGCATTTAAAACTTAGTTGTTATCTGAATCTTGTTTTATTTATTTATTTATTTATTTTTTCTTTAAGGGGTGTGGGTTGCAAGTACATCTGCCCAAATATTTCAGAATTTAAACGACATGTGGTAGGGTCTGGTGTGATGGTTTGAATATGCTTGGCCCAAGGAGTGTGGCACTATTAGGGGTGTGTGAGTTTGTGGGAGTAGGTGTGGCCTTGTTGGAGGAAGTGTGTCATTGTGGGTGTGGGCTTTAAGACCCTCTTCCTAGCTCCAGTCTTCCTCTGTTTGCCTTCAGAGCAAGATATAGAAGAACTCTCAGCTTCTCCCACACCATGCCATGCCTGTCTGGGTACTGCCATGTTTCCTGCCTTGATGATATTGGACTGAACCGCTGAACCTGTAAGCCAGCCTCGATTGAATGTCCTTTATAAAAGTTGCCTTGGTCATGGTGTCTCCTCACAGCAATGGAAACCCTGACTGACACATCTGGGAATGGCATAGGAGGGCAGAAGTAGATCTCTGTGGACTTCTTTAACAACTCCTCCTGGCAATAGGCCCACCCACTTACCCTTAAGATCCTGGATTGACCTTGTTGCCAAGACTTTCAGGGTAGCTGCTCCACGAGCTTAGCTTAAGTCATAAAAAGTGAGCACGTGGCTCCTAAATCAAGCAAGGTACTGACTGAATCTATAGGTAATCTATAGGTAATCTATACATAATACCCACACTGCCTCAGTACTCAGTGTATTTTTTTTTTTAATCTTAACATTTCCTCTAGAGCTAGCAAATCGAATTTTCAGAATTGCTACTACATTTCTGGTAATTTCCATCTGTTTCCCAGAAGCCTCTCCAAAGCTGATTGTCACAAAGAGCAGACCCAATGATTTTACACAGCTATGAAGGGACACCCAGCAGTCATCTCTGATGACAGCATTTTTTATATTAGTTATTTAAAGCTTTAAAAGCCATCAATATTAGCGAAGTGCCATCACCTTTCAGGACGCTCCCTCTCTCCCTTCAGGAAGATGTAGGAGCAATCAGTTCTTCAAGAAGGTTCTGTTGGCTCTCGGAGACAAGGAGTTCCTTAATTGCCACTTTTCTCAGTGTTTGAAATGTTTGAAATGTGCCTGAGTTTTCAAAAGAAATTTCAATATTGAAATGACAACGCTTATCCTAATTAGTTGAATTCTTTCACCGCATGTCTTTTTCCAGTTCCCCATGAACACATAAACATAAGTTTGGAAATTTTTTGCTCTATTTCATTTGACAAGCCTTGAGGGGACTCACTTATGTATGGACTACCTGGATCAGAAAGAAGGGATTTCAGTAAAAATGAGCAGAGAAGGAGAGAGGCGAAAAGAGAGTAAATGTTTGACCTGCTAAACTTTCATCTGCACTATGATGTTCCCATGAGAGGAACATCTATGGGAAAAGAGCCGTTCCTATGTGTTTTACTACCTGTTAGCATGGTGGTTAATTTTGTGTCAGCTTGACCATAGCATACAGTGCCAAGATTAAATGTCATTTCCATATGTGTATTCATGAGAGAGCTACTGCAGAAGACAGGCATGGACCAATAACTTAGGGAAATAGATTGTGTTCCTGGTGTGGGTGGGTACCATCTCAACAGTTGAGTGTGGAAATGGGAAAGAAAAGCTGCAGGAGGAGTTTGTCTCCTATCTGTCCCTGCTTGTCTGCTGAGCTGAGACCTAGTATTTTCCTGTCTTTATACTGGGATTGGCATTGGCATTACTGGTCCTTTAGACTTGAACGAAGCTACACCACTGGCTTTCCTGGGTTTCCAGCTTGTAGATGACAGATCATGAGACTTCTTAGCTTCTATGGTCACATAGGTCAATTGCTGTCTGTCTGTCTGTCTGTCTGTCTGTCTGTCTGTTTTCTATCATCCCCACTGGGATCTATCACTTGTTCTGTTTCTTAGGAGAACTCTAACACACCATTACCAAAGTCCCAGCATTTAATATGGACTTATCTGGCATATGGTGGGGGGATAAATAATATCTCTTCACTGGAAAAAGGAAAGGGGACTCAAATCTGTTTAAGAAGGTAGGGATAGGAGGCATCTTAAAGTCACCAGGAAGTCTTTATTGTTTAAAAACATGAGTTATATTTAATTCTCTCTCTCTCTCTCTCTCTCTCTCTCTCTCTCTCTCTCTCTCTGTCTCTCTGTGTGTGTGTGTGTGTGCGTGCGCGCGTGTGTATGTGTGTGTATGGATACTCAACAGTACAAAAGTCAGAAAAGGGCATTGTGTTTCCTGTGGCTGGAGTTACATAGGCAGCTGTGAGATGCCCAATGTGGGTGCTGGCAACTGAACTTAGGTAATAAACACCAGCAGTATATATGCTTATGAGGTGCCTCTTCAGCCAATAGTCTCCATCTGTTTAGTTAAAGTCAGCATCTGGGTATCCATTGAATGTTGATGGTAGGATGGTTGAAAAGGAACAAGAGACACGAGCGTATGTGTATGTTTAAGAGTGCAATGTATATTTGTTTTAGAATGCCTTGAAAACCTAGGCAATGGGGCACATTCTACTTGTTATAGCAAAGGAGGGACCCAGGACTGCAGGCCTTTCATTTTGTGATGATGTCCTATTGCTGACTGGTAGAACGACCACTGCTGAAGCACAGGTCCCCAGGGCTACTCAGGGCATTATGGGAGAGAGGATACTACAGGGTAATTGCACTGATTACTAATGCTGTGAACATTTCTCTTGCTTAATAATCCACTTTTAATTTTACCCGTGGCAGTTTGTAGTTCCCACAACACAGCAATAATTAAGTCTGCGATCAGATGGTTGTAAATGTACCCAGAGGTCTTAAGCAATGGGTGAATTATACTCATTTAAGTTAGAACATAATGCTACCATGCAGCCCTCTCAGAATAAATACTAATTACTGAAGTTCCTTTAAATTCCACTAGATCCCTTTAGTTTCTACTTCTGTATCCAGACGGCAAGAAAGCTGAGATTCAGATGTCAGACTTTCATCTCAATATTATTGCAACACTCCTCTGGTACAAAATACTGAGGCCTGGGTTCCAGGAGGTTTATTCAAAGCAGGGCCAGAAAATGTGGCTGTTTATGAAGATCTTCCTTGAGTGACACCCTAGGGCGATGGGGAGGATGAGTAGTGTTAAGGAAATGGGGAAATGGCACACAGTGACATAGAAGA
Source organism: Mus musculus (assembly GCF_000001635.26). Lineage (NCBI taxonomy): Eukaryota > Metazoa > Chordata > Mammalia > Rodentia > Muridae > Mus > Mus musculus. Next base: position 159,933,056 of record NC_000067.6, on the reverse strand, counting down.
CTCCTTCCGTGTGCCCAGAGAATGGCTCAGAGGTGTGAAGAAGCTTGTTGGCACCAGAAAAAAAATGGCAAGAATAAATCCTTTTTCATGCTTATGCTCTGAAAGATAATTTATTCCCTTCTTTCAAGTACTCACTATTTCTTCATTTATCAAGGAATATGACGTTTTCTCTTCCTTGGTTTGGAGATTTCACAATGCTCAGCCTGTGCTGTGGCCTCCTGCTATCTCATGTGGTCCCAGGGAATCAGCCAACATTTATAGCAAGCTCTTCCTGGCTTTGATATACACTGCCTCATGCTACTTGGCAGGTTTTCCTCCTTTGATGATTTGCATTATCGAGGGACCTGGCCTCTTTGCCCTCCCACTGCCAGGCTTTAAAAAAACCCTCCTTTCTTTTTCCCAGGGACAGGGCTCTTTCAGTTTAATGCACTTAATGCAGTCTATGGGTCAGTTACCTTGAGGCTTTCTGACTTTGTGACCTTATGAAACTGGGCAGGATTAGCTTTTCTCTTGCCATCCTCTTACTGAAGCTATTTCCCAGGAGAGATTATATCTCCTATAATCCAGAGGTTGGTCTTATACTGTACATTAACTGAAAGATAAAGGGAGACAGTCTTAGTGGGTGATCAAGTTGAGAAAGAATTGGCCACCAGAGTCATCATTAGAATAGCTGGTGGTAGGTTGGCTGGACTAGTTCCAAGGTGGAGTGATATGGCCTGGTCAGGGCAGGGCATGGACTAAGGGAAGGCAAGAAGGGTTAGATAATTAGGTCTGTCAAATAGTCTCAGCCAACACCTATAGGTGGCACTAAAGATTTGGAAATGTGGCTTCCACTGGGCACAGGAGGGTCAAGGGAGCAGGGAGAGAAGGAAGAGGGAGGTGGGAGGCAGGAGGCAGACTGGACCACTGTTGTGATGGCTGATCCAGGATACCAAACCACAGATAAGACCAGAGCCTTCTATTCACTAGTGACCTGTGTGATAGTGAGGAAAGAGTGAGATTAAGAGTTCTGAAGAGATGGAGAGCAGGTGAGAAAGGAAGAAGGATGCAGAGAGGAGGAAGGAGGCACAGCCAGCTGTGGGGTAGAATGACGGAGAGGGATGACATGGCAAATCTGTAATGGCAGAATAGAAACAGAGTAGATCTGGGTCACGGAACAGGGAGCAGGGACATTGGGAAGGAGGACGGCTCACTTTAAAGGGTGATGCAGAGGAGACACGTGGGTACACAGGAGCTGGTGACTGTTTAAGAGAGGGAACCTAGAGAAAGCACAATTAAAGAGGCACACCTCCATGATTCCCCCAAAGGATGGAGAAGACACGTTACCTTTCCTTCAGGATCTTTTATTAACGTATAGAAAATGTGTTTAAAAAAGGAACTATACAGAGGCTAAAAGCAACTGGGACTAAAAATACTAGTTAACAATGGTTAACAAGCAGATTCCAGTCTTTGAGCTACAGCGCCATGAAAGGATGGGGCAAGTTGGCTCTCCCTCTTCAATCCTCTATAGCCTTTTGTTTGATTTCATCAGAGTGTGCACCACCTGATGAGAATATACCATATACCCCTTCTCTTCTTCTTCCTTCTGGCCTTTTTTTTTTTTCTTAAAAAAAAAAAAGCCTTTTCAAGAACAGTGTAGCTACAAAGTCAGTAAATTCGTTCGTCTTTGTTATTTTACCCGAAAAGGCTATTAAAGGTTAAAACCACAAATTCAAATTCGGAGGGAATGGAGGATTTGGTGCTTATGATTTGTTGGGACAGCAATTGAGAGACCACCAGGATGAGTGTTATCTTCTTGGAGCCCCAGGCAATAAAACCCCTCAGAGTCACAGTGACTTTTTTTGGGCACCTGGAAATTTCTATAGGCTTGAGGGTACTTGGGGTTTGTGTGTGTGTGTGTGTGTGTGTGTGTGTGTGTGTAAATATAGGAGGGAAGAGCATTTATGTTAAAGAGAGGCAGGAAGGACTAGACTCTTACAGATTCTGACCCTTGTTTGTGAGTCCCTGTAGCATCGCTATGCCTTAAGGAAGGAGGGTAGTGAAGAAAGTAGGTAGCATAGGATTCCTCTGCTGAAAGACAGTTCTGCAGGAACTGTAGTGCTTGATTTATCTAATAAGTGTCTGAGGTGTTCCAGAGGAGTTACCATTTTGAGGGGGACCTCAATTCACTCTTGGGAAGACCTAGTCCGTTTAGCATAAATATCTTAAGAGGGAAACAGAACTCAGTGTTAGGAGTTGTTGTCTGATAGATGAAGCCACCAAGTTTCTGATATCTTTTTAGATCTTCCAAAGTAGCAATTCTAGTCAGCATTGTAGCAAACTGTTCTCCTAGACTTCTCTTTCACTGGGATAAGAGATGGGTAAGGAGAGAGAGAAAGGAAATGAGAAAATAAACACAGAGAACTCCTCTCTTGACTTCTTGTAGTTCCAGTCTTTACAAATGTCCTGTCATGTTCCTTCAGGGAACTCTGGGATCTGGGAGGTGGTCGTGTTAATTTTCCCTGCAATCTGTTGATTTTAGCCTAGACATTCACAGGATATTTGCATTTTCTGCTGTTTGTAGTTGTTTGAACACACTCATAACTCTTCCTTTGCAAACTCTAGGGTCAAACTGATACCCTAGGTGCTTACACAGTGTTATCCTGTGGTCTCTCCTTCCTTGATACTGGTTCTATCTTTTTTCCTAGTTTGGAAAGGGGTTTGTGTTAGAAAAGAGAAGTGTCTGTACTGCCTAGGCCCTGGGATGGGAATTTATGTTTGTGTCTGACACCATCTTCAAAACTTTAAACAGAAAGAAAAAAGAATTGTTTCTGGGCTATTTCTTACTATTTCTGACAGTAATAGTTTGGGGCTGAGGGTTTCTCTGCAGCATAGCATGAGAAAACAAGCAAAATTTTCCATTTGTTAAAAGGAAAAGGAGAGGTGGATGGAGTTAGAAACATCATGAGAATGGTAGTGAGTTCAAGATGGCAGCCGCGTGGTCAATGTGACAGCAGCTTTACAAACTGGAAGAACTAAGGCTGTTTGTATTAGACAGAGACAGTGGTACTCCTCAGAAGCTGTGTGACTTCACACATGCCATTTAACAATCCCATGCTTTCACTTTCTTCTTCTAGAAAATGATTAAAACTTACTCTGGATTGGGGTGAGGATTCAATAAAGTAATTGATGGGAAGCCCTTTGCACAGAATGTGACCAATAGGTATACAAATACTGTTTTTCTCAGTTTCTATTAGGAGAGACAGATATTTTTTTTAAATGTACCAGGCTACCCCCATTTCTATGTCTAACTGGCTGTGTGATCTCAAGCAAGCTGCCTGCCTATGTCAGCCTTGCTTTCCTTGAGCATGGCATAGAGAGTCATCTTAGGTGATGTCCAGAATGTCCTTTGCCTCTGAAGGAGTGTTCTTTAATGTTGGTCTAGGAGACAGGGTTGAGTATATTAGTGTTCAATGACAGATTGGTTAAAGGCTACAGGTTTCTCTGTGGGTTGTAAAAGCACTGACAAGAAAAAAACAGTTCTTACTATAAGTCTGCCCTACAACACTAACCCCGACCTGAGGTGGCCCAGGCTTCCTGAGTACAATGTACCTACATCTCAACGAATCTTGTACTTTCTCTTCAGAGGCCATGGTAGTAACTTAGCCAATGACCATACCCATGAGAGTGTCGGGGTCAGGGGCTGAAAGGATCCAACATTTCCAAGTTAGAAGTTAAGCTTTAACCTAGTCTTACTGCTCAAATAGTAGGAGATGTTCTATTAAGTTAATAGAGGAGATCTTAGGAGCCAGGACCTTGTTGAATGGATATCCTGCAATAAATAGTCTTAAGCTGGGGAAGGAATGAGGATTTCCTGTTTGGGAAGAAAACATAACACTGTCCAAAGACTGTGAGGTTTGCCAAGGACATTTGGACAATGGGATGCTGCAAGTGCACTGAAGTCATGCTTTGGTTGAGGAGTGACCTTAAAAAAAAATAAATCAGAAATGTTTGAGATGACAAACCAGGCTGTACTAGCCGGGAAGGGAAATGTGAGGTCGAGGCAAGATTGGTCGGTCGAGTAGCAAAGCAAGCCGTCCTTCTTCTTACTTCTGTGCATAAGGCTGCTAGTGGCCTCCTATCTCAGGCGCAGGGGTGAATGCATAGGCTCTTTAGATGAGGCGAGAGTTTGAGAAGCCGATGCTGATGATGTCTTTAATGTGGCCACTCACGTGGCTTTTGTGTTTCCACTGTGGGGCCTCTAAGGTTTGTTTTTATTTTATAAGACTCCACCAGCTTCTTTTATTTAACTTACTTTTTTTTTCCCTAGCTATTTTCTCAGATCCTGAAGAAGACAAAACTGGTTTAACTAAATCCAGCATGGATTTAGTTAGGATGAACCAAAGCCACTCTTTCCAAAGGGACCCTCATGTGTACCAACACACACATCCTCTGAAAACCGAAGCCTCCTCTCATCCCTGTGACATCTCTTCTTATCAGAGTTGTTTTAGCCTCTGTAATCCGAGTAGTTTTCATTCATTCTGCAAGTTCTCATTTTGCCTGGCAGTGCCAAAATGCTGTAGTATTATTAGGAGAGATGCATATGGGAGAGTTGGGGTGTGGAAGAAGCAAAGGCCAAGAGGGAAGCAGTAAGTCAAAGAACTTCAGAAGTTTGTTCTGAGGGCCCAGTGGGATAATAAAAGAGAAGCTACAAGCCTCAGCCCAGAAGCCAGCTCTGTCCCCTTTCCTCCAGTGGAGAGGACCTTCAGTGCTTAGTTGTATGAATGAAAGAAACCACCCAGGGAGGATGGATGAAAACCAAGCATCTTTGTGTAGCCTTGGCAAGTTTGAGGTAAGCTAAGCATTATCTCACCTCTGCTAGGATTTATTTGGATATTAGTCCTTCTTACGAGTATTTCAGTGCAGACAGTAGGATGTAAATAGAGGTGAAAAGTGATCTTCCCTCTCTGTCTTCAGAGGGACAGAAATGCAATCAAGGAGTTAAATGCAATGATTATCAAGCAATGGATAGAAAAGCATGTATCCCGGGGAAGTGCTTTGCCCCCTTTCTGAAATCCTAGGAGGAAGAAAAAGAAAAGGCCATGCCTCCGGGGCTGTTTTCAAATGTTCACAGCTCTCACAAATCCCACCTTTCTTTCTCCATAGAAAAGGACCAAGGGGGGAACTATCAAACCTTTCTCAATGGATGCTTCAAAAAAGCTTGTTGAAAAGATTCTACAATGTCCTCTTGCCCCATAATCTATATCTCTGTCCTGATACTGAACTTTAAAGGTAAAGATGTTTTTAGGAGAGTTTGTATAGGCATCGAGTTTACTGGCAAGGCAATCTTGGTCCTTTAAATTTGCTTTTGAAATGAGAGTTTTCTATCTCGGAGGAGCTGATTGGCTCCCCAGTGGAAGGCAACAAGGATATTAGGAGTGACTCTCACCTCTTTAGAGATAGGGTGTTAGGTAGCTGGGGGGAGGGGACATTTAGATATCTGGGAGCTTGCTCCAACTTTCTCTGCTGCCATGTTGCTGTTGTTTTACAAATCAGTCTCCTGTACAAATGGGTCCTGGGTCCTGGTTTGGTCTGAGGTTAACAGAATCATAAGAACTATGCTGCCTCCTGCCCTACTTCTCATAAGTGATTCAGTGGACATCTGGGAGCTGGGAGCACCACTTTGCCCCTCTCACCAAGTCTCCCTTTATTCAGTAAGTCGGGTCTGAAGGCCAACGCTTTCTACATGGTTGTCATCCCTAACAAAGAGTCTTCACAGTTAATGTCTTCACCTTCCAGAAGTAGCCCTGGGAAGATGAGAACTCAGTATAGAAACAATCTTCATATGATGGGGCATGCAAAGAGGGAGAGTGGCCTGGCTCTTGATTCTAGGCAGTGAATCCATGGCAGTCTCTGGTGACTGGTTGTTACTGTTATTGTTGTTGTTGGGGATTTTGTGGAAGTGTACCTTCTAACATGTCTGTAGTTGCGCCATCTTCTTGATAGGCCCCCGTTCAGTCATTCTGAGTCCCTTATGGGAATCTTGGGTGATTAGGGTGGGTGCCAAGTAGTGCTGCCTGCTCCTCAGGGACAAAAGCAGGCGTGAGAAGGAGCAGATTAACAACTGGAATCAGTTAGGAAGCTCAGTGAAGGAAGAAGTGAAGCCAGTCAAGTCCAGAAGCTTTGAGAGAAGCTCCCTGTGGATTCTGAGAAGACAGTCTCTTCAAAGCATAGAGTGTGGGGGGACTCACTCTACTTAACAAAAGGGATCTCTAAACCCTCTTACAGAAGGTTGGGTGAGCTGATCTTTGAAGTTTCTTTCTTACTTTAAAATTCCTTTAAATGAATCTAGGCGATGCAGCCGATGCTATTTATAAAAAAATGTTCCGCAGGATAAAATAGTTCCAGTAAAAAGCAGGTTTGGATTTCCATTGATGTTTCTTGATTTTTCCTGGTAGTGATGACACAAAATCTTGTTCCATTTCAGCTCCCTTGATGAGGTGGGCTGTTCAGGCACATCCAGTTCCTTGGCTCTGCTTTCATAGACATAATGGCTTCAGCTTCTTTTAGCATTGTGTGTGTGTGTGTGTGTGTGTGTGTGTGTGTGTGTGTGTATGTGTGGTATATGTTCGTGGTGTGTGTATGTGTGTGGTGTGTATGTGTGGTGTGTGTGTATGTATGTGTATATGGTGTATGTGTGTGTGTGTGTGTGTGTGTGTGTGTGTGTGTGTGTGTGGTGTGTATGTGTGGTGTGTGTGTATGTATGTGTATATGGTGTGTGTGTGTGTGTGTGTGGTGTCTATGAGAGACACAGAGAGTTCTGAGTCAGTCTCTTTCCCCCTTTTCTCCTTCCCTCCCTTTCCCCATGTCCTTCACGGGGATTCTGGCTTTCCTTTAATTGCGATGACTCACCAAGACCAACTTTGATTCTGCTTTTCTATTACAGATGGTTAAACCTAAAGGGGCATTAGAAATCCTTTTGGTCTAAACTCTGATTCAACTGGGTGAAGAAACCAAGGCCCAGAGATTTGAACAAACCCATCAAGGGCTTGTAGCTGTCATGGTGGCAGAGACAACCTCGTATCACGCCCTTCAATTCCCTCGTTAAGTGTGCTTACCTCCAGTCCTGCACAGTTGGCCCACATCTAGTTAAATATCGGATAACCTATAGGCGTCCCCCCTCTTCCTCCTTCTCTTAGCTGCTTGAAGCCCATGATGGATTAAAATGTGAAAACTCCACCTGTGTTTTTGGCCTTGTGTAGGTCAGTGATTCTATATCACAGAGACAGGGGAGGTGACAGAAAAATGGCAAGCTAACCCCAATGTCACGATGCTCAGCAGGTGATCATCAGCCCAGGAGGACTCTTGCTTGTGGCTCAAAGCTTGGTTAGATGGTGGCTGTTTCTATTTCAAGATGCCAACTGGTTGGCACAGGTATAAGACACCCCAGACAGTAGCCATGGGCCCGATTAGTACACACTGGGCCCTCAAAGATAGGAGAGGACAGGGAGACAGGGAAAAGGCAGCTGAGAAACTTGGCACAGCTTGGGCAGGTGCTGCAGGAAAGACTGACTGGATTTTTATTTAAGGAGAAGCTGAAAGGTCATGGCTTCTATAGCCTCCAGTTCTCCGGGGCTTTAAAAAATCAAATCACGTGGGGGTGGGGAGATCACTCCGCTCACCTTTGGAGTTCTAAATGCAATTTCCTCTGGCACTTTTCATTTTTCTTCTCAAAGCAGGATAACAGAGGGAGATGGAAAATGTTTCTCATGGTCTCACCTCATTGAGGGGGTCAGTTCTGTTTACTACAGGATCAAAGCAAACAACAAGAGACCAGGACAAGCACGCTGTCCCCTCCCAGTGTAATCAGACAGGGGAATGGCTCATACAACTTCCCCCATGATTCTTCTGAAGCCACTTGCACTGAGGATAGCCTGACTGGGTATAGAGCTAGAGACCTTCAGTTAGGAGTCAGGGAAAGAATCCATGGTAAATCAGATCACAAATGCACAAGGCAACACTAAGTCAGGTCTGTTTCTGCTCAGACCCACACGCTCCCTGGTAGGTGCCCTCATTTCCACTCCTGTCCTTTGTCAGTGTCTGATACAAATGTGCTAGAAACAATACCCTTCCCCAAGTCTCACCACCAAAGAAAGTTATTACACGACAATGATTTACGACGCACAGGGCACAGCTATTGCATGACCCAGGGCAAGGTTCAGACAGCTTTGGTAACTGGAGTTCTAAACAATGGTTGGGTTGGTAGGTCTAATAGGATCTAGGGGACAGAAGTAAGGAGAGGATGGGGCTGGAAGAGAGGCCATGCCTCCTAAAAGTTAACTGTCAGAATGTGAGAATCTTTAGCCCATTGCAATGAACTTGGACAGTTGCGCCAGGGTGTGGTGGGCATCTTCCCTCTTAAGAGAAGATTGGCCAAGCTTTTTTCTTGAAGCTTTTCTGGGATGGTGTGGTCACCTGGCCATAGTCAGTGGTGACCAGATTACTATTACTTAGAACTTGGAAGGTATCTCAGAAGAAGGGATAGAGGAAGTTGTGTGTGTGTGCCCATCACCATAACAACCTGTAGTTCTTTCTTTTTTTTAACTCCCCAGTTTTCCTCCTCTGTGAGAAAAGAGGTGGGTGATCAGTCAGGACTGGTTAGCAGGGAGCATGTAGCCTGTGAGTCAGGCTCCAAGGCAGCAGAAACTAGGAGCAGATGGTGCCTAACTGATCCCTGCTTCCTTCAGATAGTCTGAATATGTTGTGAAGCACATTACTGTTGCCCCTCCCCCCCTTGTCTCATATTATAAAATACAAACAAATGACAGAAAAGATTGTTTGGCTGGTGGCTGGCTGCCCAGTGCTCAGAATTTCAAGGCTCGCCGTTTCCTCCCGGCTGTGAGACGATGGATGTAGGGCCTCATCTTCATTTCTACAAAGGGGATGGAGAATTCATGGCCTTTCCAATGGTACCAGTTGATCCCCTGAGTGTGAGAAATATGAACATGTCAGATCACCTTCCATGCTCAGCAGAGCACCCTGCTTGAAAAGAATGACTGGATTGAGGGCTTCACTTATCAGTTTAGCTGTTTTCAGTTAAGAAGGGGCTCAAGACAGAGTTCCCAGGATGATGGAGAGAGTTGAGTCTCGTCCCAGCGTCCCCTTTACAGAGGCCTATGTCTTTATAAAAGGTAAGTTGTGCGTTATTTCTTATTGCCAGTTTTGTGATTTGCCTTCAGGAGTTTCTGGTACTAGGGGACTGTGGTGAATGTCAAAATCCCAACTAGGTGAATAGTGAAATTGTGGGCAGCTCATTCATGATGAGGAGACTTGGGTGGCTTCCACCTGGGGTCAGCAACCTCTGGGGGCTTGCCTGGGGGTTTGTGTTTCAGCTGCTTCCTTGTCCCTGAGCCCAGACTGGGGGCTTGCAGTCTCCTGGGGAAATAGCTTAGATTACTAAGGTTTCTGGTCTCCCCCCTTCTGTGCCCCGTGCCCTTGAGCCTATGATGAGTTGATGGACAGCATCTTGAATGGTCTTTTCTCAGTCCCAGAGTACTTCTTTTTAAAGAGGAAACAGTGCTGAGACACAGAACTAAAGGCCTGGGTTCTGCCCTTTCCACCACTCTGCCCGCAATGAGAGTGTGGCCTACCTGACTGTGCCTGGACTCCCCGTACTTCCCGTTGAGGTTGGTCCGGTGGCAGTTCTTATACCACCAAGCACCCTTGTAGGACATGGCACAGTTGGTGACTGCAACATCATTGTCTCTGTCCTCAGTGGAGAAAGGACGTCCCTGGTGATAGCTGAGGGAGTCTCCTGCCAAAAACCAAAAATGAAAACAAAACCATTCCGGAGGCTGTTCCATTTGCTGTGGACATCTGGTTTTCACATGGAACCCTGGCTCACTTCCCCTTTTCCTTCTGAGCTGCGTCATGGCTATGCAGACCTTTGCCTCTATATTACCTCATAGGGTAGGGCTAGGGAGGAACCGCTTCTATGTTTCCCACTCTATTCATCACTGAACATTTGCTGAGAACTTTACCAGACAGCTCCATCTTAGCATCTCTGTCTATTTCCCTTTGGCCGTTTTGAGGCACAGAGCACTCATGGTCCCACTGTGTCTATTGGAGACAGTAAGGAGCCACGACGCCTCCAACCCTTATGGATCTCACAGTGTAAGTTCATCCTGGCTTTCCCCTGTGCTTGCTGTCCCTGATCAGCCTGTACCCAATACCCCACCGTGAGAACTTGGTTCTGCCCATGAAGAGGAACAACAGCAGCCAGAGCACCAATAAACAAGAAACGGTGACGGAAACATAACCATGTCAAATGAGATGTGGGTAGGTGAGAAAGCTTCCATGTGAGGAAGCTTCGCTAAATAAGAACACATAACTAAACCTGGTGGGGAAGTGTCAGGATGACTACGGAGAGACTGTAAAGAGGAAAATATTTACCTAAATAGGTAAAGAGAAATTGCCTAATACTACCAGCTAGGCTACCTGACCCTGTGGTGAGATTTTCTTTCTCAAAGACAAGTGGAGACCGGGTGTTCTCTTGGCAGGGGTGCTATGCAGCGGCTCAGGTGAACTCAGGGTTCACTGAGAGATCAGACCATCAGGCACTTACAGTGACTCGGGTGAAGCCTTTGGCAGGATTTGTGGTTAGAGATGCTGGGAAGGGGCCTCATGTTATTTATCAGATGAAAGTGATAGTCACTATAGCTAAGGTTGCTTTCCCCTAAGAGGGACAGTGTTTTGATTCTATGGCTTCCAAGCTATAGAAGCTATAAGGCTTCAGCACCTTCTTTTCTGCAGCCACAGAACTCTGGGCTATTGGGTCTTCCAAGGAAGCCTTCACCGCTCAAGAGAGTCCTGAGGCAGTGTGTCACACCATTCTCATCTCCATATAATCTTGAAGGATTCTGGTGTTGTGCCCATCCAGAGCCAATCCCACCAACTGAAACAACTTTTTGTTATCTACTTCTGCTTGAAAAGGGTCTTACTTTCCCTCTCCAGAAGACTATCATTTTCATCTCCTTTATCTCAAGTCATACTCATACCTATTACCTTAAAATTTTTGGATTAATTTTACTCTCCAGCAATCCATGCTTTAATCATTATTCATCATCTGTGCTGTGCCTACCTGCATTGTTATCCTCTCACCTTCTGCAAACTAGAATGTATCCTCATTATTCTCCCAACAATTATTTCTGGCTTCTGCTTTGATGTTGCCAACTGATTGTCACAGACATGGTCCCCTAGGTCTTTGTATCCTCCCTCATCTTTTCTGCCTCATACATCTACCTCGTATATTCCAGACATGAACTAAGTCCGGGTTTTCACTCTTGACCACCTGTTCATATTCATGCCTTTCTCGTAGCTCTGACATTAGCATGGACTCCTTTTATCTCTGACATTAGCACGGACTCCTGTTATCTCCCATCAGGATTAATAATGCAGCCACCAGTTGCTCTCACCGCTCTTCACTCAGATTTACTTTATCTTGATTGGACCTGTCCTAGTGATCTTTCTAAAATCCAAATCCCATTATGCCATTCAGGACTTACAAGACCTCCAGTCATGTAAAAAGTCAATTTTTCTTTCAGTGTCAAGACTTTCCATAATTAATCTTCTCTTTCTTTCTCTTCCTTTCCACATTTCTGCTCTTCCCTCCCTCCCTCTTCCCCTTCTCTCCTCCACCCTTTACCTCCACTTTCTACTTTCTTACCCACATTGCCCCTCTCTCCCTTTCTACTTCATCTTGCTATATAGCCCAGGCTAGCTTTAATGTTCAATTTTTCCATCTCAGCCTTTCCCATGCTGTAATTATAGGTGTGTGTCACTGCTCACAGCTCCTGATCCTTCCAATCACACAGTTTGCCCAAGAGAGTAATGCATCAAGCCTTCCCCTTCCACGAAATCTTGTTTTTCTGGTATGTCTCATCCAGACGATGTTTTCAGTGGTTTCAGTCAGATAGGCTGATTTCAAGGATCCTTTCTATATACCCCAGAAACCCTCCTATGGGTATCCTTATTTATTCTGCAGAGAGGCATTTCCTGGTGTTTTCTTTAAACTAGGATGGTACTACAGAGTCCATGTTTTATGTTCTTGTTAGATGCTCTAAAACCAGAACAGTGAGTGTGGCTCTGCTCTTATTAAAGACACAATTTAGAAGTGTCAGTTTGAATCCCAGCAGAGTTCTATTTAGAGTTTTGGAAGTTTCGGGACTTCAGAAATGTGGAGTAAAGGGCTGTAATTGGACTGGAGGCCCTGGGGTGGCTGGTTGCCAGTGAGGCCTGGAGAAGTGGTAACAGCTTGAAGAACTGGGAACTGTTACAAATGCCAGGACGGAGGGCATGGTTTTCTATGAATGGTGTGTAGTTGCCTAGAGATGGGGTAACCTAAATAAACCCAGGGTTTTACTTACTGAAAAAGATGAACTGAATATATAAGGTGATGGATGAATTGTTGTTAATGTCCATGACTGGCTAGCCAAGATCTAGACTCACTGACCTCTGACACAGGGAGAGGAGTGCAATCTAACGGTTCTGCCCTCTTTGAGGTGTGGCACAGAGACTGGGCTGGGGAAGATGTTTCAAGGGCTGGCCCCAAGGTAGACAGACAACATGTGGGATTGGACAGAGAAGGACGAAGAGGGGGAACTGAGGGGAGACAGAAACTGTGGTAGGTGAGCTTGTTTCTCTTCCCATAGGAGAAACATGAAAGCCTTTTCTGTAGACACAATTCTAATTCTAGGGAGTGAATAGTATCCATTTCGTTTTGAAATGATTTAGAATGACATCTTGTTTAATGTCCATTTCAATGGCTGTTTTATGCTCAAAGTGTGGCAAATTGGACCTTTTTGTTGGGGCTCTTCAGGCTTCTCTGATTGCCACTGCGAATGGCTCAACTGTGAACAATAACAAAGATAAGTATGTCTTCTCTTTTGAATAACAGTATCTGGCTGAGAAAGGAAATAATGGAGCAGATGCAGTAATTGGAGGGGTAACACCTTGATGTTCATTTTAATTCCAAGAGTCATAGGAAATACTGCTAACATTAAACACCAGCCTTTAGCTCTAAAATTGGAGACATGAAATGTCTGGTAACTCCATGTACCAAACAGTAACACACCTGGCACACCAGGCTTCATGGAAGGTAGTGTAATAGAGCACATTAGCCAAAGGCTAGGGACTAGCTTGGTGGTATGTTCTCACAAAACTATGTGTACATAGAGCTCAAACAGATGGTTGTTCTGCTTGGTAAAAATGCCCTAAAACCCACCACTGAGAACCCAACCAGGTGTATGGTTCACTTGGTAGAACAAAAAAGCAACATGGCCAGTGAGGGACATTTAAACAATGTCCTCTGCTCCTTCATGTGGTGCTATGATGGCTGCTGATGGTTGGATGGGGGGACAGTCAGCTCAAAGAATGGGGAATCTGAACTGTTTCATAGTTCAAAGGTCATTTTCCAGCAGCCATTGCAAGGAGATGTCAAATAAGGTGACAAACAGTTCTGCCCTTGCTAAATGGGAGTCCACTCTGGTTAATCTAGGTATGATAAGCAACCTTTTGCTCTCAACCTGCATTGTTTTTGAGCAAACTTTTCAGACATATTGAGCTTATAGAAACTTTTCTGACTACTCTGTAAAGTGAGATAGACATCACTATTATAATTAGCATTATATATAATGTAGCAGATGACATCGTCATTATAATTTAGCAGATAACATCACTATTATCATTTTTCAGATGACATCACTATTATAATTCTCCATATGATACTCCCAAGAAATTGATTCCAAGTCTCTTGAATGGACAGGCAGGATCAGAGCCAGTGGCCTAGCTAGCCATGCCTCTTTCCTGGCTAGTAGTCAGCTCACGAACTCGGTGAATTCTGCTGGTTCTGCTGCAGCTTAGGACAGGAATACACATCCAATGCTCCTGGGGTCATCACGGGGCCCACAAGTACCTGCAGTGCCATTGTAACTTCCTATGCGGATCTTGTACAGGCTTCTGCTGTCCTCCACAGCGAACTTGTCATAGTAGGCAAAGACTGCTTCCTGTCCATCCCGCATATCCACACGCAGCTCATAGCGGCCCTGGGCTGTTATCCTGTGGATGTTGTCTAGCCCTGTGGAGAAGGACAGATTGTGTACTGAGTCTTGACCCAGAAGCTTTGGGAATGGGATAGAAACACATGCTATGGAGAAAGAGTGGGCCATCCACATTGTTGTGCCTCCCCCCCTTTCTTGGGCTGGTGTCAAACCTGCCAGACTGTGAATCTCCTCCTGTATAGGCTACCCCAGGTCTACTGATGAGTGCCACCTCAGACAACATTGGAGCAGATGACATCACTATTATAAATTTTCAGATGACATCACTACTATAATTCCCCAGATTATAAAAGGTCCCAAGAAATTGATTCCAAGTCCTCTGAATGGATAGGCCATCTAATCTTGACATAATAACTGACAAGCCCTAAAGCTTCAAATTTTCTGACCCTCTTCCCCACAGTCTTCTCCTACCAGTTATGCTAGCAAAAGCTCAAGAATCCTTGAAGAAGGTAGGATTCTTTTGGCTTGAATTGTAGGGAGCAACAGGTTGAAACATGCTCTGCTCAGGCAGAGCACACAAGATACCCAGACACAGTAGGGCTTCCTAGCAGCCTTCAGAGAGGGTTCAGTCCACCTCACATTGTGCAGCCCTTCCTTTCTGTCCAGGGTTCCTGGACCCCCCAAAGATAGGTCAGAGAAATAAATTTATGAGTTTTTCTTGAGTTTATGATATTTGAAGTTATGAATTTATAATCTTCTAATGTGAACACAGGGACAAACAGCCACACTGTGCACAGTACTGTATAGGTAACCTACACAGTTTGGTAGGTTAGTGTATTGAACACCCATTTAGCTTAGTGATAGTGTCCACTGAAGATGAGCTTATTAGGGTGTAGCCCCCTATCATAAGTTGGGCGCATCTCTGTTGCTTTTTGCCTCCTGACTCCAGATGTCTTTTATGTCATCCATATGTTACATGTTTATCCATCACTGCTATCTCTTCACTGGTCTTTCTAAACTCCCACTCACTTGCCCTTTAAGCATCTCAGGCCTTGGGTCAAGAAATTCTTATAAGATACAAAACCCTATGAGTCAAGAGTTCAGGCAGAGCCTAGATACTCTTGGACATTTTCTTGTATCCATTTTTCTGTGACTTTGACCTGTCTAAACTCTGACCCACTGACCTTGTGTTGCCGAGGATGCTAACCCTTCCAAATTTCTGTCTGCCCAGTTAAGTTAGAGCTTTTTCTTTTTATTGTGTCATCCACTATATGTCTTAGTGTACCATGATTTAGAACTAAAACATGGTATGAGTATAAAGAAATTTAGAGCTCACTTTAACCCCCCTCTCCATTTTGTGGGAGAGAGTTCAGAGAGTGAAGTGGGTGGCCAAGTGCTTGGGTCTTTGGTTCCTTTACCTGCTTAAGATTTAAGACTTTAACTTGATTGCAAGCAGAAGGCTGTCAAATGTTGTTTGTGGAGCTGCTGACCCACAGCCTGTCCCTGAATTATGTAGTTGTGATGTTTGCTGGTGCTGTAGTGCCTGGATGCCCTTAGCTGGAGAACCCAACCCCTGCGAAAAATGTTGTGAGTCACTCACTACAACCTCTTGGATGGTTCATTTCCCCAACCAAATGAGAGTCACTCCTTCCTTCTCGTGCCTCAGAGTAGACGCTGGTCAATGACTGAAGAGGAGGCAAAGAAGTCTAGCCTCCTTGCCTAAATGGAGGCAACTCAGAGGAGCAATTCATGCTCCAGAGCATCTCTTGGACTCAGTCTAAAGGGAGTCTTCCATCAGCAATCAGTATTATGATTTTCCTGGATCTTTCTATTCTCTTCTCAGATAATTTAACCCAACAACTCACTTGAATAAGAATTCACCCCAGTAAATAACTTGAAGGAGAACCCCCATTTTAGGATTTGGTCCTAGATAACCCAATTTAGATCATAAGCTGTGGGGTGGCAGGGTTATATAGGCCATAGATCATTGCTGCCTAACTGAACACATTTTCTTCCATCTCTGACTCGCACTGTCCATCTGCTGGGAGAAGTTTCCTTCCTATCCCAGTTTGCATGTGTCAGAAGCATTCCTGATTTCTCTTCCTCTTCCTCTTCCTCTTCCTCTTCCTCTTCCTCTTCCTCTTCCTCTTCCTCTGCCTCTGCCTCTGCCTCTGCCTCTGCCTCTGTCTCTCTGTCTCTCTGTCTCTGTCTCTCTCTCTGTCTCTCTCTCTCTCTCTCTCTCTGTCTCTCTCTCTCTCTCTCTCTCTCTCTCTCTCTTCCCTCTTCTTTTCCCTTCTCCAGATCTTTCAGTGTCTTAGCTCTCAGCTCTTTTCTTTCTCTGTCAGCAGTTCATCAGTTAGTCTGGGTTATTTACCAGTGCAAAAGGGTATGGTGTTATGGGACACATAGGAGCAAGGCACTAAATAACCTGGAACAAATAGAGATGTCCCCATTCTATTTCAGTTTTCCTTAAAAGATGAAAGTGAATCTATAACCCTGACCCTAATCTTAACTCCCATCTTGGTTTTATTCTAGGATTTCATGGCTGGTTGAACACAGAGCACGTTCTGATCCTCATTCTCAAGGGCAGCGTCAGCAGCAGCAGCAGACTTGGTGCTCCTGGATGTAACTGTCACTTAATCATATTAATATTGCCTTTTTCTTTTTCGTTTTCATTTTTAAATGATACTTTTACGTTTGAGGCATCCTTTTATCTATGGCACACAGCAACTAGCTTTCCATTTTGACAATGGATAAAGCTTCTTGAAAACATATATTTAATTAAATAGAAAGTGATTTATAGAACATTTAAGTGCCAAATGGTTCACATGTCTCACAAAAAAAAAATGACAGAAACTGTGGATTTGATACACAGCAGCTTACGTTTTTGTAGATGCAAGTCTTGACTACTCACGTCTACATTGATTCATAGGTATTACTGACTCCCAAGATGTTTGAAAATGTTTTAAATTGAAGCACATTTGGCTGCTTGTTTAAATTTCCTCCCAATGTGTTTATATGGTTCTTAACATACATGTTTATTTCTTATATTGGCAAACATAGGTTTGAGTAGCTAACATGTATTTAATAAATTCTTATCATTGATTGATATAGAAAGTCCTAGGTAGTGATATTTAAAGATGAATGATGAGATTCTAGCCCCCAAGAAACGTACAATAGAGACTAGACAGATAAAGTCAAATAGATGCCATGATTCAGGCCATATCAGAGAACATGAGCAATTATCCCCACAGGCAATGGATGAAAAAAAAAAAAGAGTCTGTATGGCTTCTATGAAGGAAGAGGTTCTTCACTGGGCCTTTGGATATAAGGTAAACACCAAGGTGGGAACAGTTGGCTAAAGGAGTGTTTATTGCAGAGGAAATGTCAGTGCTTGTGCAGGTTTGAAAATGGATGACCTGGCAGTGGGATGCAGGACAGTAAGGTGCTTGGCGGTAGAGAGAAGGATGCAGGAGGAGAGGAGGAAGCCTGCTAAGGAGCTTGGCTTCTACCGGGCAGTGACGGAGTCATTCCAAGCCGTCACCAAGTGGGGCTACCCTTCACTCAGATTTGGAGTATGAGGGAGATCCTTCTATTGGCCATGTAGACAATGGGGTGGTCTTGGAGGCAGGGTCCCAAGTGGAAGGCTGTTACTTTGCTGCCCAAGGTAAGGCAGGTATCAAAGCTTGAACATGAATGTGGTAGGGGTGGGCCAGCAACAAGTGCAAGCATCTCACACTATCATTTATTTGTTTCCCTTTCTGCCTCCCTTTATCAACCATTAGGAAAATCTTACAGAGAAATGGAGGCATTCATACACTGACTGCTTTATGATCTAGCATCAGCTCCACCAGTCTGACTTTGGTGTGTTTATCTTCCTATGCCCATGGAAACCTCCATCTAAACTCCCTGCTGTGTCAGACCTCTAGGAAATCACCTCTAATGCCATTCTCATTCCTCCCCTTTCTCTCCCAAGTCAGATAATAGCACTCTCCCAGGAACCCAGCAGCTTCTCATTTCTCTCTTGACCTGCAGGCTGGCTAGCTGGTTGCCTAGCTTCCTAGAGGGGCAAGCCTGCTCATTGCTTCCTGTGCCCTGTTCCCTACCAGGCAGATCCCTGCCTTTGTACTTGCCTCATGTCAAGATCCATCAGCATAAAAGACTATTAATGAGGATGGGAAGAGACAGAGCAAAGAGGAAAATACCACAGTCAGATAAAAACAGATCAATAGTGGAGCCAAACAGAGCAAGAGGCACAAAAGCAATTCACAAGCTGTCAACTTCTCAATGGACTCAGACTTCTGACAATCCCAGATGGACACAGAAAGGAGAGAGATGGATAGAAGCCCAGGGCAAACTGTCCAGGGAAAATACAAAGTGAATGCTACCTAGCCAAAACTCATCCTCCAGATTCCCAAAGCCAACACGATAATCTGCCCATTTCCGGAAAAAATCAGTTTGTCCATTTTGCCGCCTCTGGAATACCTGTGAAGAGAAAGAGAAAAAGAGAGAGGATATGGTCTAAAAAAGCAAGAATTAATAATTAATATATGAATATGTCTGGGTTCTGCATCAGCTAGGATCAGAAGCATTTAAGAAGTCAGTTTCACGTTTTGGTGGCAGATTTTGCAGGGCATGCTCAGAACCCTTCTTTCTGAAGGGCTGATGCATCTGACAAATAGACTAGGGGTGTGATATCGACACTAATTTGCACTCCTGCAATATAGAAAAGATTCAGGATACATATCAAGCTCCCAATAGTCAGGGGAAATGGGCCTGATTCTCAAATTAATCTTTTTGCACTGCAGAGAGTAGTTGGAAGCATTTCTCACCGAAGGACTGGGACCAACTTCAAATCATCTACTCACTGTCATCATCTTATTGCAGGCAAAGCAATTGCATATCATTCACTTTCCAAGCTGTTTAAGTGCTAATTTCATTTAACCTCCAATACATCAGCCTTGGCTTCAATTTCCAATTATGCTTTAAGAAGGAGGCACAAATATGTCAGAAACATAAAAGAAAATGTCTCCGGAGAGGATTACGAGTGCAGTCACCATTTAACTCTAGAAAACCTTCCCATTTTGGAACCTGAAAGCTCTGGTGCTGTATCTGAGCAGTGCTAGGAGGGTGGGCAGGGCGGAGTTTCATTCACACTGATTCAACCCCTGTTGCTTGGTTTAGAGCCAGCTTCAGGAAGTTGCTTATGGGCATAGTGGTTAGCATCTCCAGGCTGCTTATTTCTTCTGCTCTGTGTAAGCTAGCTATCATGTATGAGAGGAGGTGGTATCAGCAAGTAGTGTCTCTCTCCCTACCACTGTTACCTCCTGAAGGCTATGACAGTTCTAGGGAAGAACTAGGGGGAGGTCTAAAACAGAATGTAACACAAGTAGCTCTCATAACTAGAGGCCCACCCACATTCTACCCCATAACTAATCTACTATATGTGACTCTCCAAGACAAGGCTACTAACTGCCTCACTCTGGGAAGCTAATGTGCTTCTGTAGAGTGGCCTCCTCCTCTCCTCTTTACTTTAGCTACAGCCCCTGGTAAGCAGGATCCATGTGCCTCACTCCTTCCTTTCCGCAGCACACCTTGCATCCTGTCTGTTTGCAGGAGCTCAAAGCGAGCCAGTCTCATCTTACAGCTAGGCCGTTACATCTTTCATATGAGTCCTGGTTAGTTTTTAATTGTTAATTTAACCCAACACAGAGTCACCTTGGAAGAGGAAACCTCAACTGAAGAATTGCCTCCAATAGATTGGCCTGTGGCCATGTCTACGAAGAATTGTCTTAACTGAAGTGGGAGAGTGGGGTTCAGTGAGTATAGCATCATCCCAAGCGAGGTGGGCCTGGTCTATATAAGAAAAGTAGCTGAGCATAAGCCAATGAGTGAGCCAGTACCCTTCTTTCACGCTCACAGCCCTAGTTTCTGAGTTCTAGCTGTGACATTCCTCCGTGATGTACTATGAAGTATAAGCCAACAAACACTTTTCTCCTCTATGTCCCATTTGGTCATGGTGTTTATCCTAGCAACAGAATGAAACAGTTATTCCTTTCTCTGTTTGTGAGTGGCCTACTGAATGAGGGTCTTGAAGGCAGTGACAAGACAAATCCAAATGAAGTGGTTAGATAAGGGAACATCTGGAAGGATGGCGACATGGTAAACTCCAGGTCCCCAGCCAGGTATACTAGAAGCCTGAAGACATCCGCCTGCAGCTTATACTTACAATCCAGCCGCCCCCATCTGTGGTCATGTCACAGTACACTTGCAGCTTGTGGCTTAGCTCCCCATTGAGGAAGATGGTGTAAACGCCACTCAGAGTGTCTCCATTCATCAAATGCTGGGCACAGTCTTGAGGATGAGAGAACACCCGGCCCCCTGCAGAAGAAAAGCAATAGAAAGTTTTACATTTACTTATTAGGTGCATGTGTGTACTGTGTGCCTGCATTCAGGACCACAGTGTACATTTGGAGTCAGAGGACAACTCAAGGGAGCCAGTTGTTTCTTTCCACCATTGGGTCCTGGGGATGGAACTCAGATTGCTAAGCTTGGGCAGCAAATACCTTGTACCTGCTGGCTAACTCATCAGCCCCAAAGCAATTTTTAGAAATGGTTCTTTTTTTTCTTTTATTGGATATTTGCTTTATTTACATTTCAAATGTTATCCCCTTTCCCGGTTTCCCCTCCAGAAATTCCCTATACCATTCCCCCTGCTTCTATAAGGGTGCTCCCCCACCCTTGTATTCCCCTACACTGGGGCACCAAGTCGTCACAGGACCAAGAACCTCTCCTTCCACCCCTGCCCAACAAGGCCATCCTCTGCTACATAAGTGTCCAGAGCCATGGGTCACTCCATGTGTACTCTTTGGTTGGTAGTTTAGTCCTTGGGAGCTCTGGATGGGGGTGGAGGGCTTGGAGGGGGGAGGATGGTCAGATTGGTTGATATTGTTCTTCCTATGGGATTGCAAACCCCTTCCCCATTATGCACAGGAACCCTTGCATCAGAGGAGGTTTTAAAGAGTCCTGTGGTTGGTCCTTCATCATGAGATGTAAAAAGTTCTAAGTGAATTCAGACTGTGTGGGTGTGAAATCTGAACTCATGTTGGACTTATGGCCTCTGAGGACCAAAGGTGTAGATTCTCTGATTACCAAGATGCTTGAGTATAAGCTAAAGGCCTTGAACATCCAGTCTCAGCAGTAAAATGGGGGTCACAAGGACTTCCCCCTTGGCCTTGGTGATTGTTTAAGAGATGGGCCAGTGAAGCACTGTAGGGACCTATTCAAAGGTAAGAAGGCATCTGAAGAAAGCCTCTGTCATCCACATGGCAGCCATGAAGGGATGCTCACACACGCTCAGCATTACCACAGCGATGAATGTCTGGTCCCTGTACAAAGCAATCTCTTGATTGTACTAAACAATCAAATGGCCATGTTTTACAGTTCAGTTTTAATTCAAGGACAGGGCAGGGGAAATAAATTGCAGCTCATCTTTCAGAAGGAACAGCCCAATCTGTAAAACAATACCTAATTAGCTGTAAGAGAAGCTTCAATCCTGAAGTGCTTTGCTCCGAGATAAGTTTTGTGCTTATCAGGCAAACTGAGAGCAGTCTACTGGAGGGACTTTGCTGAGAGGGGAAATTAAAGGCACAGCCTGCCATGAGAGGCATGGTGGCTGGAGTGCTCTGTAAATGTGGGTTTCTGGGTCAATGAAGAATATGGTCAGACAACACAGTACGATACAGTACCGTGTTTCTGTGTATAAGTGAGGTAGACATGAAGGGAGGAGGGTGAGGCAAACCGCAGGTGTTAGCTACTACAGCGCCTCCTGGTGGTTTTACTCCTATACTATATGTGACACTCAGCCCCTTGGAAAGGCCAGGCAGTGAACCATTTAGATATAGCATGTCACATAAAAAAGATGACACATGAACTTTCCTGAGAGTCCCCATCACAGGTTGTCTGTAAAGCATTCTGTTCTAGGAAGAAGCAACCGAAGTTTTGTAGTCTCCATGTAAGCCCTTACTCCTATGTCCTACCCCCTACCTGCCACCTGACCCAGAGACAGATTAACTCTTAGTTCTATGTTCCAGATTGCTGCCACAGGTCTGTCAAAAATAGCTTGAGGGAACAATACACTTCAAGTACAGTCACCCAAGAATTGGTAATATGCTTCTATAAAACTTATATTTCACAAGATGTGTTGTTGTTTCTATTTCATTCTTGTGAGAGACGTTAGAGGAAGGCAGGACAGTGGAGAGCTGAGACTTATGTTAACAGACAAGGAAACTGCTCAGAAAGATTCCCTGACTGGCTTTTTCAGATAACTTGTATTCAAGTTTGCAGAGCTTAGTCAAGCGTATATTCTATTAGAACAATAAATACAGCCAGGGATGGAGAGATGACCCAGTGCTTAACATTTGCTGCTCTTTCAGAGGACCCAAGTTTTCCCACATCAGATTACTCATAACCACTCCAGAGGATCTGACATCCTCTTCTGGTCTTTCTGGGCACTTACAGACATGAGGTGCATACACATAGACATAAACACAAATAAAATGTGAAATAAATCTTTAAAAAGCACCTTCAAATGTGTTCTAGTTTCTTTAAGGTTTTCATCTTTCCAATGAGTGACTGAGTTTTTATTTAACATAAGCATATAATACTCCAAGAACTAAAGTTACCCCAGAAAGCATTATGTTCAAATTAAGTGTTTTCCCATCAAAAGTGACTTTTGTAGTAGCTTTATTAAAGCTATTGAATTGTATCTCCAGCATGTCCTAGACATCATGAAAGCTCACGTCTCACCTGTCCCTGAGGTTTCCATTCATTTCAGAGAACAGACATGAATGACTGTCTCCTCTCTGTGTTGCTTTGGGAACACTGGCCTTATTTCTGGTCATCTAGGCTATTATTGACCCTGGTCTCCGGAGCAACCAATGTGCCTACTTGCCTTTCCCTCTCTCACTGTCTGTGGTCTTCCTTTTAGATCAGCATATAATGTGCTTGGCATCCAGCCTATTGCTTCCTTGTTCACTGTTTCTCCCAAAGGAAGAGATCATCATTAAACCAGCCCATTTTCTTGGGGAGACAGAAATCTGCATGTCTCAGTTGTCCATGGATTCCCCCACAAAAAAACTTTTCTCAAAACTCACCACAGTAACATCACTCAAATACGTATATAAAACCAAATCCATTTTGAGAATAGAGAAGTAAACAATTTTATATAAACCCCTTCTTCGTTGATAACTACTAGAATGTATGTTATAGATACTTGAAGGGGGTTCAGATCCACTCTTAGTTTTTCTAAAGTTAGACATAATGTAAGCACATATAATATATTGAGATGACTTGTTCTGAGGAAGAGGAATTTTAAGTATCTAAGATGCTGTCATAAAAGAGGCATTCACTCATCTTTAAAGCTGGGAGATAAGAATAAGATCAACTGAAGAGATAAGTGTCTAAGGAGTGTCAAAGATGGATGGGATAAAGGTCTCAGATGAAGGTTGGGAGAGGGAGGACCATATGCCCTGCTTTCTGGGCTCCTATAGTTAGCTGGAAGGTGGAAGCACTATCCAAGTGTGTGGGAGGTTGATGCATGGTTGCTGGGCGCACTTGCCTTACCCTTGACAAATTACAAGGCCATCTGGTTGTTAATAGATTCAATTTACTGTAATTTAGTCTATGGCATTAGTGGAAAGGCAATCACGAAGCACTTTGCTTCTGCAGACTATCAGAAGCAGCAACCTGGGATTTTTCATTCCCTGGGAACTTGGAGAAGATTCCACATGAAGCTTCTTGCCATCTTGCGCCAGCCTCGAAAGCATCCCAAGTTTGTCTCAGAGTCACTAGTCCTCCATTAACACACTTGTCCCTTTAATGTGATGAGAGAAAGCAAAGGCTTGCTGAGGGCTCTCAAGTTACGGATTTCCTTATCCTTCAGATTCCTGTGCTCCATCCCAGGTCTACCAAGTCGAGCAGGGAGACAGTCTCAGGACTCAGTATCTGACTAAAGAGCTTCATTCACATAGAGCTGTTTTCAGTTTGCATTTTTCTCTTCTCGGAAGCCAAGAGTTAGAAATGGTAAATGAGATGGTGACCTGAGGCCTCTTGGCCAGCTCTCCCTGCTTAGATCCACATGACTGGGCGAATAACAGAATTAATTTTTCTCCTCTCCTTCTTAAACACACACACATACACACACACATACACTTTCCTGTTCTCTCTCTCTCTCTCTCTCTCTCTCTCTCTCTCTCTCTCTCTCTCTCTCTCTCTCTCCCTCTCTCTCTCTCCCTCTCATAATCTTTTGTCTCTAAGAAGAACATCCTGAGCACCCCATCTTTCTGTTTGGGGTGGGATGGAAAGAAGAGGGGATATTTGGCCTTGAGCTTAAGCCTTGTATTCTAGTCTTTGCGATTTCACCCTACTGCTTTGGTGGTATTGGACTTTGACTCAGCTAAAAATCATAAAAACACATTCATGTTCCAATTGATCTGGAATTCATATGTTTTAGAAGACTACCAGGGCCGATCCTTAGCTCTCTGGATGCCATTTAATCTAATCAGGTATCTACCTTTAACCCTGATCATTCTAATAATTATTTTAGACCAAGCACATACCTAGAAGGCTCTCTCTCCTTCCTCCTGGTGCAGTAACTGGAGCCTGGGTGGATAGGGTAGCCTTTTTTTTTTTTTTTTTTTTTTTTTTTTAAGCACGGGCTATGGCTATTACCAAGTTAGAAGGAAAACAAAGCCAAATGATTGCCACAGTGAAGTGTCTTATGGTTAAGTATTTCTAGATGTAACTGTGAGATCCACAGGCCCAGGGCATTCACCAGAAGAATTGCTCAGAAATTGGTTTGTATTGGGCATCAAAGGCTGCCTGCTGAGTGGTGAGTGGCTATCTTCATGATGACACACAGGGCAATCAGATGGCTCTGTGCCAGTGGGGAGTGGGAGACGCTTCTCTGTCCATTCCCAGCCCTCTTTTGTTTTGTGTCCTTGGGTCCAGCCTTTAAAATGATCAGATTTAATAGCTCTAGAGAGCCTCTGCCCACTGTCCACTCTGATGGACTCAGCATCAGGGCTGAAGCTGTGACGTCAGCATGCCCCTCAGCGAACAGCCACAGCAGTTTTCTCAGTAAATGCAGAATAAAGTATTGTTTTTCTCCACAGAATTAATTTTAACTATGTTAAAATTAATGGCTCGTATTTGCAAAGTAGCTGATAAGATTTTGGGGTGCAGACAGAGGCTGTGGATAGAGCCTAGCCCATAGGAGCTTAATCCATCACTTCAATTTTCTCAGATAATCTTCAAATTTACTAGCTTGTTGTCTTGTTACTCACTTAAAAGACATATAGGAAAATGTCCCTTGATTTCTAAATGCCAGGCTAAGAGATGGGAAAACATAGAAGGAGAAAAGACGTCTTACAAGTGGCTCATGGTCTTATGGGAAAACAAATATGACTTCAAGCTCTGAGACCAAGATGGGAGGTTAGAAGGGCATCAAAGTGGGTGTGAAGGGCAGTGAACATGGGAGCTGCTGAAGAGGGGCTGAGAGGTGGGGTTCTAGAACGGAGTAGAATTTGACAAGTGCTGATCAGCAAGCTTTCTTACTTTAGGAACTGACAGAGATCAGCCACATACCGGTAGAGGACGGTATTGCCGGCATGTGGAGAAGCACAGACCAATTGGAAAACTGAAGATTTACCTAACTAATTAGCACTGTGTTGGATGGATGTGATAACAGTGACTGAATCATGCTGCGTACGAAGAGGGACCTTCTTCTGAAGCCAGTAGATACCCTTCTCTATCTTTGTATATGTAGCATTACTTAAATTTTCCCTTTGGAGATGGGAATGTGTGGGGTTTTTTTTTTGTTTGTTTGTTTTTGGTTTTTTGTTTTTTATTTTTGGTTTTTCGAGACAGGGTTTCTCTGTGTAGCCCTGGTTGTCCTGGAACTCACTTTGTAGACCAGGCTGGCCTTGAACTCAGAAATCCACCTGCCTCTGCCTCCCGAGTGCTGGGATCAAAGGCATGTGCCACCACACCCGGTGGGACTGTGTTTTTCTGTGCCTCCACTCCTTGAGTAAAAATTTATACAGGGCTGGAGAGATGGTTCAGTGGTTAAGAGCACTGACTCTTCTTCCAGAGGTTTTGAGTTCAATTCCCAGCAACCACATGGTGGCTTACAGCCACCTGTAATGAGATCTGATCTCTCTTCTGGTGTTTGAAAACAGCTACAGTGTGCTCATATAAATCAATAAATCTTAAAAAAACAAAATTATACAGTCTCAACCTCTCCAGTGAGAGGCAGCCATTGTTGAACTATTTCAATTATATCATGTAAGCCAGCAAAAGAAATCTTTTATTATTAAAATTCACAGGGATATGCATCTGACTTGTTTCTTACCACTATCCTTAGCATTTAGAACGGAGCCTGACACGAAATAGGTGCCCCATCAATATTTATTAGATGTTTAGTGTCACATGAGTGATAGTATCCATCCCCTATGATAATAACAGAGAACACAAAATTAGATTCTCTGAGACATGTGCAATGACACAATTTAAAATGGGCCAAATAAAATCCTGTGACTAGTGACATGTGAGATTTTTCTGTAGCATTTATAAGATCATCTTTCAGGGATGCTTCCCAACCTTCCTGATGCTTTGACCCTTTAGTACAGTGTGTCATATTGTAGGGACCCCTAACCATAAAGTGATTTCCATTGCTACTTCCTGACTGTGATTTTGCCTGTTAGGATTTGTAATGTAAATGTTTGATATGCAGGATATCTGATATATGACCGCAAAGGGGTTACAACTCATAGATTGAGAACCAATTAGTATAATCTACAGTAAATAGTTATACTGTTCAAGAGGATTCACTACTCTCAAAAAAGGGTGGCCATGTATCTGTGCCCTGTTCACTAGTGTGACTACTCTATAAATACGTTCAGTGACTTAAAGAAGAGGACCATTCCTTGAATACCACCATTTCCTAGATGTCCCCCAAACTAAAATAATATAATGTGTAGAGTATGATAGCTATTTTTTTCAAAGTTTATTTTGTAGTTAAAAATCCCACATTAACAAGAGTCTCCGGGCTCAGATGTCTTCGCTAGTGAGAACAGATTGAGAGCTTGAAGGTGAACTCTCATTAGTTTTATACAATGTCTTTCAAGAAACAGAAGCGGCAAAAGGAAATAAAGTTTTCAATTTGCTCAGTGAGGCCAGAGTTATTCTTATTGAAATAAACAGCTAGACAAAACAGTATTAAAGGGATAGCCCAGGCTGGATGAGGGTTTTGAAGTCTACTCTTTCTCCCTATGTTGGTACAGAGAACTCATTGCCTGGCCCCTTTCATCTGCATTTGGTCTTTCTCGACCACATACACTACCAGAAGGAGAGCCTGTCAACCTGAAGAGAGAATGGGCTTAAAGGATGGAGTATCTATCCATGCCCCAAGGAATAAAGCTACTCTGAAACAAAGAACACAGTTGATGTGTCATTGATTATCTAGTACAGTTTATTAGAATAGCATCTTAATTAGATATGCTAACTTGACTTACAGAGGTAAGGAAAAATATCAGTACCACGTGAAAAAATAAGAAACTAAAACCCAGCAGAAATATATTAAGCCCAGATAAAAGGGTTTAAAGTAACAATGAAATAGATAAGATAAATAAAGGTTTTAGACTCAGGTAAAATATGAATTGAAGTATCTGACTGAGTCCACCTTTTAGACGCTAAGAGGGAAGAGTAAAGAGAGAGACCACTAAGAGGTTTGGAGAACAATGCACACATTCTACCATCTAGTTAATAGAAGTCCTGAAAAGAAAAAATATTACAAATAGGAGGAAACACTTAAGTGAATAATAAAGACAAATGTGTACAAAAGCCAGATAAAATGTGGCAGTTTAAAAGCATCATTAAATGTCAAACTGGAGAGAAAAAGATACATAAACTCTTAGAATGAACTGTGAGACTATCAAAAAGAAATAAAAATATGGGGCTGGGGACATGGCTCAGTGGGCAAAGTGCCGCTATACAATCATGAGGACCTTGTAACCATGTCTTCCTATGTCTGTGATTTCCTGCACTGAAGAGACAAGAGCGTGGCAGGTCCCTCCCAGGAGCTCACTGGCCAGCCCTTCCAGCCAAACTGGTGAGCTCTTCAGTGAGAGACTCTGTCTCAAACAATAAGATGGAAAAGTAATCAAGGAAGATACCCGGTGTTGACTTCTGGCCTCAACAGGCATATATGTGCATGTACACCTGCATGCACACAAGTACAAATTCCCCACCACACACACACACATACACACATGCATATGCACATGTGTGTGTTCTAGAAGACTCCAGATAGAAAAGTTTAGTCACCTACAGGACAAAATCTAACTGATATTAGACTCTGTGAAGGCAATACTGCACCCAGAAAGTCAATAGGAGCTAGGTGTGGAGGCACATGCCTTTAGTCTCAGCATTTAGGAGGCAGAGGCAGGTAGATTTCTGTGAATTTGAGACTCGCAGCCAGGATTATATAGTGACTTCCAGGATAGTCAGGCTACATAGTGAGTTCCTGTCTTAGGAAAAAACTTAAATCAAAAACAGTAGTAAGACTGAAAGCTGGACAATTTTTTATTTCTCATGAAGTTGGTGAAACATGAAGATATAAACAAAGAAATGCATGGGCCAATTTTCTTTATGATCATACATGTAAACTGTGTAAACAGTTAACTAAATCTGAATGTATTAAAAACTCATATTTGGGGGAAAATTTTAAATTAATAGTAAATAGTGATAGTAAAGATATGTATTTTAAAAAACTACTGGTATGTGTCATGGAGTATAAAAACCACGACTTATTAAACTACCATTTGGTAAAATTCATTGCAAAATGTCCTAACTCGAAATAGAGGAAAATTCTATAACTTAATGAGTGTTTCATACCACAGATCTAAGCAAGTGCTATTCTTGCTTATATATGGCTCCTCCAATTACATATTTTCTTTATTTTAGAAAACAATTGCAGGGTTAAAGAGATGCAGTGAATAGGAGTTAGTGAGGATTATACATCTGAAGTTTTAATTGTGTTCTCTTCAAGACTGTGAACAAGTCAAAATTAACTAGCCTCGGAGTCATTGATAACTTTGGAGATTCCAGTTAATGTGAAGGACAGAAGTGAAATCATTATTCATAAATGATACAAAACACAGAAAACATTTGAGTGTGTGTATTCGTGTTCATGCTTGGGTATGTGGACGCCAGAAGTCAGTGTCTTTTGTGACAGGGTCTTTTACTGAACCCAGAACTCCTCTGTTCAGCTAGACTGGCTGCCTGGGCAAAGCCCTGAGGTCCTCCTCCTCTGCCCGCCTAGTGATGACATACAGCTCCTACCTCCCACCAATGGCATGGGTGCTCAGGATTAGAACTTGGGTTCTAATAAGTGCACAGCAGGCAATACTTTTACTACCTCTACCTCCCCAGCTCCATATTTACGTAAAATATTAATAGAAACAATAGATAATTACAATTAGGGAGAAAGTCAGCAGGATTTCTGGATACTGGATCAATATGTAAAATCAATAGTATTTTTCTGCATCAGCAATAATCAACTAGAAAATATTTTTCTAATTAGATACAAGTCACAAACCAATAAAAAATAATAAAGCTTCCAGAAATCAGCCAAGAGCACAGGAATGCTGTGGGGAAAATTTAACATTGTGAGGAACATAAAGATTATGTAGATAAATAAAGATCCAGTCTATGCGTTTTAGAAGGGATAACTTGCTATCATATGGCTGTCAGTTCTTCTCAAATTAACTTACAAGTAAGTACATTTCAATTCTACTGTAAATTTCACTTGGAGGACTTCATACCTAAGTGGGATAATGCACATGACATGACACCCACGGAAAATTAAGTGCCATCAAATAGCTAAGTGAACCTCGAGAATGGGAGCCAAGGAAGCTTGCCTTACCATGTGTCAACGTGTTAAGATTAACTCTAGATATAAACACAAAATTTTTAGGCTTTGATTTTTAAAAAAACACAGATGAACAGAGCATGGCATAAAATAGATAATTCAGAGTTCAGAGGCAGATTATATGCATGTGTGAATGTAATATACAGGAAAGCATTCAAATCAATGAACTTACTTAGTGGATGATGCTGGTAAAACTGGCTCACTCTATAAAGAAAAATGAAACCGTATCCCAGGTGAATGCCACATATGAAATGAACAAAGCATGACAATAGATCACAAAGAGGACAGAAGAATATTGAAGAAAATCTTTGGAGCTATTGGTAAGAAAAGCCTTTGTACTAAGGATGTTAGAGGTTCAAGTAATGCTGGATAATACTGTGGGGAACCCTGATGGGAAAATAAGCAAATGATACGAACAGGTAATTTACCACCAAAGGAAATCAAATGTCTGACAAACGGGGAGAGAGGTTTAAATTCAAACGTACTGTTAACATGATTCATCAAAAGTAACGAGACATCGACTATACTTATCAGACTGCTAAAAATTTCAATGCTGGACCAGGCTGGACTGTGTCAAGTTGTTAGGAATGGTGTGTCCAGAAAACAAGAGCATCCCTGTGTGTCCAACCTGTAAGTACTTAAAACTGTACAAGCACATACCACACATTTCAATTCCTCTTTGGGTATACAACCTTCGCACACCTCACTGGTTCACAGATGAATACTCTGAAGGCACATAGTGCAAGCACTGTGTGGGACTGTGAAAGGCTGCAGACAATCTGAGAGAGTGGAGAGCCAAAGGTGACGGATGGGCACACGTCAAGTAATATTTCACAGTAATTTGAAGTGAAGGACACATGAATGTAAAAGTGCCCAAACAGAAAATAATGTCCGATGAGTTATATAATCCAAAACACGTTAGACACATTTAGATCATTGGTAATCACAAACAGTTCTATAAGAGTATGCTTTGCAAAGGCAGGAACAAGAGGCTTCCAGATGGACATGTTTGGATGGTTGTATGTCAAAGACAGAAAAAGGGCCAGGGCAAAAGGAAATAACTGAGGGAATATGGAGAGGGACCTTGGAGGCTGATACTGAGAACACACAATAAAGGCGGGGGGGGGGGGGGGCTGTTTCACTAATCCAAACCTTTGATCTGACATTTAGATGTTAATTTGCTTGGCTTGGGATGGGATATTCGTATGGTATGATTAGTATACTACTTTCTTCTCCGTAGCCAGGCCTTAGAAAAGGCGAAGGCAGACCTTCCTCTGTGTGTCTGGGACTGTGTGTGTCTGTCTGTGTGTGTGTGTGTGTGTGTGTGTGTGTGTGTGTGTGTGTGTGTGTGTGTGTGTGTGCTCGCGCTCCTGCATGCATGTGTGCACACTTCTCTCTCTGTCTCTGCCTCTGTCTCCTGCCAGGCATCTTTTGTTCTTTTGTTTCTCAGGGAAATAAAACATCCAACTGTGTGTAAGTGGCAGAGCAGTGGGACCCCCCAGCTGCTGCCTGGGTAGAGGCACTTGTGATGCCCAGATGTACAGATTAGCAGGCTTCCTTTTCCAACAGAAATCCTGGTAACCATGACTTTTTTTTAAAGTCTACTACCCACTGCTTTGGAGCCTAGAATTTGCCAATTTCCATTCATTTTTTACAACCTAAAAAAAAAAAGTGTTTTATGTCAGAGAAGACCCAAAAATTACTTCATGGAACAGCCTGACCTGGAAGGAAGATAGCAGGGGGCAAAGGCAATAAAACAAGAATAAAAATACAAAAGCAAAATAAACAAAACCACAACCTCACCTCATTACTCATCTCTAGCTACCTCTTCACTTAACCTCAAGGTCAAGACAACCCTTTTATAGTGTTTACTGACTCTGCGGATGAGCTTCAGTGTGAGTCTTGTTTGCCTTTTATAGTATTAAAAGAGACAATGAAACCTGCCTCTCCGAAGATCATTTCGCCAAGTCCCCGTGGCTCTGCAGGGAATATTTGTTTCCTCATTTAAATTCATGTCTCTAAAAGACAAGTAGACCTTGGATGAAATTTCAGGAGGCAGCAAATTATAAATAATGTATCTATATTTTTTTCTCTCCCATACCACTTGTACATAATTCCCCCTGGAGTCTTGTGCAAACACCAGAGACAAGAGGACAGGAAGCTATTAACATGATGGAAAGATTGGAATGGGCTCGGATCATGTGGTATGAACATAAGAAAAGGCATCTTGATCAGGGGAGGTTTCTAGGCCAGCTAGGCCTTTTCTATCACGATGCTGGGGAGGAACTGGGAGGATCAGAAGAAAGGGAAACCGTAATCAGGATATATTGTGTGAGAAAAAATAATCTATTTTCAATAAATAGAAAAAAGAAAAATATTATTATTAATTATTGACATCTCATCTCTTTCCCAGACCATTATACAAGCATCTGCTCAAGTGAGTCCTGTCCCAGGACAGGGTGAGTGTTTGTCAGTCACAGAGGCCACTTTGAAGGCAACCTTTAAACT
The DNA here is from genome assembly GCF_000001635.26 of Mus musculus. NCBI lineage: Eukaryota > Metazoa > Chordata > Mammalia > Rodentia > Muridae > Mus > Mus musculus. Next base: position 159,900,521 of record NC_000067.6, on the reverse strand, counting down.
CTGTTGTCTATCAGAAAAGGCACCAAAACCTCTCACAGGATCAGCACATCCTCAGAATAAGATGCAGGTGAGTAGAAAATGCAGAGACTGCCAAGTAAGTTGGAAAGGATGCGAGCAGCCAAAAGGAAATTAGCCTCTAACTCCTTCAGCCTTGGTGTACTGTCATGGAACTTTCAGTGTTCCCCAGTCTTCCTCGGCAGGATAAACTCACACCTGTGGGGTCCAGACAGGCAGCCTTTCGATCTTGGATCAGGTGAAGAAATTCTGCTTTTCACTTTGTCTGCTTTCCCTTTTCTGTAACACTCCTAACCCCACTATTTGGGAGCAAACAACCTTGTATTTTATTCTTTCGTTAACTTTCCTCTTGGCAGAGGCAGAAAGGGTAGAGGGGCTGGGACAGGAAGTAGACACTGCAGCCCAGTGTGATGTACCCAGAAAGATTTGTACTGCAGTGGCAGACAGAACCTGAAAGGGGTTTTGCCTTCATATTCTGCAAGATGCACCTCTTTGTAGCACCCCTGCATAGGGTATTAAGACTCTTCTTTAGTTTTAGTTTTGCTTTTGTTTTGTTTTGTTTTGTTTGTTTGTGTCTTTTTTTTTAAACATCAAGAGATGTCTACTTCTGTACTCTGAAGCTGAGATTTAACTCTCCAGTTCATCTCACATGTCTGTAGGTACTAGCCTTTGTACCTGGGACATTGGCATGCATTATTTCTTGCCCAAGAAAATTTCACTCAGCACTCAGCATCTAGTTGTCTCAGTGGGTTCTGATAAATCTCCAAAACAAAGCCAGCAGGGTTTGGGATGCTTCAGTGACTTAAATTTCAGCTTTCCATTAAAACCACAACAGCTCCCAAACATGGATACTCCTTTTCGACATATCAGGGGGATAGTGTTGAGTCCATTGCTGGTACCCTAAACACTACACAGATGAATAGCTTAGTTGGTAGTTATATTCACTGCATAGATGGTGGGCTTCCCACTTCCCTCTCCCTCTCCCTCCCCCTCCCTCTCTCTCCCTCTCCCTTTCTCTTTCTTCTCCCTCCCTTTCTCTTTTTCTTTCTGTCTTCCCTCCCTTCTTTCCTCCCTTCTTTCTTTCTTCTCTGTCTCTGTCATCTGTCTTTCTTTCTCCCTCTTTCTTTTTTTTTTTTTTTTCTGAGTCAACACTGGCTATGTTTAAGGAGCCTAGTGTCAAAGGCATCATGAAAGAACAACAAACCAACCCAAATAGACACCAACTATCACCTGCACTGCCCATCAAACCAAGTCACTAGTCAGTTGCCTCTCTAGATTTCCATTTAAGTTGTTAATTATTACATGATTTAATCCTCCCGGGACCCTGGTTAGATCTGGAGTCCCACATCCAATTGACTGCATCTAAGACAAGGCAGTGATGGTCACAGAAACCACTGTACTTCTCTGTCCAGAGAGACCTGGAAAGGGACTGCAGCTGTAGATACAACAGAAACTTTAGATGTTTGACACACCACTTACTATTGTCAGCTGTGACATTAGCAGGGTGGGAATAAAAAGCTCATTTTGGTGACAAAATGATTCCTTTAACCCAATAAACATGCAAAGCAGAAGCTCTGTGCATCTGTTCACTATGTTCTTCTTATGGTGAAAAAATTCTTAATTCAGCAGAAAACTTCTCTCAACTAGTCTTTAAGTGGTGACTTCATAAAGGACTCTTTAATTAGCCTGTGAATATGCAAGACTGGATTTGAACAAGAGGTAACACCTTAAAGCTTAATAAGGTATCTTTGAAACAGTAAAATGGACTTCAGCCTTAAGAGAGACATGATCAAGTGTTCTCTAAGTTCAGTAAAGATATCTCATAGATTCATGACTTGTTGTGTGATCACAGTTTATTTATTTTCCCATTAAAATATTTGCTTAGCATTGGAAATGTAAATGAGCTAAATACCTAATAAAAATGGAAAAAAAAAGAAAATATTTAATAAAAAATTTCAAATAAAATAAAATAAAATAAAATATTTGCTTTTGACTAAGGAACTCACTGAAGACACTTTTTAATGTATTGAAAAGTATAAAAACAAATAAACAAACAACACAAAAAATAAAATAAGGGAAAAGGACTTGTTCACTATTTCACTGCCCAACAGTGACTTTGAAGTTTGATCAACTCTTTGCTTTGTCATCTAGAATAAGTATATTGAGAGAAGGGTATGAGGGGTGGATCTTCCTATTGCTTCTTTTGGGGTGGAAGAGAAGGCTCTGGGACATGGAGGAGAACACAGTCAATATGGTACTCGTAGGATACAGGAAACCTGTAATTAGGGGCAAGGAATGTGCTCATATTAGCCTGAATACACTCTCATCCCCATAACGTGAAAGTCAGCCTGGGCTGGGTGGGCAATTACAAATCACAAACTGTAGAGGGATGCCATGGAGATGCAGAAAGGACTATTAACAGTTCAGATTCTAGGGACTATCTGGGATCAATTCTCAACTTTCTAACTTAGAGGGTATAGGATCTTGGATGGGTTGTCTCATTTCTATTGTACCCTACTTTCCTTGCCTTTGAAAACAAAAGGGGAATAATTTATAGGACAGAGGCTGCTGTGAGGGTGAAACTAAATACTTTTAAATAATGTATATATTGTATCTAGGACAATACTTGCTTAAAAGCCATGTAAGTCTTTCAGCACCAAAAGCCTTCTCATTTTCTTCTTTCTATGCAGCCAAGAATCAAACCTAGGACCTTGAATATATTAGGTAAAAGTATTCCATTAAGCCATATTCTATTCTCTCTCTCTCTCTCTCTCTCTCTCTCTCTCTCTCTCTCTCTCTGTGTGTGTGTGTGTGTGTGTGTGTGTGTGTGTGTGTGTGTGTGTGTGTCTGGTGCTGAGGATTGAACCTGGGACCTCATACCTACTAAGCAAATGCCCTGCCACTGAGCTATGTGCTAGCTTCTATTCCTGCCCTTTCAAATGGTGTTATCAGTAATTTTAAAGATTGAATGAGACACTGAATATATAAAAATACTTTTTTTGAGAATTTATGAGGGTTTGTACTGAAGGTTTCTTCTGCTATATTTACTAGAAGTGTTGCTGAGGACAGCATTAGAGGAAGGAGAGAGAGAAGGAGGATTTTTTTTTTCTAGAAAAACATGCAGCAATTTGGAACAAGAAGCAACCTGACCTCTCTACTTGGAGCACTTAGTTGGTCCTCATGGACCACAGATTTAGGTTGGTGACTCCATGGTAACCTTGATGATGGGGATTTTCTACCAAGGCCTTGGGAAAGGGAAAGGAAGAGAAAGGAAGTTGAGTGTTTTTGATAGGCTCTTTCCAGGCCAAGGCTCAGCAGAGGTGCCTAGGAGACAGATGTCATGTAGGGAGAAGAAAGCATCAAAGTTGACTCCAAGTCCCTCACCTGTGGTAAAGACAGTAGAGGTGAGACTGCTCCTTGTGGCCTCCTGGGCTGCCTGCAGGAGCACTGTGTAGTCTGTGTTCTCTGACAGGCCCTCTAGTCGGATCCAGGTGTCCTCAGCATCCACTATCAGCTCCTGAAGAGAGCCAGAATAAAGGAGGCTGAGGGAGCAGCCAGCTTGCAATATGGGACAGTACGGAAGCTGGGTCAGCAATGCTGTCCTCCCCGCCCCATAGTAAGGAGGAAACTGCTAAGAGGCAGGGAGGGCAGCTTCCACGTGAGGCTTAGACCAGCTCCTATCTCACAAATGCACATGGGATAAATTTAGGTACCAGGATTATTGAACCAGTAGCTTCAGACTGTATTGGGCTTGCTGTAGAGTAGAAGAGGCTGAGGAAGCAGAATCCTAGGCCGCCCTACCACACCATCAAACAGACCTGCTCTACTTGCCCTCTAGATCTGACTTCCTTCCTGCCGCTTTCACTTTTAAAAGGGATCCTGTACCCCGGAGCTCTTGTCTCTAGCTGCATATGTATCAAAAGATGGCCTAGTCAGCCATCACTGCAAAGAGAGGCCCATTGGACTTGCAAACTTTATATGCCCCAGTACAGGGGAACGCCAGGGCCAAAAAGGGGGAGTGGGTGGGTAGGGGATTGGGGGGGTGGGTATGGGGGACTTTTGGGATAGCATTGAAAATGTAAACGAGGAAAATATCTAATAAAAAAAAAGGGATCCTGTAGCAAGGGCCTAGTGGATTGTGCTAACTAAGGGCCTAGTGGATTGTGTAGACTGATGACATAAAACCACAATTTGTCATCTCCTTACTATAGGCTACGTAGATGTTGATTTTATAATGCTTATCGAGGCATAAACACTTCTGAGGTTTATTATCAGGCTCATATTTGCTTGGCCCTGGGGGTGAGAGATCGTTCTGAGAGCACAGGATTAGGAGGTCAGCGTGTTTTGCACCTGAACGTGGACCACCAGGTAATGCTGCACCTTAGACCCTCTAGAGAGAACACTGACACAGAGAGAGGGTCTGTACTTTACCTCAGTATGGGTAGAGAGCAATAGAAAAGCCTCAACTTAAGTATTTCCAGGCCCATAAACATGGGCTCTCTCCTTAAGAGCAGGCTGTATATCTAGGCTCTGAAACCTCACTGGTTGTCTGTGAATTGCTTCCTTCTCCATCCCTGCAATTTCCATGGGTCATTCCACTGGTCAGTTTTCACATGGCCTCACATGGAAGAAATGTTCCTCCCCCCCCTCCCCGCCCCTTTCCAGCTAATGCTTACTTTGCGGCTTCCATCGGTGGACTTGTATGTCAAGACATAGTTTTCAATCGCAGCTCTGGGCGGCTGCCAGGAGATCAGTGCGCTTTGCCTGGTGACTTCACTGGCTGTCAGGTTGTCAGGAGGGTCCAGGACTGCAAAGAAGAGAAAATTCTAGGTTGCCCCTGTCTCCCCAGTTCTTCCTCATTTGATTTAATTCTAGGCATGGTAATTTTGCTCACAGCACTGCTCGCATCGTGACTCTAGTTCTCGCTTGGATGGAAGCATAAAGGGTGCTTCTTTGAAGGTACTCCGCACCCCACTCCCCAAGAAGGACTCTAAGCTTGGGCATGGCATCTTCCAATTCAACTTTTTATGCCTAGGACCCTGAGCCCATTTAACCACGTTGTGCTTGAATTTGAAGCAGTCCTGTATCTTAATTTGTTCTAATATTCTCCCAGTTCTGACTTCACCCAGCAGCTCCCCACTAATGTATCAAGCTTTCTCATATTGCTCAGCATTTCTTATACCAGATAACAGTTTTCATATCAGACTTTCTTGTCTGGCTCTGCTATTATCACATAGTTCCTGAGTATGAAACAGAAGTGTTTGCTAGCAGAGAGATACAGGGACCACATTCAGCCAAAACATGCTCAGATCACCCAAAGCTAGTTCATTATCTACTCCATTACAAGGAAGCATCGAGTTTAGGTCTCACATAATCCTGCAGGAATGCCAGCATGTACTCACGGGTGGAGAAGTTGGTGGCAATGGTGCCACTCATGAGAGGCCCACTGGTGGCATACATAGTGACAGTGTAGTGGGTGCTAGGAAGCAAGTCTACAAGCTGGAATTCTTCGCTGACCCCGTCAACCAGGATGGTCTCTCCAGCAACTGAAATCAGATGCACACAGATGAGGAAAATACTACTACATCTAAAGCATTCCACATGAACTCCGTACCCCAGAATTCTGGAAAAACTACAGATGATGCAGCTGATGGCTCTACACAAGGATCCTCTTTTATCTTTATCCTTATTATTATTATTATTATTCAGGAAAAAGTGTTCTATATATGGAGGTCAAAAGTGCCTCTACCTTCTACTCAGGCCTCTGGAAGCAAAGAGTAAAAACGGTTCTCGTTTGTCTGATTTTTTTCCTTCTATCCACATTCCCCCATCAATTGCTCCCTCCTTTAGCCTGAGAAAATACAGCCCCTGCTTCTCATTACATTTATAATGACAGTTCTAAAGCTTCTCTAATTCTGACTGCTTTTTTCTGGACCAAGTTTACCAAGGCCCTTGCTGAAAGGCAGAACTTGGGGGAGAACTGAGAACAGGATTTGGTGTCCCTGATCAATGCTGTAAACAGGTTAGTTTGTTTCTGTGTCTGTCGTTTGTATCACTCCAGGCTTTAGGACATCAATAGATCACTGCCATCACATGCTGAACTTATAAACAACCAATGGCATTATCTCCACTCCTCTGGTGGATTATTTTGACCCATGGGCAGAGTTTGCCTTTATATCTGTCATCTTTTGCCTTGGTTGAATTTTGGACCACAGTTTCAGTTTATTAAAATATTTTAATGTGGATTCAATCAATTATGGTTTTTGTTTTATATACAAATTTTGTAAGCATGTCTTCTCGGGGCCCATTCAAGCTGTTAATGAAACTGTTCATTAGATTATAGCCAAGCCCTCTGTTAGACAATTAGAATATTTCTGAATTTCTCAGCATTTGAGAAAATTTATTAGGCATATTTCCAAACTAGGTCAGACCTGTTGTTTCAAGTTTGTTGTGATCTAATGGCAAATGGAAGGAGGTAGAGAAGGTTGTTCAAACAATCTAAAAGTCTTTGAGCGAATGTAGATAATGCCCATCCTTTTGCTGTCCTTCCTTGTGATACCCTGCACCATCACTGTTCTGCTGCTATACTGCACTAAACCATGGCAGGTTCTCAAATGCTTACCTCTCTCCAAATACAGAAACGGTGTACTTTCCATTAGAATTCCCCTTTGCCGTTTCCACTTCCTCTGAGATCTTGCTCCTTTCTTCCCCTCATTATTCTGATCCTAAACTATGGTGGCCCATTGGGTGAGGCTCGATATGCTCTGTCTTGCATATTTTACACCACAGCTCATGGCAAGCTGTATTTACTTCTTGTCTGCATCATCACTAGGAGTGAGTTCCATAAAGACAAGAAGTCACGCTTTGCCTTGGAATTTTTCTAGGCTTAGCGAGTACATGACCCATGGGAGGTTATCAAAGGCATTTAGCTGAGTGAATGGATACGAATGGAGAGGATGGAACAGTGTGCGTTGTCACCTGGAGCAGGTGTGCCTGACTGCCTTAGGGGAATCAGGGATACTTTGTTATAAAAGATAGGGCTGCCATTAAGACTGACTGTTGGGGAGAGAATTTCTTGGTGGGGAAAATGGTACATGGACAAATGCATGTAAGCTTGAAAAGGCTTAAAAGGGCATGCTGATTTAAAAAATGCTGGATCATGATTCGCACAGAGGGATGGTGGGAGTTGAGACGGGCTGTGCAGGAGCATAGAGGGGTTGCGATGTATCCAGAATATTCTTCTTTGAGCAGGATTATGCAGCCAGCCATACTCCTATCAGCCCAAACTCATGGTTTATCATGTATATTTCTATCTTGACTGAAGATTAAATGACACTCAGTTTTCTAATGCCTATCTGAAATACAAATGTGCTAATAGAGTTGCAAAACCAAAGCAAATAAAACAAACCAACAAAGAAGCTCTGTGAACCTGCTGGTAGACAGCAATGACTTTCCAGTTTGAGAGCCTGTGTTAGTTTTCATTTTCCCAAACTTTGACGATAAATTATTCTTTGCAGCTTGCAGAATTGGCTTTCTCTTTCCTCTTTGAAAGTCGAGACGTCTGCCTGCCTTCTGTTCTCTGGTATCTTTGTTCCCTAGATTCCTCACTGTAACTCACAACAATTCTGTGATCACATGTTTAATTGTGGCCAAGAAATATTTTCCCTAAGCCTAGATATTTGGAATATGCTTCTGTTTTGCTTTGAGACTCACCTCCACCCCCTACCTCCCGTTTTCTTTTTGTTTGATTGTTTGTTTGTTTTTATTTGAGACAGGATTTCTCTGTGTAACCTTGGCTGTCCTGGAACTCACACTATAGACCAGAATGGTCTCAACGTCAGAGATCTGCCTGCCTCTGCCATCAGGGCCACTGCCCAGGTGCTTTGAGGTCTCTATTCAACTTTAAATAGTGTAACATGAATGGGCATAATAAAACCAGCACTGATATTCATATTTTTGTATTGATTCAAACATTTGGGCTGGGTGTGGGTAAGAAAGACCAGTACAACAGAAACATTGCTTAGTATTTTTTCTTGCTCTGTAAACATCTAGAAAATTCCTCTGTCTTGCCGTAGTACTTTTGTGAACATCCTTGCTCAGTTTTGAGGTTTGTCTTTAGTGTTAGCTCTGATTTTGCTTTTGTTTTGGTTGCTTGCCTTCTTTGAACTTTTCAGAATGAGAATTTATGGTTCTCTTCATCAGTTGTTTATGGGAGTTGGGGGATATCTTTCTGATTTTATAGGGCTCGTAGGCTGCATAATTTCTCCAACTTGAGGTAATTTCTGATTTGATTTTCAGATGGGAAAAATGAATTACTTCTTTACTTTCATACTGGCTTGTAGGTCCACTCCTTACCATCCCAACCTGCAGACACTCACTTGCAAAGTGTGTGAGGACGATGACATAATTTTCCACTTCACCCATGGGTGCTTTCCACTGGAGCAAGGCTTCTGTAGGTGTGATGTTGGTAGCGATCAAATCCATGGGGCTATCCATGGCTGGAAAAGAATAGGAGAGGATCAGGCTAAAGAAAGAGGAACTGCAAGGTGTAAGTACCACAAACCATCAGAATTTTCTTATGTGGTAACCACCTGTCACTGTGCTGGGTAAAATAATGGGGTGGAGACTGATTCTTTTTCTACCTGTCTGGCTCCACTGATACCTTTTTTTTTGCACCCTTTCTCCTATCTTATCCACTTCTCTCCCAATTGCCCTAAGTCCTTCTTTTAAATTAATTCATTAAATTACTGTGTGCAGAATTCTTTGACGGGTTCGATGGGAAATTGGACATTCAAAATACCCTATTGTATTTTGAACCTTTCAATCCACATGGCGTAAAGAAGTGATAGAAAATTTTCTGATTCATTAGTTCCTGAGATAATCCTGCTTTCCAGCCCATTTGTTCTTTCACACATGCAAGAGTGAGTTTTGTGGGAAGATCGCTGACTGTGAACTTCAGGGAAGTGTGGTGGAAGTGTACGCGCACCTGTGCCAGTGGTCACAGAGTCGTAGCCACTTCTTACACCACCACCCACAAGCTTTACTCTGGACTGTGTTCTAAGCATCCTTTTTGTTGCATAGAGAGTGGGGGTGGGGGTGGGGGTGGGGGCTGGGGGGCTGGTGTATAAACTCAGGGAAGCCAAGATTGCCTGTCAGGCAGGACAAGAAAGTTTGCTCATGAATAAATTATGAATTTTACTCACCCATGTATTCTGTAACTCTTGGATTTACTTATGTATTTCCTTTTCATGAAGTTGGAATTTATTTATAAAATGGATGGCATTGGAACAGTTTAAGCGTTAGCTCAATGTGAGTCATACAGTTTACGTTTGGGAACCACGACCTACCATCGGCCTACCTCTGTTCTTTGATTAAATGAGCTGTGTTTGCTATCTTTTCTTTTCTTTCTCCCCCCCCCTTTTTTTTGCTTATGTTCCTCATCCCAAAGTAACAAGAAGAAATAAAGACTTTACAATTCAGTGTTTTGAATTTTATTCATAATCTGTGCTTTCAAAAACGTCTTTAAATTCAACTCCTATTAGAGTCTATGGTTGGATGATTTCTGAGATGTGTACCATCTCCTGAAGGAGCTGTCATTCTACAAGTTTTAAGATTATTGTGATGACTTGAAAAGAACAACCGGAGACACTTCTGAGCGTGGCACAGTGACTGGAAGTTACCAGAACCAGTCTGACTAACTTGAAAGATGACAGGGTGGCTTGGTGTGCTGCTGAGTTTCTGCTTTTGTGATGTCTGCTGCCTGTGGCCAAGAATCACACGAGTTAGCTTTTGGGCTGAGTCACAACACTCTTATCTTGGGAACACGATATTCTCGAAATCCTTTTTATGATTTTCAATGAGAAAATATGGCAGAATTTTCAGGCTTTCTTGGCTGAATGGTCATTACTTCTGGTCAATGTTTATCCACTGCCTGCTTTAATGATCACTGACAAAACATAGTGCATCTACCAGAAGGAGGGAGACTACGAAAGGTACCTTTTTATGTTTCTGAATGACGTTTTGGTCACTGTGTTAATAGATAATGTTTTGGCGCTTGTAAGAGTATTTACAAAGCAGTGAGGACTCCTTAGGCACACTCTCCTCCTTCAGAAATCACCATCTCTAGGGAAATTTAGCAGCGTTGGGATATCCAGGTGTTCGCTTAATGAGGCAGGCTGAATGTTTTCCTATGTGTAGTGGAAACTGTGGTTTAACTAGAAGGTTCTCGATGTTGAGGATAGAAACTGATGGCTGTGCCTTCCACTGCCATCTAGAGCAAATCTGTGCTAATCCTATGTGATATACTTGCTTAAGGACCAGAGAAGGGAGGCTAGTGGAGTTACAGAAAAGGAGCCCTATCTTCAGGCTTATCCAAAGAGCCAGTTTTCTGAAAAAAGGCATGGTAGGAGACTTTCTCCTCCCTATTTTTCATATTAAAGCCCATCTCTTTTCCCCACCTTCCTTCTGTGAAGGGGCCTGAGGACACAGAGGACATTTCCTACAGGAGAACAAGAACTACATAGTGTTCCTGAAAGCAGCTGGGGATGCCACAAAGGGTCACCTTCACCTCTACTGCCTTCATACAGGTGATGGACTTAGAGCCTTTTCCCTGGAGCAAAGGCAATACACCTATGGGGTGGCTGTATATGATGAATAATCCACCCCTAGTTTCCTGAAACTGGAATAACAATGCTTTTCTGAAGTTTCCTCAACCCCCAAGACTTAAAGAGATCCTATGATTCAAATGTTTGCTGTGGAATCTGTCTCCATCATGCGTCTTTGAAAGGGCGCTCTTCGTAGAGGAAGTTCCATGAACATTCTGAACCTGAACGAGCAAGACTCCTCCTCAAGTGTGACTCACCAAACTCCTATAATTAGAAAGAACAGTCTGTGGGGAGAGAAACCACAACTTGTCCTGAAGGACACAGTGAGTCAGAGGAGCCAAAGAATGGCGTCTCAGGCCCCGGAGCCAGTATCCACTGTATGCGCTGGAGTGATTTCACTCTGCTTCCTGTGTTTGTTTCAAGGCTGCTGCTTATGTCCTGAGCCGACACCCAGCAAGGGAGCCATGTTTACCTGTGTGCACCAGGGTGCAGATGCGTTCACTCTCCTCCCTGCCCCGTACACTGTTGAGGCTTATTTCATATTCAGTAGCTGGATACAGCCTGGTGATGGCGAACTCTGTCACGGTGTTGGGCACTACGGAGCTGTCTAGCCGTCCCACTGAGGAAGAACAAAATCCATCACTAAACGTTCAACAGCTCTCTTATCAGTGGGTCCATGGCTCAGTGTACATTGGGACAGTGGGTCATGAGGCACAGATGGGTGTGGGCTCAGCATGCAATAGGGAAGGGAAGGCAGATACATGACTCATAAATGATAATGGTGGAGTTTAAATAGATCTTATACGCTGGCCTCACTCTTTCATCTTATGGGCTTTTTAGAACAAAAGTAAATGAGCTATTTATTATGTAGGTTTCTATCAGACCGGTCTTCTCTGAGGCGGGCATATCAGTATAGTGGAAGTGGAGTGGGCAGAGCCACCGCAAAAAGTGCCCTATGCAGCCCAGAGAAAGGTAGCCTGGAAAACTGTCCTACCTCTGGCTGGAAGTGAACATTCTCTCTACTTTGTTAACAATGCCTCATATACCAGCAAGAACTGGCAGTATGCAGGCAAGCTCTCGGCCAACTTCTCTGACTCATACATTGGCTACAATGGCAGAATTAGGATCACTGTGGTTCCCTTCAGGGCTCCATGTGGCTCTGCTGGGTCTTTATCCATATCCAGGATTCTAGTCTTAGACTTTATGCTCAGCATAGTATGTGTAGCACTGGCTCTTGGTAAAGCCATCTAGGCCTCACTTCATTGTTTTTCATTGCGCAGCCTAGCTAACGGTGTCCAGTTATTTCCCATGGTAAAGTGTTTGGCTCTCTTGATGATATTTTGAGAGCCTATTTTGAGAGAAGTTGGTGAACTCATGGTTTCTCTGTTGTTCTTCATCAATACACTCTCATTTTGAGGAAGTATGGTATGAGGGTGTATGCTGTGTAGTTGTGATCATGCACCCATAATAATCTCTAATCAACTTCAAGCCTTATTTATGTTTGAGAAACAAAATCATATCATTACCTTGGGTGGGTCGGTACGATACTCGGTAGTAATCAAAAGGCGCAACAGGAGAGCTCCAGGACACCGTCAGGGAGTCCTTAGTCACGTTGCTAATTGTGATGTTTTTGGGAGGATCAATTCCTACAAAGATCAGAGAGTTGTGGGGAAAAGACAGAAGCACAGTTTGAAAGTGGAATATCTATCTATTTCTAGATTTCTGTTGATCCACTAGTGTCCCTCAGGCAGGCATGACCCTACATAACTAACTGGGCATCCCTAACATGACAGTCTGTGTGATGTCACACTTATAACATTGTAGCTATGGCCAAAGTCAGGAAGCTAAATTGGCAAGATCTACACTTCTGTGCCACAGCTACTACCATCTAGACCAACCAGAAACTTCCTTTTAAGTTTGTGTGTTTTATTTCAAATAGAGGATCATATAATTATCTTCTCTAAGGGAAACTTCTCTTGCAAAGACCTAACTCTGCTACTCTTTCTTAGTTTTTAGCAGCTACTTTTGGTTCAACTTGGAAAAAAACTGCCCATTAACTGTAGAGAGATTTCAGAGCACAAATCCTAAACGAATATACTTTCCTAAGTTATATTTTATTTATGGTGCATAATTATGGTGCATTTAAACTGTGGGGTCAAATTCGCTGACTACTTAACATACTTTTCCAGTTTGTGAGTTCTTGTCAGTATGTAGGGAACTATCTAATTATAGGTGTTTTTATATACAAATGTATCATATTTGGGATTGCATTTGCAAATGACCAAAGGGAAATGGCCCAATTCATCTCAAAGTTCTATGTCTTCCAATGTGCAAATCAGCTCCTATCTCTGAATGCCAGGTAGCTACATGGTTACATGCTAGCTCTATGTTGATTCTGAGGAAGAATCATTTATTAGGCTGTCAAGAGATGGCTCTCCAGAATAGAAATATCATCTTTTTACTTAGAAAGAATCCCTTGGAGACAAGCTTTTTCCGGGCCTTTTTCCTAGATTGGCAAATCTAGAACCAATGCATTCAAGACTTGGGCATGCAGAGCACTGGGCCTGTCCTACTTTGCAAATGGATGTTTCTCATCATATGTCTCTTATGCAATGCTGAAAGAAGTACCTGCTACAGAATAACTCACAGAAGTCTCTAGCTATAGGCTCATTCTGCTATTTCTTGAAAGTTTGTCATTTTAGATTGCATTGGCTTGTCAAAAGCTGAAGTGAGAACCCTCTTGATCAACATCTCCAGCCTCACCTGTAGTGATAGAACCCACTATGGGTTCAGAGGTTACCGTCCCATGGACAGCTACAAGGTTCACTATATATTCAGTGGCTGGCTGTAGACCCATCAAGACAGCGTGCCTCTTGGTGGCATCCAAGAGGACCTCCAACATGTCTTCCTCTTTGTCCCTGGGGCTGTAGTTCAGAATGAGTCTGTCTGCTGGGGGAGATGGGTCACTCCAGGTGATATTGACACTGGAGGAGGTCACATGAGAAAAGTGCAAATGGGAGATAGGGCGGAAGCCTGCAAAGTAGAAAAGATTGGCAGCTCTGAAACACATGTGTTGGTAGCAGGCCATTGGGCAGAGATGCTTGATCTCCCTCTATGCTGATATGGGCTATACTTTCACCTGCTGGCTCAGAGGTCCTACCTCCTCTCCCACTCCAGTCCAGGCTAGGCTACTTAGCCATCTACTGAATAGTGCAGTCTAATAAAACTAGAAGCAGCTCTGTGAAATATTCATAATATGGGTCCCGGATTTTAAAACCTCTAACTTGGAAAAATGTGACAGAGAGCTTTAGCCTTACCACTAATTTAATGCAGGAAAGGAGAAATAGATGAATTAGCTCCTGTGTCTAGGCTATAACAATCTGACATAAAATTTCAGATCTTTGCTTATTCTTTCCCTTTACTCTCAAACATTTTCTTTTCATGCATATATTAGTCCCTGCTCCATCCCCTCCCCTTACACATCTCTTAATTTTCTCTTTTGGAAGACTGGGACATCTGAATCACCTCATGTTAAGATCTAATTACTCGGGGACCTCACTGAGACGTCTGCTCCCCTGGTACCTGTGAAGGCATCCACAGTAGACTCCAGGCTCTGCTGCCGACCCCTCTCAGCAGTGATGGAGATAATGTATTCTGCTCCAGGCTCTAGATCTGTTAGTGTGTATGAAGTCCTATCCCTGGGCACAGTGACTTCGGAGGAGATCCCAGAAGATGGGGTAAAAGTAATTCTGTAGTGATCAATGGGACCACTGGCCTTGGTCCAGATGAGAGAGATAGAGGTCTCTGAGGAGGCTGTTACCATGAGGTCTCGGGGACTGTCAAGTTCTGAGGATTAAAATAAGGTTCATTCATTCATTTATTCATTCATTCATTCAAAGTCTTATTTAGATGAGACAGGTCTTGAATTCATTATGTATCCAAGGATGACCTTGAACTTGTGATCCCCTTTCCTCTACCTCCTAAGTGTGAGATTACAGGCATATACTGCCTCACTTGGCAATTGGCCTATTTCACACTGACTCCATAGGACAGTCATTAGTTATTGGACTACCCTTTGTATCTCCAGGCTGTCAAGTAGACCTAATGACCATGAGCCCCAGCTTGTCATAGCTGGTACTTTTCTCACATTTTGTTTAACGGCTTCCCTTTGAAAGATGGCCAGTGATAGGGCAAACAGATGGGCAATCTGCAGAAAGCCATTATTAGCAGTGACACTCGCATGCATCCCCCACTGGGATAGATCTAACTGCTGATTTGCTAGAGCTCCAGACTTGTTTTCATTCATCCTCCCTTGGTTAGCCAAATGGGGAAAGAGGAGCCACTACCACATAAGATAAGGTGTTCATGGCAAGTAAGTTTCCTGTCCCCACCCCCACCCCCCTGACTCGGAGGTTTCTTTGGCTTGTCCTAACCTCGGGTGTACAGGTCTGAGGACTAACGGAGACAATTGTTGGTGTGCTCTTCCAGCATGTTTGTTTATGCTAGGATGAACCCTGGGGACAGGGACTGATCCAATCCCCAACCCCAACCCCTGCTCAGTCCAAGATGTTTATATCTAAGCTTACTGAAGTGACTTTGAAATTTCCCAAGGA
The DNA here is from genome assembly GCF_000001635.26 of Mus musculus. Lineage (NCBI taxonomy): Eukaryota > Metazoa > Chordata > Mammalia > Rodentia > Muridae > Mus > Mus musculus. Next base: position 159,885,289 of record NC_000067.6, on the reverse strand, counting down.
TTTGGAAGGGAAACTGTTAGATTCAGAGCAGTAAGAATCTTATGTGGAATCTTTTCTGCTGCTCTGGGATTGTACAGAATGTTTCCAAGTCTAGACCTTTCTTCCAGTGACCTTTTTGAGAGCCCCTGTGTTGCAAACTTGAGGACACACACTCTGCCTGCTATGAAGTAGATTAAACAGAAAGACAATCTGCTACAGCATCAGCCTGTTGGGGAGTTTTCACATCTACTCTGCAGTCCTTTTGGTTGTAGATCAAACTTCTGACGTCAGGTCAAGCATAGGGTAGATGCTGTCACTAGGGGAGAATTATCAACAGGGACTTGTTCACTGGGAGGGGTGCCCCATAGTGATCCTGACAGTACAAGCCTTCATACACCAAGTCTTACATGCTTACAGCCTAGTCATCCTCTTAACCATTCTCCTACTTACCAGTCCTGGCATTCATAGTGGCAGGAATGCTTTGTTTTGAGTTCATTACTGCAGATATTCCAACTCCATACTCTGTGCCTGGAACCAGATCTGTATGTAGATGCAAAACCAAACATCAATCAATCTCGGTCTCTCTCTCTCTCTCTCTCTCTCTCTCTCTCTCTCTCTCTCTCTCTCTTCTCTCTCTTTTCTCTCTCTGTGTGTACATGTATTTATGCATGCATGTGCACATATATATGTACACACAAGTGCCAAGTGCATGAAATGAAGACAACTAAAAGGAGAGAAGAGAATGATTATAAATTCCTGTTCAGATTTTGTTTAGTCCACTTTCAGTTTGCTCCTAGTTTTACCTATTAAGAAATTCCAATTTTGCTACTTGGAAAACACATATGAAGTAATGGATTGAACTGGCCAGAGTAAAGTGACTTTTTTGCTATGGGTCCCACTCAGGAAGGCAGGGAGGCTGCCCCTAATAGTGTCCTTGGGAAGACTAGTCATGTCTAGAATATTTTCCTGTGTGTATGTGTCTCAGGTTGGCTAAAACAGTGACGTAGTCTCTTGTTTAAACTGTGAAGGTATGAAGAGAATGTCACCAATATGGACATTGGGAACATGAGCCTGGGAAGAGTTTCTTGACTGTGTGTGTGAGGACTATATTGTATGTTTTACAAACAAGTCCTGAGGCGATATGGGAACTGGGGGTCACTTCTAGAAAGACATATTATATGGACTTTTCCTGCAAACATGGGACTTTCAGGGTTTTAACATAGATTTGTGCAAAAGTCCAGTAATTGTGAATTCCCCAGCAAGGCAGTAACTCTGCCTAGGGTATTTAAACTATGGATCAATTACAATTTACAGTGACTTCTGGTAGATTCAGAATTTGGAGGAAATTCAAAATCATAGGGTATAAGCCTCACAGGAAATCCCTTGGGAGTTCATTACGAAGGATCGCTGGCAGGTTTCTAGAGCATCTGAAATTCTCTGGAGTCTTTCTCTCCACTGTTCCACATTTGTTTTCCAATCAGCTGGCTTGATTGATGTAATGGTTTCCTATTGCTGCGGTGACAAATTGCCATGATTTAGTACCTCACAACAATACAAATTACTGATCCTCTAACTGAGGAGGTCTGGAATCTAAGATGGCTCAGAAGGTTGTATTCCTTTGGTGGTCCCAAGGGAGGACCCATTTCTTCGCCTTTTCAGCTTCTAGTGGTTGCATGCATTTTTTTGTCTCTTAATTTACCTTCAGAGACTAAAGTTTAACATTATCAAACCCTTTTGGTAATGATCGCTCTTTGATCTTACATTCCATTGATGTGTCTACTTTGACTCTGTCCTCCCTACATCCCCCTTACAGGGAGCAGCGTCAGTAAGTAGGACCCATCAGGATAGTGCAGAACAGCTGCCCCATCTCAAGATCTCTAATTGTGAGAGCAAAGTCCCTTTTACCACCAAAGGTGACATAGTCACAGATGCTAGGTATCAGAATGTGTGTATCTTTGGGGACCATTACCTTCTACTACAACCTGACTTCAAACTCACCCTCATTTACTAAGATGTAGATTATAGAAAAATGCAACAGTCTAATTGCCACCCCTGGGGGCCTCCAATGTTCAGGCTAAGTCCTTTTAATGGGCTTATTATGTGGCCTGTCCGGGGATCTGGAGAACTGCAGGTTGTAAGACTTTCTTGCGCTTGCACAACACAGTGCTTTTCAAACATGAATGAGTCCGGAGCTTCATCTCAATCCCATGAAGATCAATAGGTAGTCTGCTACCCATCCTTAGTAGTTACCTGAGGCTGTTGTCATAAACTACTACAAACTGGTGGCTTCACACAATGGAAACATATTCTTCAACAGTCCAGATATAAGAGAAGAAGGTATGGGCAGGGCCATACTCCTCCCAGGGTCTTACAGGATTCTGCCTTGCCCCTTCTTGGCTTCTGGTGATGATGCTTATTTCTTTCCTTGGCTTGCAACAGTGCTGCTACAAGCTCTACCTCTCCTATCTTGTGACTTTCCTTCTCTTGTGTGTATTTCCTCATCATAAAAGGATACCAGTCACACTGGATTAGAATTTCAGATGAACCCATTTTAAACTGATCATATAAACTACAGACTCCTTTCTGAAATACTGCCATTTCTGTAGGTTCTGGGTGGACATGGATTTTAAGGACAACACCATTAAACCTAGTATAACTAAGAGAGAAGCAGGGGAGTGATAGAGGAAGAGAAGGGGGTAGAGGGAGAGTGGGGGTGGAGGGAGAGAGAGAGAGAGAGAGACAGAGAGACAGAGAGACACAGAGAGACACAGAGAGAGAGAGAGACAGACAGACAGACAGACAGTGGGAATAAATTTATGACCAGTTTGAGAACATTCTCAGACCTCTAACCTCAGAGTTCAAGGCCTGGGCAATTTCTCCTGCCCTAGCTACTTCTGGTTCTCTGGGCTATTATGGTTTCCCTAAGGTAACACAAATTATTTTTCATAGGGGATGGTTCAAGTAGCCTCTCGTTAATCAATGGGTTATTTTTTTAACAACAGAGAATGCTGTATAGAAGGTTCCACCTGTCATTAGCTTTAGTTCAGTTCACACTCTGTGTGATTACAGCAGAATCTTACCTGGTCTTACCCATCAGTTTCCCTTGAAGGAATACAGTTGAGTCCTAGCTGGGCAGCATTAGAATTAGGCCTCATTTTCCCACTTCCAACCAGCTTGACCCTTCTCTAACATTTGCTTGGTTCTCTCCTGAGACTGTCAGTCTAAGTTTGAAGAGTAAAGTTTGAAGTGTAACAGGCTTTGGAGTCTTCTGTACATTTCATGTTCAGGCCTGGCCACCTTCCCCATATATAACTTTCATTACTTAACATGTACAAGCCTGTGTCTATAGAATGGGAATAATAGGTTTCAATGTCAGAGGGTTGTTGAAGGGATTCTGTGAATTTTCTCTGTATGGGTCTGTCCATAATGGTTGTCGTTAATACTGGCATTATCCAGCACAGGAAGATATGCTAGAAATTTTAAATCTTTTTCAGTTAAGTGGCCCTATCATTATCAAAAAGTGCCCAGGCAGGCTCATGTTGGCTTTAGGTACACCTTATTGTTGATTTGATAAAGCTCTAGCCCTGACTCTGATGCAAACCAATGATTTATGGTTGCATAAGGGTATTAGTGAGGAGTTCCTCTGGCTGATCTCAGTACCTGTCTCTACACTGAATGGGTGATTTCAGTGCATACAGACTCATTTAAAACACACATTCGTTACCATCAATATATCTCATTATTCCTAGAACATCCCTGGTTGGAGAAATGAGGTTACCTTTGGGGCACAAACTCAAGATCAAGATCTTCGCTTGATTATCCTGAAGTAGAAAATTTCCAACGTAGGCAAAAGTTGGCAGATCAAGGGAGTAAGGCAGAAATTATATGTTGCCGGGCGGCTCTGGTATGTAATGTTTCCATTCAAGTTTCTTATTTATGAAGCGTAAATGAAATGTTCAATTATTTACAACAGAATTGCTTTCTCCCAGAAAAAAAGCAGCAGTTAGTGTGCTCTTCCCAGGCTTTCTGTCTAGGGCACAGGGAAGCAGGATTCTCTTATAGGACTGTGCCTACTGGTTCCCTTTGATTTTCTGCAGCTTTCTTCCTGAGCTACAAGAGAATTGTTGCTCATTGCCAGCAAGTAAAGAGCAGGTCTGGGGGAGAAGAAAATGTGTGTCCAAGGCATATCTGGTATACTTCTCTCTCAGCACAGAGCATTCTGAAGGATCTTTTTCACTTTAAAGACCTCATTGCTCTCCATCAACGCTCCCTTTATTTTCCCATTCAACCCTTGCAAGTGGGAGGATATAAATGGCTCTGTTCCTGTTCCTAACAAAAGCTCGGAAAATTCATCCCATCGGAAGTCACTACTCTCCGTCCCTTAGAGAACATCCTTTGTTCTGCTTGAGGGCTGACACTTCCCTAAACTCTTTCACCACATAGCCATTCTTCTCCGAATCCCTAAAGCACATAGCTCATCCACTTCGCAAGTATTACCGAGGGTCCCCTTTGTGTCAGGCACAAGGCTGTGGGCCATGGATGTGAAATGAGTTGATAAGGCATCACCTTTTGAGGGTCAGAAAAGCATCTGTCCTGGAATTGTAAATTAATCACTGAGTATCTGTGCTATGGCAAATACTGAGTTGCGAGTATTAAGCGATCTAGAAGAAGAATAAAGAAAGGCGAAGAGAGACAAGGTTAAAACAAGGATTTTGAGTGTCTGATGATGAAGAGGACAGTTCTCAGTGTTCCTTTTATACAGACCTGTTCATGTCCTTATGAGCTTCCATGCACCTTGTCTCATGAACAAATATGAGCTAAGAGAAGGATACACCTTGAACACAAAGTTAGTACAAGATAGAGCTAAATTTATCGTGCTTTCTAATATCTGTCCCTAAGAGTCACGTAAGTTGGCTCTGGGGACTGTCATGAACAAACTGGAATCTAAGAGTGGCTTATGACAATACTGTGTGTTATTTAAAAAGAGTGGCTTCAGAAGATGGACTCAGTTGGGCTATAGCAGCCAGAGAAGAGGGGATTTGGACTGGGCCTTGAACTCCAACTAAGGTGAAAACAGATAGTGGAGAAGAAATGTGGGGTCTTCCTGTGGTCGGCATCGGGCACAGCAAACACCACTGGGTTACTATAGGCTGGAGAGCAGTGGGCGTGAGCCAGTGTTCTCAGCTGCACTGCAAGGACTGCTGTGATGGAGGGAGAGTTAGTCACTTGCTCCTGCCAGGAAAGTCATGCTTGCAGCTACTGCTGGGGAACAATCAGGGAAGTGGAGGAGGCCACAGGAGCTGTCTCTTGCCAGCAAAATCGTAAGCAAGTCATCTGGCATCTGTAGGCTTGATTGGCTTCAAGTGAACATGAGTTACTACAGATCTTCCCTCCTTAAATCCCTGGGTCTATCTCCCACAAGCCTGTGAAGCTCAATGACACCAAACAGGATTCAGGGGTTAGTTAGTCCCAGTTCACTGGTTGCTTTCGTAGAGAGGGACAGACTGAGAACCCTTCCTTTAAGGAGCTACCAGTCGTTGTCTTGATTTTGGCAGCATGTGTCAAGTTGTATCTGGCAAAATTATTTATGAAAAACAGACCATGTCCCAAGCACACTGAAATCCCTTAGTGGTGAAATTCTGAGGCAGAGATGTCACAGGTGGAGAGGGGTCTGGAGACAGATGACCTTCCAAGATGTCCTGAAATCACACCTCATGGACAATGGTCTGGTTTTTTCTGTTGTTCTTTCTTTCTTTCTTTCTTTCTTTCTTTCTTTCTTTCTTTCTTTCTTTCTTTCTTTCTTTCTTTCTTTCTCTCTCTCTCTCTCTCTCTCTCTCTCTCTCTCTCTCTCTCTCTCTCTCTCTCTCTTTAGATAAATGGAGAGCCAAGTTGCCTGGCATCAGCCTCCCATCTTGGATAACTCCAGTGTTCTTCAAGTGAATCAGGCTTTCAATGAAATCACTCTGCCTCTGGGGACATGGATAAGGTTAAATCATTAAAAGAGGCAGCCAACTCCATCTTGACTTTAAAGCCATATTTTAAGAGGAAGTAGTATTAAAGATGTAATATTAAGTAATTTTTAAAAGAAAGTAATATAAAGTTCTCAGATGGAGTGTTCTTGTTGCCAGTGAAATTAATGAGGAACACGGCTCATCACCCCGGTCTCATAGTAACACCCCACTTCTGGTTCTCTGGTGTAAATAAATGTTGAAGGAGCCAAGTAAGATACAAACATTCTGGTCTCTGTCTCTCCTCCTGGCGTCTCTTTACTGAACTTTTCACATAAGTTAAGGGAACTGGTTCTATAGTTCTATGAGGAGGTCTGTGTTCTTGTTTCTGCAGCTTACCCTACATCTTCCTATTCCCTAACTGGTCACATTTTTTTTAAGGATTCCCTACCAAAATGGCCACTTGGGGTCACTATGACCTTGCCCAAAGGAGTCTGAACTTTTAGACCCTTAGCCCACACCTCTCCTAGTCACAAGTGCCCAAGGCCTATCATTGATGATGATTTTTGTACCAGGATGGCAGAGAAATGCAGTCAGGGTGAAATGGACACAGATGCCCTCGTCAGTGTTGATTTGACAGCGGTCTTCCCTTTAAAGTCTCCAATTCCTTCATGAAAAATCTCCCTGTGAATAGTATACCTGCACATAATTCTTTTAAACCTCACTCTCCCATCCCTGGACCTACATCTGGGTCCTGAGAAAGAAGTAATGGGTTTAGTAGATGGCTGCCATCCAATGTTCTCTACCAATCAGAAGCACTTATCTGTGTAGGTGTGGCAGATTTATACAGATTTTCATTTGAGTGCACGTGAGTACATGTATGTATGTTTGAGTTGTGGCATGTATGTCTGATTGTCACTTTACTTTTTCTACAACTTATATTATGGCACAATGTCTACAGGCTCTACATTTCCAGTATTGATTGATGCTCTGACTATCAGCTTGCTGATTACAGATTGGACGGTGGGTACTGAGCAGCAGCTGGCTAGAGAGCACTCATGAGGAACCATGGAGAATAGCTCCTTCCACTTGATCTCCTGGTCATAGGTATCCAGGGGGAAGAGAGAGGATTAGGGGGAATGAACAGGACTCAGAGGCTGAGCTAAAAGAACTCTTAATATTTAAGATTCAGAAGTCACCCAAGCAAGGAAAAGCAGAAACAAACCACCACAGATGCAGAGTCTATTGTTTAGAAACAAATTTGTGCCTCAGGGGGAATTCTCTGGGCATCGCCTTATAGAAAGTAATGAGGGAATATCTGGGATTCTAGACCTGAACCTAGTTTTGGTGTTGTAAAGAACAAAGCTGTGGAAGGGAACTGGTAGGTGTGTGCTTTCTGTGAGCCTTTTAAATGAAGAACCCTAGAGCCAAGAAGGGTATGGGTTTCACAGCAAAAGAGTCTGGTGGCTTCAGAGATAAGAGCTTCTGTCAATAATTTTAAGTACAGGTACCGCTGCTTCTAATTGTAGCAGTCACCCATGAAGACAAAAGGGGTCTAAAGGTGTGCCAGGGAAAGTCCAGGCAGCAGAGGGGCTAAGACTGAACTTTGTGGAAAGGCAAACAGTGAAAATCCCATGGCTGATGTGGACTCAGTGTGTTCCAGGCTCCAACCTCAGCACTCACACACAGTGGCACATAGGGTTTTATTTATCCCTCTTGACAGCTCTGTGGTAGACAGCAGGAAACCGAAGCAGGTAGGAAACCTGGTCAAAGAGCAAACCCGTGAAGCTGTGTGCCTCCAATCTGAGAGGGGACATCAAAAGCTGAGCTCTGAATAAATGCTTTCTTTTCTTTCTGTCAATGTGTGTGTCCATGTGTCCACACACTTCCTAAGGCTGTGACTCAACGGGTCAGGAGGAAGAGGCCTCTAACATTTTCCCCAGGGACATCTCTGCTGCTGGTACCCACATTCACTCGGCACATCATGCTGATAATGAGAGGTCATCCTAAATCAGCCACCAGCTAGCAGACCTTTGCTGTCCCTTTGCCCTCCAGCATCATCATGTGTATACAGCTTCCCTGTTAGCAGCACTACCTCAAACTCATTAAATATATGACTCTGTAAGAGCCGGAGGGGATGGAGGATACCAAGAAAACAAGGCCCTCTAAATCAACCTTGTCAAAGCTCATATGATCTCACAGAGACTGGAGCAGCATACACAGGGCCTGCATGTGTCTGCACCCAGTCTCTGCATATATACTGTAGCTTCCAGTTAGTGTTTTTATGGGATTCCTGAGAATGTGAACAAGGGGGTCTCTTGTACCTTCCCTTGGGTTCTTTTCCTTCTGTTAGTCTTGTCCAACTCAGGTGTGATAATTTTTGTTTTATCTTATTCTCTTTTTGTTCTTTTTTATTATTTAAAAGAGTAAAAAAAGATATGACTCTCATGATGGCTCTATGAGATGAGCACTGTAACTTACAAATGAAGAAACAGAGGCTTGGAAAGGGGATCAGCTGATCCAGGCACATGGAAAGTGATGAGTCTGGGTCCAGGCCAAATTAGAGGTTTCTGGAGGAGACGCACAACAGGGCATAGAAGCCGACAAACCTTCCTCTTCAGGTTCCAAGTAGGGCAAGAGTGAGGCCATACAATTATATAGACCTGGGACCAATCATTTCCCCATTTCCCCTTCTCTCCTTCCTGAGACTTTCTTTTCCCCAGAGACTGCAGCGAGAGAGCAGTGATCCTTGGGACTAGGCTCAGCAAAGGAGCATAGCGTACTTGGCTTTCTTACATGCCTGTAATCCCTCCTTAAATTATGCAATGGTTTGCATTTATTAATCTCCTCAGCAGTGAACTTCCTAGGAAAATTATGAGAGATGCATACTGTATACACACACACACACACACACACACACACACGTGTGTGTGTGTATTATTATATACATAGTTTATAAGCACAACTCAAACAAATATCAACCTACTTGAGCCCATTACTCAGTGATTAATCTCCTATTGCCTCAAAAGTCTTTGGCTCTTAAATTTGGACTGTCCCTTATATTTGTCTTCTTTATTGGCAGCAGCAAGGGAAGGAAAGCATCTTCACAGGGACTCAGAAGCTGCTCTGGGTCACCACCATGTCCCTTGCTAATGTTGTGACCTTGTGCAAGTTTCCAGAGCCACCGAGCCTCAGCTTTATCATGCATACAATGGGGGTGCTCATAGCTACAGATATGTGGTGTAAGACATGTATCAGTGAACACAAAGTCTTCTCTTTTTTCTTTTCCTCCTGATAATGGGGAATAATAACTAGACTGTGATTGGTTCTCTGATTTTTTTCAGTGTAGCTTCTATCCAAGCAACAAGTCATCTTTCTTGTAAAAAACTGTTTCTTGCCAAATCAGCCTATAGGTGTAGGTGAAGGACTACTGCTTTCTCCTGTACTGGTCAGCATTTTGTTGTGGGGATTTTTTTTTTAAATCAGTGTTTCTGGCTCCCTGTAAGGCTTACTGTCCCTTCTGTGTCCGATTCCCTCCTGTTAATATGCTTCATCAGCAGATCTCCTTGCTTGGTTTCCAGCTGTGTATCTGTTTAGAAAAGGTGTTCTTGAATGTTTACTTTAAGTAGCTTCATTTGTCAAGGAGGCCTGGGATTTCAGCTCAGGAGGAAAAAAGCTTTGCTCATATGCTCTTGTTTACGATTCTCATTCTTGCCGAGTCCCTGGTCTTGTAGGACAGCAAATGTTTTTGAAAGCCAAGACACAAGTCAAATAAAGTCTGTGGGCTCAAGGGCAGCCTCTGGCCCACAGCATTTTGTGCTGTTCATCCCTCATGTTAAAGCCATACGCCATTCCTCAAGCACCCACCTTTTGGTGAGGTCTAGGATAGGTATTTTCTTGGATAGGTATCCGTGGGATCAGGAGGAGCCATAATTGAGTCCCATCTTCCCCAGGATTTGTCACCACCTACCTCCCTAACTCCAGCCAGGCACTGTGTTGACCTAGCATACTGCCTTAGTCCACACATCATCTTTTCCTCTCTGACATCACTAACAGACTCCTGGCCAGTCTGTCTCAGCTCTGACCCTTGTCGGTACATACTTACTTATTGCACTGCTTTGCTTAAAATCCCTTACCCAGCTTATGCTCCTACTGTATAGTTTATCCCTCAGGAAGCTGAGGCAGGAGGATCATGAGATGAGGCCAGCCTAGACAGTTAAGACCCTGTCTCAGAAAGTAAGTAGGTAAACTCATAAATACTTAAAATCCCTCAATGGTCCCTTAGTCTCCTCTGGTATAGCTCTAAGTCTTTATAGGATACAGAAGGCATGACCAGGCTCCCACTGTAAGTTTTTGCAGCTTTTTTCATTAACTTAATCATTCATTTATTTAAAAAGTGCTGATCTGGGATTCAGTATGTGGTTGGCATTGTGCTAAACCCTGAATTTAACAATGAACAAAACAAACGTGGACTGACTTTTATGGAGCTTTAGATATGTAGGGTCAAGATCAAATAACCCAGCCCAGGTGTATCAGAACAGTGCAGAGAGGGATTGTTTGAGTGTAGGTTGGTTTGACCTTGCCCCTCATTCAGTAAATTCAGGCGCTAAAAGAAAATCTGGCATGAGCTATACAGTAAGAATGCCCTGGGGCAGGAGGCACAGTGGGAGCACAGAGACCACCAGGGCATCAAGCCGAGGTAGACTAGGGGAAGTAAAGAAAAACAGGCCAGCCTTGGGGGACCGTTCATCCTGAAGGCAATGCTAGATGTCTAGAATGTCATATAATAGACAATAAACGTGTACTTTGGGAAATTATTCAATGTTGCTGGAATAAAGAGTGGATTAGATTGAGTTGAAAAATATAGGGGATTATTGCCATGGTTAAAAGAGATGACAGTAGTTTGGAATGATTGATAGCTGTGCACTCTAAGGTTGGGGATGTATTTATTAGACACTTAACCTATTAAGTCAGTAGGATTTATCGGTGGAGTAGTTTGAAATAAATAAGTTGAGGAGAGAGAGAAATGAGGATACAGATTCAACAACCAAAAGACAGGTCTTACTCACCTGTGAGGGTAGTCTTGGTAGTTGGGCCAATGCCCTTGGGTACCAGCACTTCGTGGTACTGTTCACCAGCTAAGGTGCTGTACACAACCTTGTACTCCTGAGCTTCGGCCTCGCTGTTATCCCATTCCAGGTCAAGGCTAGTTGCTGTGCGGGAACCCACTCGCAAATTCTTGGGAGCATCAATCTCTAAAAATAAGCAATATCACCAACATTGTATATAATTCTACATATTTGGGGTGCATCTTGAGTGCTAATAATCTCTAAGGAGGGAGCCCACACCTCCTGACCTCATCTGACCTCATCTGAATAAAGTTTGAAGGTGTTGCTTCCCCTTTTTGTTCTACCATGACCATTCCTTGGGTGGGTCACATGACGTGGAATTGGATGTCAATGAATTTTATGTTTCCTCTATACCATCTGAAAATTCAAGTAGCATTCTAGAAACTTGAAAAGGAACTGTCTAATATCAGAAGTTTAAAAGCAACGTAAAAGATAACCCAGTAGGAGAAAACAAGGGACAATCCCAAGAGGTTAAAATGGAATAGATTGCTGATTTTGAGCTATCTTGCAGTGGGCTTTCTTGTATTGGTACAACTGAGCAGCATACAAGTTGGAAATTTACAATTTGGATGGTGGGTGTGTTACAGTGGGAAGAAAGAGTGTGGGCTTTGGAGTCAGACCTCAGTGTAAACCACTTTTGACACTTAAAACAATGGCGCCACCGACAATTCTTTCAAGGTCTTAGAACTGAATGGCCATCGTTGGGAAAGGGGAAGACACTGTAGTTGTCTACAGATTAGATGTGCATGTAAAATGTGCAATATGACACCAGATACAAATGTAGGAGTCCAAGCCTGGATGGATGACTTGTTATCTCTAGTGACCTTCCTGGCACCTGAATATGTGCTCTTAGTCTTCTAAGAACCCCAATGACTATTGACGTTTCCTCCCATCATCTCTAGAAGATCCTTCTCTTCCCCAGGACTGGCTACCTGCACAGTCTTATTTGAGGAGGGGCAATGTAAGAACATGCAGTGCAAGAAAGTATTGTCTTGAAAAATCTGTCACTTAAAAAGTCCAAAGTAGTTCCAGATATTGGGATGTGAATTTAACATTGAGATGGTCCAGTTATCTGTTCTAAGTAGACTGTGGTAATCTGCCAACGCCAGGCAAGTAGCCCACCCCCGTTTGTTCCTGTGGAAGAGGAGACTGCTGTGAATCCATATGAACACAGAGGCTTCTGTTGTGTGATGTCAACTGAGTGTGGGTGTGGGGGATCTTGAGCAGATGGATGTCTTTGCAGCTTATTTTTCTGAGAATTTGGTCTTCGTTCAACCTGTGTTATCACACTGGGTACTGTTCATTCTTGATGCAATGTATGTACATTATTTCTCCAGGAGTTAGATGGACAGAGAGCATGGGGGCAGACACATGTGAGGTAAAAAAAAACGATATATAGGGAGAAAGATATGGCAAAGAGGCTGTGGCCTGAACTGAGTGGGGACTGTTTTAGTAACTTTTCTCTTTGTTGGAACAAAGTAGCTCATAAAAGCAACTTAAGGAAAGAGGGTTTGTTCTGGCTCCCAGTTCCCGAGTTCAGAGACTGAGGCAGCTGGTCACTCTGTATCCATCCACAACCAGAACGTAGAGAAAGAAGAAGGGTAAGATGATGCTCAGCTCACTTACTCCTTTTCATGCAATCCAGAACATCAGCTCACAGAATTTATTTCTCCCATTAGGGGTGAGTATTACCTCCGTTAACCCAATCTAAAAACTTCATGCACGTGCCCAGAGGGACATCTCCTAGATGGCTTTAAACTCTGTCAAGTTGATGCATACTAACCACTGCAGAGGTAAAGACAGTTAATCAGGGCTAAGGTGGAGATCTATCTTATACTTAGAAAGTGTTATCTTAGAGATTTCTTCTTTTTATAAGGGCATGGAGTGCAATCTAATGGCCATAGGCCCTGAACTCTACGGGAGGGGATAGTGTTTTATCTGAAATGAACAGCTGTTCTGCTCTCAGTAATTATAGAAGTGCTCATTCTTAGAATGAGCTTGGGCAGTGAGTGTCAGAACCGGGCAGAGTTGAGATCAGTGCTCTCTCTGGGTCTAGAAAGAACAGCTGGAGGACATCCATGTAGGAGGGGACTGAGCAGGTCTCTGAAACACAGCAGCAAAAACAGATGGACAATGGAGCCTTTCTGGAGGGACTTGTGTCTGTGAACTCTGGTACTAACCTTTCTATCTAGTTTTGAGAATGTTCGTTAGGTCAGATTTTTATTTCTCTGTTTAAAACTTTCTGTTGCTTCATGCTCTAATTGCAACAGTGGTGGTCTAACTGGGCACTGAGTGGGCAGACCTTATGAACACTTCTACTCTGTCCTTCTTGAGACACATCAAGCTAATTTGTACTCCAGAGCCTTTGGACCAGCTGCTATCTTTACCTGGAATGTTCTCTGACTCTTGCATGCCTTAGGTTGTACAGCTCTTAGCTGGAATTTCACTTTCTCAGAGGGGTAGCCTCAATCCAGGGAAGCTTTCCTTCTGTCTTATCCATTTTCCTCCCTATCGCAGAAATCATGATTCAAATGATCTCTCATTCTGTTTTTCTCATGACCACCCAGTCCTCTTGCCCACTTGGAGGCCATTTATGTGAAATGGGCTTTTATCTGTATACTCTATAGCCTCCGTGCCTAGAACAGCGCTTGTGGCCCCAGAGGATGTTCAAAAAGTACATGGTAAGTAACTGAATGTGTTCTATCCACGTCTCAACCTCAATTGTTCCCTCCAAGCCTTTAGAAATGGCTTGTTACATATGTTTAGCTGTGGGCTTTGAGATTGCCTGAGGTGAGGTGGTGCAGGGCACAGAACAGCTGTGACAAAGGCAGCCAGCCTTGCAGAAACAAGATGTCTTTCTGCTCTCCACAACCAGCATCTTGGCTGAGGGAGGTCAAAGGCTTCCGGGTTGAATTTGTAAAGTAACATGGTGGAGAATCTCAGAATGGAGTCACCAGTGAGGAGGGAGAGGGAAATGCAACTCTGGATGTTTGTATTTGTTGCCTGGGGCTGCCACACAGCACAGCTGTGGGTCTGCAGCATCATGTGATTCTCTAGCCATCTTGGGTTTCTCCTGACCATTTTCTGCCTCTGTCTTCATATGGCACATCTTATGTGCATGCCTGTCGCTGTCCTGGTTTCCCCATTTGATACCAACACAGTTGTTGAATTAGAGCCAATCCCAACGACTTTACCTCCATCTGCCCATCTTCGAAGACCCTATCTCCAAACAAACAGGGGGTCAGAGCTTTAGCATCTTTTCAACCCATAAGAAGCACTAAGCACAGGTATGGGTCATCCAGGTCAAAGGCACGGGGGTCTAAGTCCTTTGAGAACTCTGCTCAGAGTGAAGTCCTCCATGAGAGAGAAACTGTCCCCAGAGTCCTCATGAGGCTGCAGAGGTGGGGAAGGACTGTAGGTTTCCTAGTCTGGTTTCCTTCTAATTACTGGCCTTTGCTCCTTGCACCAGGGTGCTTCTTTGCAGCGCTGCTCTAAGACCCAGACTAAGATCCTACTCGCCATGCAGGAAGCAAATCTCAGTTTTAATTGCCTGTGCAATTAGTGCGCTCCTAGTGTCGAAGCCATCACCTGGAAAAACACTTTGCTTAATTTGAATTTAAGCGGAATTCTGAAATGACTGAGGGCCCTACCTGTGAGGGTCTGTACAACCTTTCATCATTCCGCTGGCATCTGCCAACTCTGGACTTGGAGAATCTGTCTGCAAAGCTATTTGTCTCTACCCGCCCCTACTTCCCTCTCTCCTAAGGGAGACTAAGGGAGCAGGCATGGGTCTGAGGCACAGACTGAAGGTTGCATGGAAAAGCAGCCACCTAACAGCTGCCAATCCACTAGGCAACCTGAAACTGAAATTCCTGCCACAGTGAACAGAGACTCTGTGGGAGCCCCCTCAGAGGAGATGGGATGCAATTGTCTTCATTGGAATTTTCCTGGGCTACCAGCCAGTGCGGATCCATCTTGCCTACCCGAACATCCAGAGTTTGCTTTTGCTCGTGCTTCTTGAGAGCCCCCTTCACTTTTCTTGCCTCTTCAAACTCGTTATCGGAGCAGAGCACAAAGGAGCCACTTTCCAATTCAAGCTATCTTGAAATTAAGAAAAGAATGTAGAACATGTGGCCCACAGCAGATACCAGTGCATGCATGAGTGTACACACACACACACACACACACACACACACACACACACACACACACTGGAGGTTGATCATGACCAAGAATGGATCTTATAGGATCACCCTTCCCCTTGCTATTATGTGAACATTTTTGCCTAACTGGAGGAGAAAGGAAGAAAAATGAGAATAGTTTGATTGCTTTTTTCTAAGAAGCACACTCAGTCTTTGGGGGAATCTCAAGATGTGTTTGCTGAAACAGTCCATTGGCTACACTCCAGGCAAGGCAGTGGAGTCTGGTACCAGGGATTTTGAGAAGAACTTAAAGAGTGTCTGGCAGACCCTACCTGCCTCCTGATGCTTGCCAGCATCCACACTTGTTTTTAGGGAGAAAGTTGACTAGTGTCCACACTTGTTTGCTTCTGTGGGAGGAGCTTATCGTAAGACTCTTGGCTGTTCTATTTTGCTGGGAAAGATGGGCTTGCTTAAGTGGTGAGTTGTGCAGCAAAGTCTGGGCACTGAGAATCCACTCCCCTCTCTCATGGGGCCACTGCTATAGGGTCCAATCTCGGCTGTTCCTGAGTCCTAACCTCAGTAGTATGCCAGGATTTCCAATGGGCAGACTAGTCCATGTCTTTCCCAGTCATTCAGTTTGCAAATCTGTCCAACTGTAACACTAAGCCATCTGCTACAATGGAGCCCTGATTTTGCAGGTGCAAAATCTAGATAAAGAAGGTGAGCTGGTTATTGCATATTCTTGGAGCTTTTGTCTTGTAGCAGATTCTGAAGCTACTACAACACCAGGTCAGACATGTAGGTTAGTGTTTCTTCAGAAGACAATGGTTCTTAGATCTTCTAGATGGGATCAGTTTTCTTTGATCCTTGGAGCAACTTGGAACTGGCAAAAACATTCTTTGACATGTAACCTCTCCAAGGAAAAGAGGACAAGTCTAACACTCTAGATTCAAAGGAACTTAGTCGAACCTGTTCACAGGACTTTGCTTCCTTGAGTGAGGTCTATCATTCTCAGCCACTGGTCAGGCGTCTGAGCTCTGAAGGAGAAAGTTAGTCAGCCTGAGGCCTGGCTTTTCTGATTGCTGATAAAGCTCTTCAAGGAAGCTTTTTAGGAAGCTTTCTGGTGGGTATCATTTCAAGGGTGAAAAGAATTATAATGGGTTTAACTCATCTGTCTATTATTCACGGTTGTGTCTATGGCTTATCTTCTACCAATTGGCCTCATTGCTAGAGGCTGCAAATGGCAGATTGACTCAGGGACCTCAGTTTGCTGATGACTATGCAGGTTGAGCTTTGCACAAGACTGAAGAGTGTTCATTTTAATGAAACCACTTCAGGCTTAGAGTATTTCTACTGCATCCTGTAAATGGCAGAAAAGTGTCTCAAGAAACAGGCACCTTCTGTTTCTTGCACCTTTTGTTTCAGGCACAAAACTGTCACAGATTTGCCATTTAGGCCAACAATTTGGATGTCCAAATGTCTTCTGGACAAACTTATCACTTCAGAAATGAGAAATCAGAGATTCATGGAAGGAAGAAAGAAGTTAAGTCACAGATCTGGGTGGCAGAGTGAGGATGCGAACCCAGCTCTCCCTACTTGGTGATATTCTTTTCTTAATGCTGGAATAGGAATACCAGCAGGAGCTCCCAAAACCTCTAACTTTCTTCTTGTAGCCTCTGCATTAACAGGGCTGCCCACATTCATCATCTCCTTTTTTTTTTTTTTTTTTTTATTAATGTCCCCTGGCTACAATAACATCGTCGTGTTGTCTCCCAGTCCCAGTCCTTTTCCCCATCTCAGTCTCACCTGTTGTAAATTGGGTGCTTGAGGCTTCACTCTCATTGGTCCCCCGGACTGCGCTGATGGACACCTCGTAGCGCGAGCCAGGTCTAAGGGCTTGCACGGAGTACTGGCTTAAGGGAGGCTGCAGCCGGAAGGTCGTCTTCCCGCCTTCGCCACCCACCAAGCCATATTTTAAAAGAATGAAATCAACTTTGGCTCGAGGTGGGGTCCATTCCACAAAAGCCACAGTATCAGAGACATCTCGAACCAGGATCTGTGTGGGCCCGTCAATGACTGCACGAGAAACAGAACATGATGTTGATTCAGGAGTAAGCCTTCTTTGGCCTCTGTTTACCTCTTTCCTTCTTACACTCGCTTGCTCAGTGGGATGGGTTTCCTCGTTCATTATATAGATGGGGAATATGAGATACAAAAGAGGAAGTCCTTTCCTGAAGCACAGATTTGTTGACATCATGGACACTGGCATTCAGTTCTCCTAGAACTTGGACTCTTTCTCCACTCATTGAATATGTTTCAGGCACTGGCATTTCATGGTCTGGGCAAGGGAAGGACTCTTACTAGCTTGGATGACTCTGACCTATTTCTTTCAGAGGCCATGGCCCAGGTGGAGAGAAGAAACTTCTGGCCTTTGCCTGTTGCCCAGATCTTATCTTCACTGGGCCCAGATGAAAGCTCTATGAGTTAATAGAGACAAATGAGACCCAGGCATGGTTGCCAAAGTCTCATTATGAGAATTCAGAAGTTATTCCTATCGAGCTTTATTTGGCTTGGATAACCAGACTGGCATTTGCATGTGTGGACATGAAACATGCCAGTCAAGAAAATGTGCTCATCTGAATTAAAAGGGCTTCTACTCTAGAGTTGTTTCTGTGAGCCACTTTCTTCCTTCCTTCCTTCCTTCCTTCCTTCCTTCCTTCCTTCCTTCCTTCCTTCCTTCCTTCCTTCCTTCTTTCCTTCCTTCCTTTCTCTCTTTCTCTTTCTCTCTTTCTCTCTCTCTTTCCTTCTTCCTTCCTTCCTTCCTTCCTTCCAATTCTTCCTTCTTTTCCTCCCTCCTTCTCTCCCCCTCTCCCTTTCCCTCCCCCTCTCCCTTTCCCTCCTTCTCTTTCTTTCTTTCTTTCTTTCTTTCTTTCTTTCTTTCTTTCTTTCTTTCTTTCTTTCTTTCTTTCTTTCTTTTCTTTCTCTCTCTCCTTCCACTCCTTCCATAAGTGCCTGCATTTTTCTGAAACTGAAGACATAGGACACAAAGAGTTCTCCAAGTTCTCTGGTTCTAGAAATTGTCTCTAGAGTTAGCCTGTGTAGAGGCTGGGCTGGTGTGGAGATTCTCTACTATACTTACAGAGAAATAGGGAGCATTAGTTGTGGGGGTGAGGAGCAGAGAACTGAAGAGGGGAGGAGGGAGAGAAGGGAGAGGAGTAGAGGAGAGAGAGGAGAGGGAGGAGGGAGAGTAAGGAGGAGGGAGAGGGAGAGAAGAGAAGAGGGAGAGGAGGGAGGTATAGGTATACAGACAAGCAGAAATGAGTGACTATGTGGGCTTATGGAAAGATACAGAGAGTAACTCAATTTCTGATATTTCATTTTATGGTTCAAATATTTTATGAGTCTCAGGTACATATATTTCTGGTCCTGGGTTTCTAGGAAACAATTTATGTCCTTCCAGTAAATCTTTTGCTTCAGTTAGTTTCTTTCCATAGATTCCTCTGTAATTTTTGGCTAGGATTTGTTTTTAAACTCATACACATTGGGCCACTTTCAACTCTGTCTCCAGCATGGGTGTCTCCATTAGGATGAATTCAGGCTAACCTAGAGTTAGTTCCTTAACTTTTCAAATGTGAGCCATTCTCTAGATGCCTGACTCTCAGCCCATTGCTATTTCCTAGTGAACAGTCTAGTATCAGCTACAAAGAAAATCACTAGATCATGTTGGTGCTGCCTGATTTGGAGTTAATTGAAGTTCTATTTATCATACTCGAGGTAGCCATGCACTTAAAGAGAAAACATCTGATTTTCCCCCACAGGCTGCAGCTTTAGACGGCTTGGACCTTTGCTATTTCACTTACTTTAGTCGCAGGATGGCTAGATGCCCTCCTAGCTATGACTTAAGTTCAATGTCTAAAACGCTGTAGACACTCAAGAGTGCTGAGTGAATGAAAGGAATGGACGAGCCTCTTAATCCTTGCAAAAGGGATGGGAGAACTTTTTTTTTTTTTTTTTTTTTTAAACTGGAGCATTTTGATGGAGGAAGAAAAAAGGCAGAGGGAAAAATCAGATAACCACATAAGGCTTTTGTCCTTCAACTCCTTAGATCCAAAAAACCTAATCATAATGGATTGGCCATATTAGAATGTGATTATGTAGCACAGAGGGCGTTAGCTGCAGGAGGTCTTGTATTTGCATTCATAAAATGGTCTGCCTGGAAAAAGCCAGTCTGAGTGCAGATGAGGACTCAGAGCTTCACAGGAGGGGGTTGGTGTAGGTCAGACCTTAGCAGAAGGAAATAATCAAATGATTGTTTCCTAAAAGCAGCAGACAGGGATGGGAGCCAGCCAGTTTTTCCTGCTGCATCTTGGATACCACTCTTCTTTGGTCAATTGGTCTTAATGACCTGTTCCAATCAAGGCTGTAGAAACCTTGATTTCAATTCCATCACGAATTTCTAAACAAATACAATTTTGTTCTGTGTTTTTTTTTCCTTCTTTCTTTTCTTTTTTACACTTTTCTTGTAATTTTGCACATTGCACAAAGCCATTAAGTAGGACTTCTTTTCTTAATTGAAAGCTGCTCAGCTTTCCCATGGCTTTCTAAATCTGGAGCTTTTAATTTTAAGGAACTCTTAAAAAGCACTTCAAATTTTATTTTAAAAATTCATTTGGATATAAAACTGAGACAGAGTTGGATTGCTTCTTTAAGTGCCCTCCATACTTGGGGAAGCAAGCTTCACAACTGGAATGGTCTCTCCTCTTTTCTGAGGCATCTTTCCTTTTTAGCCTTTTACCTGATAATATTTGTTGTTGTTGTTGTTATTTATTTATGTTTTTAATATCAGGATAGGGATGGTCTGCTGACACTTCATATCATTATCTATCCTGGTAGCAAACGTCTAGTTTTCAGAATCCAGCATAACCTTGGAGGATGGATTTGTGCCTGTGGCTCTCTGGAGAGTCCTCCAGACCATCATGGTTTTGCTTCCACGGGGGGTTTCTTCTGAAGTCCACTTTATTATAACAGCACTTTCTTGAGCCTCCTCCCCATAGAGAAATATTGTTTTTAAGAAAAAATAATCTTAAATGGATGAACAAAATAGAAAAGAGATCAAAACAGAACTTCCCTGACTGACAATATGAGAGAAAAAATATTAAAGGTGCAGATCTCCTCCTGATCCTGACTTTGAGACATGGCTTTGGAACCTTGATGCACCAATACAACCTAAGTCAATGCCACAATAGTTAAAAAAAAAATCAACATTTTCTAGACTAAATCTCTAAGTCTTAGAACCTGATGCTGTTAGTTTGGACACAAATATCTAAATTTGAGCAATCAAACTACACCCATAGCTTTATTGAATAGTACTGTGGTTACCTGTTCTACCTAAGCCAACATTTTGTTCTCGACCTAAGATTGGCTTTGTAGTAGATCAATTTCTGTTTATGAAAAAGAATACTCATCTTAGTTTTTGTTGCTAACAAGGAAACTTGCATAAGCTTCACATCTAACCTCGATCAACAACTGAGAGACAAAATACCTAGTACCAGATGCTACTTATCACGTCTGAGCCACTTTCAGGAGTCACACAGGTGTATATCACAGTTGCTAAGTTACAGCACCGAAGCTGAAATCCTTTGTCAGCTAAGAGGACAATAAGGCAAAATATGACATGATTAATGAATTGATCTTGAAAATATAATGATCCTGAATGAGACAAACTGTGGGCACCAAAAGAATAATCAACTTGCACTGTCACTTGGCTCAGTGACTCAACACTGCCTACTGCTTTCGAATAGTCTGCCCCCTACTGGCTCTACTTCTCATGTATATGTGTATATACTAAGTATTAAGCATGCATCAGTATAGTGCTAATTATGTAGTACACTGCATCCAACTTAATCCTCATACTAATTCAGTGGAGAAGGTGTTATAAAAACAGATTGAGGTTTGGGAAAATTTGATTGAATTTCTCCAAGCCTTACAGTAAGCAAGAATGGGTTGGATCTTGCTGGTTTCGAGGTTTATGACAATTGGAGGTTGGTGTATGAGGCTTAATGAGTGAGATTAATAGAAACATACTGGAACTATTAATAGAGAATTTCCTCCATGGGACACTTTCTCTGGTTTGTATGCTTGCAAGGGTGAGCACTAAGGAATATGTTCTGCTAGGATCTGGCAGAGTATATCCATTTCCAAGTCCCTGTATCATTTCAGCTCTCTGAGGAATCATAGAATCTTTTTCATCCATCCATGGCTGGCAGTTCTCTGGGCAGCCATGGAAGAGTTGGAGGCACTTACCAGTGGAGACGCTGGCAGAGGTAGGAGGGCTCCGGGCTTGTTCCTTTAGAGCCACAACATTCACAATGTACTCCTCCCCAGGTTTCAGTCCTGTCTGGTTAAAGGACGTCACATCGCTGGGGAGCTGAGCAATCACCCCTCCTTCATTGTTCTGGAGAGTGGGGCGAAACAGAGAAATCAGAGGGGTCACTGGGACAGAAATATGGTTAGAGAAATTGTGCAGACTGGAAATTAAAAAGCAGACTACATCTGTTCCCCATGAACTGTCAGCAGAGTGCTTGGGGCCAGGAACATGCCCAAACAGGCTCAATAAGAACCAATTCTCTAGAACATTTCTTTGGCCTATCAGGGATTTTCTAAGTTTGCCAATAAAATCTAGTCATGTGGTGATGCAGATTGACTCTTGTCAAAGAGTTAATGTTCTATGGTCATGATCAATGTTATCAGATTTTTTGGGCACCTATTGTGATGATTATGCCCTTAGCTGTTAATAATAATACTTGCTTATGTATATATGTATATATTTGTATGTGTATATATACATATGTAATACATATATATAATACATACATATATGTAATATTCGAATATATGACATTAGCAGATTTGCTTCAAACCCCAGAATTGTGGTCTTATTCCATTCCCTTCCTTATGGTACTACCCTGGTGCCAATCTGTCATTGTCATGTTTTCCTTTCACTCATAACATGAGGTATAAAGAAAAAGAAAAGAAACACAGAATGAAATAGAAATAGGAGAGAGAGAGAGAGACAGAGACAGAGACAGAGACAGAGACCGAGAGACAGAGAGAGGGGGGGATGAATTGTGGAAAAGGAAATGTGAAAAAGCAATTTGATGATTTCAAATTTATTGTCAACATTAATCTATCTGTCCTCTCTCTCCCCCTCTGTATGTATGTACCTACCTATGCACGTATCTACCTACCTACCTACCTACCTATCTCCCTGCATCCTTCCAATTATCATCTACCCATCTACCTACTTGTGCTTTGGAAATAGCGGAGACAGAGAGCCTTTGTGTAACCCTGCTACTCTTCTGTGTTCTTTGGTCTTTATGTCATGGGGAGCCCCATGTATAACATATAGGCATGTTCTTATAAATCAATGTGATAAATGTTCTCCCCGTTGCTTCAACCTACTACACATTATGGCATCTATTCCACACAGCCATGTATTATTTGATCTTGGCTTGCCCTGGTGGCTTGTCTCTCAGTCAAAATTTTATATATTATATGTAGAGCAGGAGAACTTGGTGTTTTTTTTTTCCTGCCTGAGCAGCAGGATGACATGATTCTTCCTGCCTTGTTATAAACCCAGTTGCCTGCAATTCTTTATTGGCCATTTAACTCATATAAGACAAATCCTAACAGATTTCTACAGAACATCTGGTTAGGTATATTGAGCTTGCTGTGACATGACTATACCCACACGGGGGTGTGAAAACTCTGGAGTAGAGCCTGAGACTTGGGGTTTTTGTCTTAAACCTGGCAGATGATGTCACTTAAGATCCCTGAGTCTTGGTCTCCACAGACTAAACAAAACTAAATGTAAAATGAAGGCTCATATTCCATTTACTGGAAGGTCTTTTGTAGTTACAACAGTCATGGCTGCAGGAATTTTGGAGTAGAAGAACTGTAAAAAAAAACAAAAAACACCGTCTTGTTAGCCAAAAATGTGTCAGTTGTCATTAAGTCTGATGAATGACTCAAAAAATGCTTTCTGATGGTGAAGGATGAAGACAGAGGGGGAGTGCGCTGAACTCCATATCCATGAGTGATGCTTAGAGGGGATGTGAGCAGAGCCAGCAATGCTGGAAACTGAGCAGCTCTGGTGACTTGCAGACAGTTCTGGGACTCATCAAATGAAACACTGCTCTAAAGACCAGAGAGGACTCTTAGGATACCCTTAGCTCACAAGCTATAATAATGAATTTGTTTAATGAAAATCTTGCTTAATGGAATGGAAATTCATTTTTGACTAATTTGGGAAAACCAAGATTATGTTTTACATCTCTGACCTTCAGAGGCTGAAGCCCATAGGCTAGCTTTTTCTACACTTACCTGTGGACTGACTGACTGTGGTTCCACTTGGCTGCTCTTTTATGCTAAGGGAGGTTTCAACTTTCTGAAGCTTGGTTTTAAGGCTCACTACAAACATAGCTCCTCCAAACCCTCTCAGCAGGCAGCTAGATATTAGCACTGCTTCCCACATGCCCCATCATCCAAGACCCAGAGCTGAGCTCGGGTTGTATGTATGTCTTAGATAGTCCTCTGGTTTGTGTGAGAACAGTATCCTATAGCCCAGACACTCACAACACATCTTGTGTCTTTGGTAGCTCTGGCACTTTCATAGCATAGGACCTTCCTTGCTGCCCCTAAATCTAAGCTGAGGATCAGAATATACCAAATCGGGCTTGTTTCAGAGAGTTCACAGTTGAGTGTTACCTTTGGAATGAAGCTGATCTCCCACCCGTCGAAGGAGAAAGAGAAGGGCTCCCACTGCACCTCCACGGTGGTCTCTGTGATCGTCTTGAACTGTAGCCCTTGAGGAGTGGAGAGATCTGGAACACAGCAATGTGGGCGGCAATGTCATGGCCATCCCTGGCAGGGGTAGAGATTGCTTCCTGGTGCTGTGTCTTGTGACCTCCCTGGGTGTCCTGGGTGAGGAGAGGTGTAGTGGACAATCCCAATCCTGCTGCAGACAGAGTCTCCGTGGCAGGGCCAGCACACTGTCATGTGGCCTGGGTGCTCAGTGCAAGTGAATACATGAGCAAACTTAACAAATGTAATCCTTAGTTTTGTCCTTTCTATTTCATAATAGAAAATGTTAATGTTAAAAATTTAAAGAATCATGTTTTCTCTCCCTCTCTCGTGTGGTAGAGCCTGGCACTCAATAAAAAGCCTTTCTCAAAGGACTCGAATGCTACCTTTAGGTACCGTGCGGGATTCCTGGGAAGCAGGATAGTATCTGATCTCAATGTTCCTATTTGACACCCAGGAAAAGGGAGACAGAGAGGAGGCTGGCTGGAGATGTGGGATAAGCCAGCTTTAAGATAAAACTGGATGCTTTTCTTGAGTATCTGAGGTACTCTGCAGACTCTATCTGCAGTACTGAATGTACTGAGCCTCAAACCCCTAAACCTTGGATGGTCTGAACTTGCCACTTTCTGTACACCAAGGAAGCACAGGTGTATACAGAGTATTGCTCTCAATTCATCCTCTCTGAATTCTCTCCTTTCTTCTCTTGCTCACCTTGCCTTGCTCACCTAGTTTTGTTTTGCTCTAATCTCTCCCTTTTTCTCTCTGTCCCTTTCCCCCCAAATACACACACACACACACACACACACACACACACACACACACACACACACACACACACACATGTTTAGTGAGGTGGAAGTATGCTTGTCCTGATGGAGTTCTAGTCACCAGCCCTGAAATAACGACAGTGTGACTTTTCACAGTTCTCTAGGAAGCCTGCTCCCTCGTTAGTGTTGCTTCTCAGGCTATTCCCACTGGAAAAGGACAGATACTTGTTTAATGTATTATTATTTTTTCCTGTAGATTAGCTTCTCTGGTGGGAAGGCAAGGCTGAATCTGAAGCCCCTCGAAGGAATGTTAGGTGAACTTACAGGACTTTGTCTTTGTCACCTAGGAGCTAGCCTGAGGGGGTGCCCCTAATGGGCACAATGAGAGCCATCAGAGATGGAAACCACATCAAGACATGGGTGTGGATCAGAGAGGAACAGCTTCTGGATAGGCCAGGCACTCCAGGGGTGACTCTTGCCCCACCACAGTGGGAAAGGCAGCAGATGGTGACTTGCCTCCACATAATCGCTGCAGATATTTAAAACTAGTTTCCAGGCACCTGATTTTTCTTAAAGGGTCAGATATAAACAGAGATAATTCTAAGTAGATTAACATATGCAGCGTTCAGAAGTCCAATATTATCCTAAGACTTTAGCCACTTGCCAGTGGAGCAAAGTGACTTCTTAAGCCCATGCCCCTGTCTTTACATCTTTCAAATCTCAGTCTTTGACCTCTTTGAGAACCTTGAGACCAACTCTTTTAACTTGACATTTTCTTTTTTCTGAATTTTCCTGGCATTTGTTATCCAAATGTCATTTGTCATTTGAGACCTGTATAAAATGAGCTCAGAGCTTGTATTTCCCTATATGGCCGTAAGTTCTCTTTATAGACCCCAAGGGTTTTCTGAGTTCTGAGGGTCCCTGTTTCCACGGACCACTTCTTGTTCCTGACTCTTGTTAGTGCTAGTCTGCACCTCTCAGCCTGTATCCTTCAGATGCTCTTCTCTCTGTAGAATCTAGTCTTACATTGCTGCCTCTATAAGGCATACAGGCATCTGCAGTGCAGACTCTGCACTAGAACTGGGGCAGAAGAATACAGCCTGCTGCCCAACTCCTGGAAATCTCTTTTCTCAGAGCTTCTCATCTTAGTTTTGGAAAGTTAAAAGTGATACTGACTCTTTGTAAAAATTTAAGAGTTCAAAAGTATACAAAGAACAGAAATAGCATTTTCTTTCTTATTTTATTTTTGAGCAGATTCAATATTAATACTTGGTAAGCTATCTCATATTTTTCTATGATGAACTAAGCATACATGGAACACAGATAAGGATCTAGAGGAGCCCCCTCCTTGTTATTAAGAATTAATAAAAACTTTCCAGAAGTTCTGAGTCATGGAGACAGTTCAGCTTGCTTTGTGTCTATGTTTTTGCTCTTACTCTCTCTATTACAGTTTTCTAAATTATTTTCTGGAACCTCAACTTATACTCCTAAAGTGACTAGCAGGGTATTTTGGTAAAATAAAAGGTCATAAAAAGATGATGTCACATCTTTATTAGAGATAGATGCCATCATCTGTAGCTTAAAATAACGTTGCTATTGTTTTTTCCCCTTGCTCTGCTTAGCACTCAACCACCTGTAACATTTAGCCCTTTTTTATTATATTATACTTCAAAGCTCTTAGTTTTGAATCCCTAACTAGATTTAAAGGTCTGTATAAGTCTCACACTTCCTTGGACTTCCAGCAGAATCCAGCTTATAACAAATCAGTGTTCAATCATTAAAATATTGTTTGTTATAGAGTTCTCGGATATTGCCTGAATTTGGAAGCTCTTGTAATCAGAAGTGCCTGTTTCCACAGTGGGTCCCTTTTAAAAAATGGGCCACATCTGAAACCTCTACCCCATAAGAGCAAGCTATTGCAGGCAATCCTAAAGAATTAAGAAAAGACACTACTTTCATGAATGCCCATGATCTCATGTAGGAGAAAATAAAAATGAAGCAGGATGGGGAAATGGTACGTACGAGTGGCCACCTTGGCAGTGATGGGAAGGCTGAGGATGTTGCTAATGACAGCGTAGACGCTGATGTTGTAGGTGAGACCTGGCTCCAGCTCCATGATGGTGACACCACTCCAATCTCCAGGCACCCGCTGCTGGAGCTGAAGGCCCCCCAGGGCCGTCGGCTGGTAAGAGATCACATATTCCGTCACTGCCATCGGCCCGTCCCATTCCAGCTCAATGGACCTGTCGCTGATACCAGCCACTCGCAAGTCCTCTGGAGGGGCAACTACCAGGAGGCAATACACAGACAGCATGAGCTCAGAGGATTGCCATTCCCAGCCCGGACTCAAGTTTCTTGCTACATCTCACCCCCTCATTCCATGTCTGAAGTTCTGTTGGGCTCCATGGCTTGGTTCTCTACTGAAAGATTCCAAGCTTCACAAGACCATAAATGATTGTGGTGCTGGAGCTGGCCCCTAACTGCCTTGTGAAGGCTGACTGTCATATTTTTAAGAATTCTGCCTGACTGCTCACAGGTATTGTCATTGTTAAAGATAAAACATTATGAAGCAGTAATTAAGCAAATTGTGTCTAAAAGATAATTATTTAAGACCCATCATTTTAAAATCATCTCACTGCATCTTACAATTAGCTCTGCCTAAAAGGTGATTTTTGTGTGTTGCATCTCTTGTATTAGAGATAATACATAGTTGTGTTCTGTTGAATGTCTCTTCCCAACTGCACGTTTAATGTTGTCACAGGAGTAGTCATGGAGGTGCTTACACAATGGACATTTGCAAAGGCTACAAATGAAGGCTTGCTTGTTTGTTTTCCTTCATACAGCCAGATGTGAGATTTTTCACAGCACGTCACCAGTTAAGCAGCTTGGTACTTTAATAAATTACTGCATCAGACTGTCCTGACAGCCAGTTCTGATTTAGTGAGTGGAAATAAAGACTAATTCTTGTTTTTCTTAGAAATTATAAGAAGCCAAAACAGGATGTCCTGTACCTCATGGCCTAATGAAGATGCTCAGTAGTCCTTTCTTATAGCATTCCTCCTTTTAAAAGGATGGCATTTAAGTCTTGAAGCAGATGTAACTAGTTTCAAGCTAATTTTCATTAGCCTTGACCTTGGAGAGGTTGACCAGAAAGCCTTCTTGAGAGCTTTGCTTTTCTCACTTGTCCAGCTTTGCAAATGCTGTGCAGAGTTGCCAAAGGTTAAACCATATTGAAATAGCCTCTCTTGTACAGCTAGCTCCCTTAGGAAGTGAGGATTCACTGTAGGCTGGGCATCAAATCATTGAACCTTTAAGACTAATTAGAAGGCTAACTCTAGTGTCTATAATTGGATCTGCTCATAGATTACTGCAGAGATCAGGCCAAGATTTAAGTGATCGTAATTAACTTCCATGTTGGTATGTGATGGAGGTTCCCACTAGTTGAAGAGCTGCTACTGGTTTTGAATTTCTGTCTGGGTTATCTAACACTTTCACCTTTAAAAACAAACAGGGCCAGACTGGGTGCTTTCACAGGGGCATACAAGCCAGAGGATAGCACCTGCCTCCTCTAGCTCACATGGAAAACCTTAAATTCTTGCCTAAGAGAACTGAGCATTCCTTTAACTGATCCAAGATTCATGGAAAAGACTAATATCACAAGTCTATAATGCTATAATATAATAGTCATATTTACTTTCACTCTTGCCCCAAACCATTCTCTGTATTAAACAGGTGAGAAAATAAAATTTCTTCTGAGTGAAGAAGAGAAACCTTATCTGAAAGAGTAAGTCTATACTTTTTCTTATTTAATCAATTTATTTATCTTTGTTTTCACAGTGTAGTAGTCACAATGTAGCCCAGGCAGCACTGGAACATAGAATCCTCCTGCCTCACCCCATCTCCCTGATTATTGGGATGATTGCTTTGTACCATTATTTCCATGCATGTCTTAAAATTTACCCTAAACAATCTTTCAAAACTAAAAAATTTGTAAATGAACCCATGATATTTGGCATGGTTTTTTGTTTGTTTGTTTTGTTTTTGTTTATGGTGTGTGTGTGTGTGTGTATTTGCTATGTACCAGGAAAACAGTAAACACTTTACATTGGGTCATCCCATTTCAACCTCCCACCAGCACAGCAGGATAGGTTTTATTATTACTCCTAATTTATAGATAAGGAAACTGAGGCACACAACAAGCAAACACAGGAGTGACAATTTGAACCCAGGCACACTGGTTAGAGAAGCTGTCCGCCAATACAGAATTCTAGATTGAAGTTATAAATTATTTCAATTATAATGTATGTCAGACCTATCATTAAAAATCCTTTTGTGGTAGGTAGGCAGAGTAATGTTAACATCACAGAAGAGGGCTGAGTGGAGGGATGCGCCAAAATCCAGGGAACCAAGTCAGAGCAGAGTGACTTAAACTCAGATCTTTCACGGAGAAGGCTACACGTTGCACCTGCTTTCTTCTTTCATGTATGCACAGCTTCAAGGACTGCAAAGAATCTCCATGAGAAACAGTCCAAATGACCCAGACAGAGTTTTTTCTTGTGCTACCTCCTCCTCTTGTAAGTCAACACCTTTACTCTCTCTGAGACTTACTGACAGGACACCTCCTGTCAGGGGCAGAAATGGTCATTCCAAACTTCAAGGCAACTCTTGGGGCCTGTGGAACTAGTCAGTGTATTCCCTTTTTGATTCTTTCTTCCAGAGAAACAGAGTTAATGATGACAGTGGTGGGTGATCTAAGCAGGGCATTTAGAATCATAAGGCCTTTATCTTCCTCATCTCAGACAGTGAATACTGCCTTCACATCTGAACAGGAGGACAGCATCTGCCGTCACCTGTGGTGCAAGTGCTATGGTGAGTGAAGGTTTAATGGTCAATGAAGGTGTCAGTCATTGCTATCAAACCAAACAATACAGAACTATAAAACAAACAATGAAAGCGATGCATGCAATGAGTGGGTGGGGAGTGCCAAGTGTTTGCAACCTCACTCCTTTACAGCATTCATTGTGAGACCTAGACAGCATCTTAGTGAGCACCCTGGAAGGCAGTTCCAGTCTGTGTTTTGGTCCAGAGAACAAGTGGTGTCAGGAGCCAGAGGTTGGGCAACTTGTCTCAACAGAGCTGAACAATGATGCTGAGAAGTCTTCACACATCTCACTGAATTCCAGGGAACCTTGTCCATCCACTCTTAGGTAGCATTCAACAGCTCACTCACCAGTTCCTGAGCTGACCACTGTCATGGGGTGAACGTTCACAAGGGACTCTAGGTGTTTCTCATTAAAACAAAACCAAACAAAAACCATTTGCTGGTCTCAGCATTTATGTCAAAAGACTACTCATTGTATATTTGATGACAGCGATTTTATTTTGCAACTGTGGTTTAGCATCTCAAAAGAGGTTTAGAGAATTCAAAAAGTTAGTGGGTGACCAGGGTACTCATTCTTACTCTGCTCTTAATGGACTGTTGGTTCTGGGAAAAACCTGTGTCTGACTGCTGCTTTTCAAATCTGTAAAACAAGAGGTTCAACGTAGCTTCCTCTCCACTCCCCGAAGCTTATTTTAAGTACTAGGACTCAAGAGGTTTTGTTGTATTATCTTTGCATGGGCAGAGGACAAGGAAGAAAGACTCATTGGTATACCATAAGCAGAGACCAAGGCTAGAAGTCAACTGTAATGGCCTTGCTGTCAACTAGTCAATTGTACTGATGCTGCCATAGAGGGGGCCTCATAATGAAATCCACAAGGTGTGCAGCTACTCTCCATATCCTGCTAAAGAAAAATAGTGGCCTACAAGGAAGTCTACTTTGTGGCTCTTGATGTTTTCACCTTTCTGCCCCTTCTGCCCCTTCTTGCTCTGCACTCCTGGGAGCTGTCTTGCACGCACCTGGCCAGAAATGTCAAACAGTGAGTAAATAGGCCCCACTCCTATGTGCTCTTCACAAAGAGCTAGTAAAGTAGCACTTTAGATAATGGCCCACATCCCTTTCTGGAACAGACCCATGGCACTTGGTTTTAAAGGCAGGCATTAAGAGGAGTACCTCCTGCACTGAGAGGTGGCTCCAGGGTTGCTATAGAAACAGATAGAGATTATGCAACTGTCCTTCCTCATGGACTTTGAAGCAGTAAAGAAAATCTATCTGGGTTTGCTGAAGTCTTCCCCAAGCAGGGCAGAGCCCTTCTGTCAGAGGTAGCAGGGATGCAAGGTTTGCACTTGACCCAGATTTAGCTGTATGAGTAGCTGCTGAATCTTGTCGGATGTGACCAAGGCCTCGTTTCTCCAGTTCAGTTTGAACAGTGGATCAGATCACGTTGGTCTGTTGTTGTTGTTATTGTTGTCATTTTACAAATAGACCTGACCCCGTGGAAACCCATGTCTAGAACATGACAAGTATATGCAGATTCATAAATATTGATTGTATTAAGAAGTTTTCAAACTATAGAATAACATCAAGACAGCTTGACTCAAGTTGACTCTTGGCATCCTCTGGATGGGGCCTTCAGGAGTCTCACCCTCTGGGTAGAAACAAGGTTATGTTTCATGTTTCCAGCAGCTGTCCTTGTGCTTAGGATTCAGAAGTGCTGAGGGCTAACTTCAGATTCAGTTGAATAATTGGTATAATGACTATACTTTTAGAAAGGAATTTCAATTCAGTAAACAGAATTGAGAGGCTAGATGATAATTGACTATAGAAGAAATGAAACATAGAAAAATATTTCTTTCTAAGAAGTGAACTATTATCGTCCTCTCTTTGTTGTCCTTAATCCTTTAGAAGGGCTTAATTTGAAGCCACAAATGCAGATGCTGAACAACAGAAAGCTATGGATGCTGGCTTCCCAGGACTTGTCCTTTAGAAATTAGTAGAATTGCTCAATTAGGAGGTTTTAAAATGTTGTTTGTTTTTATTTATTTGAAAAAAATTCCCAGAAGGTATTCTGAGTTCATAACAAAAAGGATCAATTATGTAATCTATACTTGTAGGAGCACAAACGTATTAGCAATGGTTACTGATTTAGTTGGTATGATTACGGTCATCTCCCTCGAGGCTGGGTTTAGGATTTAGAACCCCATGGCAAGACATGATTCTTCTGTCATTTTCTACAATATAGAAATGACATATGGAGTTGGTTCCTGTCTGTGCTCTAGTCATCTGGAACAAAATGAGTCATATCTGTTTAATATTCTATACTAATTGTTAGAATGTCAGCTCCTTGGTAATTTCATAAATCAATCCCATCCTACAATCTGTAAGCTAACCAGATAAACAAAGAACTGGAGCCACCCTCCCTTAAGCAGTGATATAAGATGTCGATGGGCAAGGTAGATATTTTTCAGCAGGTACAACTGGTCCTGAGTTAAAGGCCAGCTTTACCTAGTAGAGTCCAGTGATCTTTTCCTGTTTGCTGTGATTTGAATATTGTTTGCGTGTATCCCTCTGGCCTTCAAGAATTGAAATTTAGTGCTCATTCTGACTTATTAAAAAGAGTAAAACTCAGTGACCCAGACCAGCTAGCTCATCAGAGTGGACACCATGATTGAATCCTAGCAGCATAATAAGGAAATGAGACGATATGCACCACAATCCCTATCTCTTATCATATGACTCCTTGTTCTATGTGGATACTTTGCCAATTAGAATGCTATCACTAGATGTAGCCACCTTTCCTTGAACTTCTAGAACTGCTATCCCAAATAAACCTCTTTATAACTGACCCAACTGTTTTTGTGTTATTTGACAACAGGATAGGCTAATAAACCAGGCACCCTACCTTAAGGACAATAGTAGTTAAGAACCTTAAGGTGTTGTCATCTCTACTGTCATTGTCTTGGTTCTAGTCTCAGCGGTAGTGATCCAGATCTTATTCTGAATATGACCCCATCAACTGTTATGAACTTGCAAACAGTTGCTACAGCAAGCGAATGAGTATGACCAAACTGGGAATTATTTTGTCCCCTCTTCTCCATTCTTCCTCCCCAACCAACTGGAGCTAGAACCCAGAACGTCCCCCTTCCTACCTGCTGAGCAGTCAGGGCCCTGGTAGCCTTCCTCACAGATGCAGAGCCCCTCCTGGCAGTGACCTCGCCCACTGCAGGCATTCAGACACCGTCGCTGGCTGCAGTCCTCACCAGCATAGCCCTCTTGGCACAGGCAGGTACCATTGGCACATTGCCCCTTCCCTGAACAGTCCCCAGGGCAGCGCAGCTCCCTGCAGTCCTCGCCTGTGTAGGGCTCTTCACAGACACATTCCCCATCCACACAGAGCCCTCGGGAACTGCAGTCTGTTGGGCACCGGAGCTCTGAACAGTCATCTCCGCTGTATTCACTGTCACAAATGCACTGGCCATCGACACACACACCCCGACTGGAGCAGCCCAGTGGGCAGTAGGGCTCTGAGCAGTTCTTGCCAAACCAGCCTTCATTGCAGATGCAGCCACAGGACTCGAAGCTAAAGTTGCCATGGCCGCTGCAGTGAGGGACATAGTCCAGTTGTCCTAGAATGGCCAAGGAGAAGGTCAAAGGGCAGCAGTGGCCTCTCATAAATGGTGCTGGGGAGGGGTGAGCAGAGACCTGCACTCATTCCTTGAACACACTGGTGCTGCTGAGAGTTAACTACAATGTAGTTTGGTACAAATTCAACTTAATACACATTTTCACCCACTGCAGTTGTCTATGTCTAAGACAGCACTGAGGGTAAAGATGGATAAGATCTGAGCCATTGTCCTTTGACAGATCACTTTCAGAGTACCTTAGATTGGGTTCATAAGAAGTGACTTATTGAAATAATGTTCCCAGAAGAAATTTGCCATAGTGGTTTGGGTGAGGGGATCAGGAAGAAACATGGCTGAGCCAGAGTGTGGTTATGCAAAGTCCCTGGAAGAGTGACTCAGGTTCCTCCCGAGGTGAGCACTTGCACCCAAGATGATATTATGCTTGTTCCTTATCACCTGACTGCCTGGATCTGAGGTACATGAGTCTGTAGCTTCGGATAGAGAAAACTGGTTGCAAGGCGGATGCACAACTAATGGTAGCTGCTGCTTATATGATACTTACTGGGTGAGTTAATAGTTAATAGCTCCTTATTGCTCTCATATGTCATTATTTGTAGACAAGGAAGAAAAGACATAGGCCATGTGACTGCCCTAGCTCACAAGCCAGAAGCAGCAGAGCAGATCTGAACTCAAATGTATAATACTGCTCATATCTTATAGTGAGGAACAGAGAGACAAAGACAAGCAAATCTACTGACTGTTCAGCCATCTGGAGAAAGGATATAGTGTGTGTGTGTGTGTGTGTGTGTGTGTGTGTTTGTGTGTGTGTGTGTGTGTGTGTGTACACGTACACACACGTGCATGTACTCGCATATGTGAACACATATGCCTATGTTCTTGGAGTGGACCAAGATAAAACTTCCATCTTGCTGGAGAAGATGGTGACTGTCCTCTGGGACCTAAATGACTACCATTTTCTCAAATGGGAGAAAGGCTGTGAGTGAATGAACAGAGCACCACATTCTCTAGTCAGTCAGGTTAACATGAAGAGATATCAACTCAGCAGCCTGTGAAGACCAAAGATGAAGGAAGACAGACATCAAATTCCCTGCCTGCCATCAAAATTACTGTGCTGAGCCGATGCACCACTACCTGACTCATCTCCCCCCCAAAATCAGGTTAATATATTTAAAACTGGGTAAGCAGTGTTGAAAATCCCTGAACCAAATCCCCAGGGGATGGCTGCATTTAGATCTTACAGATGACACATTAAGCAGGAGCTATATACTGGGCATGTTTTTCTATGACCCTGTGAAAAGATGCTGGGTTTTTTCTTCCTCTCATCCCACCTCCCTCTCCATTCAGCTCTCTCCTTATCCACCAGGGACCAGGCTGCAGGCTCTAAAGACTCTACCTGTGGCAGCGCTTTCCTGACAGCAGTTGGTATTGCACTGGTCTCGCAGCAAGGACACCTCCCTCTCCAGCATCTCGATCCGGCTCAGCAGTTCCTGCAGTACCTGGGAAGAGCTTGCACATGGGCAGGCTTTTTTGGGGAGGTTGATCTTGTGGGTGAAGGTAACCTGGCTTTCATGGTCTGAGGTTTGGCCTATGTATTCGGCCAGAGTATCATCTTCAGCACTCATGTCCTGCTCAGCTGAGGCCTCCAGCCCCGAGGAGCAGAGGCTTTCAAGTGGCACGTTGATGTTATACACATGGTTGAAGACCATAGGCTGTTCCTTGCTGGAAGTATTGTAGCTGGAAGCCCCTCCTTCCTCCTCCACAGTTTGTCTCTGAGCCCTTTCTGTAGTCACCTCCAGCCGACACTCAGAAGGCTTGAGCATGGATCCCAACAGGATCAGGTTTACACCAATGAGCATGTTCTTCAAGACTACTGTTTCCCCATCGATCCCCATCTTCTCAGCCAGACTTTGGTTCAAGAGCTCTCAGTGGTAGCCAGCATGGAGTTATAGGAATCTGCAAGAGAAAGCAAGGGTTCATATGACCCTGAAAACCTGTGCCAGGCCAACGTGGCTCTCACTCTGTAAAGCTAGAACACATACAGACAGAAGTTCTCTGGGGCTGTGTGAAAAATTGGGAGGAAACAGTGGTTGTCAGTCAAAAATCTGGGTCTTCTCTCAAAGACTAGGTTCTTGATAATGGACATCACTTCTATGTAAGGGTGTTGTTATGACTTTAATTTTAAATAGTCCCCTCCCAAAGCTTGGTTAACAGCTGGAGGTATCTGAGAATTGGATTATGAAGGATTTGATTTC
Organism: Mus musculus; assembly: GCF_000001635.26. Lineage (NCBI taxonomy): Eukaryota > Metazoa > Chordata > Mammalia > Rodentia > Muridae > Mus > Mus musculus. The sequence continues at coordinate 159,849,686 of NC_000067.6, read as the reverse complement.
ATCAATAGATTAATAATTAATTGATGGATTCATACATTTGTAGCATTAAATAGTTGGAAGGAGCAGATCACTACTTCAAAGGTTGTGATGCTTTGAATAAGAATGGCCGCCATAGGCTCATATGTTTGACTTCTTAGTCACCAAAAGTGCTACTATTTGAAAAGATTAGAAGGATTGGGAAGTATGGACTTGTTGGAGGATGTGTGTGACTGGGGGTGGGATTTGAGGTTATAAAAGCCCATGCCAGGCTCAGAGTCTCTCTTTGCCTATGGATTAGGATATAGCTTTCAGCTACTGCCCAGTACCTGCCTGAATGCTACCATATTTTCTGCCTAGATGATGATGAACTAAACCTCGAAAACTATAAGTAAGCCTCCAACAAAATGCTTTCACATATAAGAGTTTTTTTAGTCATGGCATCTCTTCACAGCAATAGGACAGTGACTAAGACATGGGTATATCTCATCCCTAGCTATTTCTGTTTTCTTTTTGTTTCCCAGCCACCACGAAGTGAGCAACTTTGCTCTGCCACATCCTCTGCCATGATAGACTGAAACCTTTGAAATGAGACAAAAATTTGTTTTTTCCTTGAAGTTGTTCTTTCTGGTCTTTTGTCACAGCACAGAATACAGTAGCCTGTCCCCATAGTATATAAGGAATTTCTAGAACACATGCCAGGAATGGAAGTTCTGTGAACAGCCTCTTCTACTGAGAAGAGATCAAAGCTTTTCATCACTTCTAAATTAGGATTAGGATAAAGTGGATCACAGAAACTTTAGGGTACTCCCACGTCTCCTCAAATATTTATTATGAAGGAACCTCAGTGGTCATGTCAAATAACTTATCCATCAACTCCTTTAAACTCACCTATTCAATATGGGTTGACTTCACAAAACCCAACCAGCCAAATAATGTAGTCCTAGGCAGTTTGTGATTGTTAATTATCCTTGGGTACATTTGTGATTTATCTGGGATGATGTGAGCTAAGCTTTGTTTTAATCTTCTTATTAGTATAGTCCCCATGCTCTGTGACCACAGGGTGCCTTTCTTCTGAGGTCCTGTTTAAATTGCTAAAATAATGAATTAGCTCCTTCGCTGGCTACCTAGTCACCAAGAACCATGCAGTATAATAAATTCACAGTAATAAAAATCAGTTTTTACAAAATTATATTTCCTTTCTATTCCCTGTGTAAAAGAAAAAAAAAGGAGAGAGATTTAGACACTTCGGCTCTCAAGTAAAGTCAGAGCTACTAAGAAGATTAAGGACTAAGGAGCCAAGTAGCCATAACTATGAGGCTAAGAATAAGGTGGTCAATGTCAGTTAAACACCCACTGGCTTACACAGGGCACAGATGGAGCTGAACACACACACATGATCTTGTTTGATCCCTAGGAGAGTCTTAAGATGATACCCATCTCATAGCAGAGAAATTTCTGCCTAGAAGTGTTGAGATGTGAAAGCTAGCCAGTCTGATCCCAAACCAGTTTTCTTAACTACTATGCTTCAATGCCTTAAAAAAATGTGTCCAAACTTGGGCATGGTGGCACACATTTTTTATTGATAGTATATGGGAAGTAGAGGCAGGGAGATTAAGAGTTCAAGGCCAAACTCTTCTATATAACAAGTTTAAGATCAACCTGGGATGCATAAGACTTTTTTTTTTTAAGAAAATGCTCAATTATTTCTTATCCTGGACATTCTAGGACTTTCTCAAGAATACTAAAGTTAGAAAATTTGCCTGGGTGTAGTTTACTGCCTTTTCTTCTTCCATAATTTGCTTCCTGTCCCTTCATACATTCCTTAAATGCAAGTTGAATTCCCTGTCCTTCATATTCTTGTGTGAGTACACTTCTCGTAGTGTTTACCATGCTAGACCATGTACTCCCTATGCCTGACTTTCCTACCCAGCTTGCTAAGTGGATTTGAGTCAGACAATGTCTTCACTGCAGCATATTGCTGTGTGTCTAGGATATAAAGGTACTCAGTATTTAGTTGTTGAATGCATGGACGGGCAAATGCATGAAAGAATGAACAAATCAATGATTTAATGAGTAAGTGCTCAGTGAGCAAAAGGTTGAATCATTCTCCAATTCATTTAATCTCTCTCCATTAACCCTAAGTTACTTACTGTTCTGTTTAATTTCAACTCTGGACAATGTCTAAGACTTCATTGAATTAGGAATAACTGGTATTAGTGACTAGCATAAAAATCATATCTTATTACTCAGCCCTTACGTTATATATTGTATTATTTTCTCTCCCTGTTTCTAATATGGAGAGGAAGCAGGGCAGACCAGAGCTACTGAGACTGCCAGATTGTCTGGGCTCAAATCTCATCACCATAAATGTTTATCTATGGGAAAACCACTTAACCTCGTTTTCAGCTTTGCATCTGTAGAGTGGAGCTAAAGAATGGTACCAACTTAGATTAGAATGATGACACTACCGTCATCTATATAATACATATTCAGTATCTAACACTGACTCTAATAAATAAATACTGTTTTCTGATCATTTGGTTCTTCTTCTATGCATATTCTCCAAATATGCATAGGCATGTAACATGTCTTACTAGTTGGCATCAGGAAAGCCCAATTCATAGTTTATCCTTGAACAAGGATGATGAAATCCCAGAAATACTCTGGGAGATACCAATCCATTGGTCACATCTAGATAAAACAAATCTACCTTGGGACTAGATGGACAGACATGTCTAAACTAAATTTACCCCACAGCTGTAAGCTCTTCCCAGGCCCCTCTAATCCTAGGTTATACTTATCTTCCCATTTTGAGTTGCTCCATGTATTACATCCCTGGATGTCACTTCTATGCTTCTGTCATGACAACATTCTCACAGTGGGTCTGTCAATAGTCCTTCCCATGTACATAAGGCCTTGCTGTCTTTCTTAAACAATACTTTGTTTTCCTGATTCATATTGATATTGCTGAATAATATTTTCTTATGGAACTTGTGAAATTGTTATATAATACTCTATAGCACCTAATATAAATTTTTGGCTAATTGTAGGTAAAAAATGAGTAAAAGAATAAGTGATATTATAAATGAAAAGGAGGGCCAATGGTAGGGAAATTATGAGAGAGAGATGCTAGATTCTATGTGTAGGTCCAAAACAACCACTACAAATTGTAGAGAAAAGGAAAGTTGGAGTTTTGTATGAGAAAAACAATCAATATTTTAGTCAATATCTAAACTTATATAAGTAACTTGACCGTGTAATATGTGTAAGACCAAATTTATTTTTAAACGTAGGCTTTATTAATTGAAATAGGGGGTGAAATATAAACCAGGAGCTTGTCTGCCCTTACTGCACCAATAATTGTTCATTTCTGGATGATTGGCATGTTGAAAGAGTGCAAATCGTGTCATCTGAGGAAGAGAAATTTAACATTTCATTCAGAAAGGTGAGAACATGGGAAGTTTACATGTTATTTTATTACCCATTCATTTGACAGATATTTATTGAGTAGCCATTAGATCCCTGCCCTGTGTTTATTACATTCATATGTATGGGATTGGAAGGGTGTAGTATAAGGGGACAGAGAAAATAAATACAAAACTTAATATTATATATACAAATAAATTACTTGATATTTGTCATCTAATCATATCATATTATATGATACATATGTCTGTGTTTGTTTCAGTCAGGAAAAGATAGCTATTATAGAGAGGAAAAAAATTGATGAAAGGAGTTTGTGAGTTAAGCAGGTGAGAGTTCATGGTCATATTTATAAAGTGATATCCTGAAAGGCTTGTCTGATCAGCTCACAGCTGAGCAGATACTTGACAGAACTGGGGTAGAGTGTCTAGCAAAAGAGAGGGGCTGTACAGTCCAACCACTGGGAACAGCAAATGCAGGGGCTCTGGGGCAGGGGTGGGTCTCAGGCATCTGTGTAACAGGATGTCTGGGGCAAGGTTAGGAAGGGGATGTGGAAAGGTCCTGTAGAACAGGGCTTTGTCCTTCACTGCAGATAATGTTCACTGTCCTCAAATGCTTCCCGTGCCACCATTGGTTATGAGCAGCTCCCATTCCTTGAGAAACTCCCAGCTTCAGAGAGAAGTAAAATACAAGCAGGCTAGTGCATGGTGATGAGCATGACTAAGGAGCATGCCCGCTGTCCTGAGAGGATGGCTATAGGTCCTCCCTGTAGCAGGAAAAGTGACCCTGAGGAGGTCAGGACTCTTGGTGCTGTTTGTCAAATATTTCTGGCCTGGCTTTCAAGCACACCGTAGGACTAGATTTTCTAACCTTCTTTGGTCCTCTTCTCTCTCTCTCTCTCTCTCTCTCTCCCTTCCTTCCTTCCTTCCTTTCTTCCTTTCCCTCTCTCTCTCTCTCTTTTTTAAGATAGAGAAAAGGCCAAGTAACTTGACCAATACTGAATGGCTAATGAATAGAGGAGTTGGTATTAGACCCAGATCTTGCTGACTGGAGCCTGAATAGAGGAGTTGGTATTAGACCCAGATCTTGCTGACTGGAGCCTGAGGTCTTCACAGCTACTCTTCAGCTAGCTTTAATTAGCACCCACATACTGTTCTCATGAAAAGACTCGCTCTTACACTACCAACACTCTCTTCTCCCGGGTTCAGATTTAGGGCTTCTTGGTTACAAATGTTCTTGTAGCAACATCTCTGGTTCTGGCTAGAGAATCATTATGAGCTCTATTCCTCTATGTCTCTAAGTGGCTGCATGGAACAGAGACCCTCTTTCCATGCTAGTAATTGCAGCACAGCGTTTGGTTTTGGAAGCACAGTTTTGGAGATTGATTTTTCTCACATATAACTTAGTCTACCCATGTATAACATTAGCATGGATCTTAATAGATTTTTCTGTAGGTTAGGAGAAGATGGATGATACTTAGAGGAAGAGGAGGAGGAGGGAGAGGGGGAGGGGGAGGGAGAGAGGGAGGAGAAGAAGAAGAAGAAGAAGAAGAAGAAGAAGGAGGAGGAGGAGGAGGAGGAGGAGGAGGAGGAGGAGGAGGAGGAAGAAGAAGAAGAAGAAGAAGAAGAAGAAGAAGAAGAAGAAGAAGAAGTCCATTCTAGAACTGATTTGCTGAAACTGATATTCAGAATATGGTTTGTTCAATGAGTGTGTTTAAAGGGCTGCTGGTGTTGAGGGATTGGACTTTTACACCACACAAGGGCCTGGAAAGATGGTTTCCAGATGTAAACAATAGCTTTCCTAGTTGGGTAAGCTAGTGTCTGTGATGGCACGTAGTATATGTCTGTCTGATCAATGGAGGTATCCAGGTACAGGTCAAATATTTTGAGAATTCTGAAGAAGAGCTTTCATTCACCAGAGAAAAATAAACAGGGCTAAAATCAATGGTAAATGTTTTCCCAGTATTTTACAGAGTCCTGTTCTTAGTGGGTGTTTAGGAATCTACTCACTTCCTCGGTATGCTGCTTTCTTTGACTTTCCATAACGGGGTCCCATAAAAGGGCAGCTGAAAACAGCAGCACTTCAAAATCAAGTTATCCTCAAGGTTGTCTCTTCCCCAGGACTCTGAGTGACTCTGTTTGTGCCTCTTTCTAAGCTTCAGTTGATGACCTGCACACCTTGGCATTTCCTGCCTAGTAGATATATCAGTGCAAACTGTCTGCCCGCATATCGGAGTCTTTGCATGGCAATCTTCTGAGACATGCTGTTGTGTTCAATGAGGGCTGTAGCCTATTCCAGCTTGATCTCATGTTAACATAGCTAACCCTATCTGTAATGAGCTTGCTTCCAAGTAGAACCACATCCTGAGGTGCTGTTCGCTAAGACTTCAACCTAGACACAATGAGAAGACAAGACTCAATCTATAAAAAAACATACCAGGAGTCATTAGAACAAGCTGTGTACCTGCCTTGTGCTATGTTATGTGTTCTTGAAGCAACATCTGTAAGCTAGAGAGAAGTAATATTTAAGATATTCAAGATATTTATGGCACAAGTATGACTTGGGGGGAGTAACCAATCAGAATGGGGCTCCCACACATGTAAAGGAGACATCAGTCACTCTAGTTTGGATGTACAGTAGGTAAACTCCTATGGTGATATTCTGTGATGGTAGGTCCTCTCTCTCTTTCTCCCCCTTCCTTCCTTCCTTCCTTCCTTCCTTCCTTCCTTCCTTCCTTTCTTTCTTTCTTTCTTTCTTTCTTTCTTTCTTTCTTTCTTTCTTTCTTTCTTTCTTTCTTTCTTTCTTTCTTCCTTTCTCTTCTTCTTCTTCTTCTTCTTCTTCTTCTTCTTCTTCTTCTTCTTCTTCTTCTTCTTCTTCTTCTTCTTCTTCTTCTTCTTCTTCTTCTTCTTTTTTTTTAAGATGGAGAAAAGGCCAAGTAACTTGGCCAATACTGAACAGCTAATGAATAGAGGAGTTGGTGTTAGACCCAGATCTTGCTGACTGGAGCCTTGGATCTTCACAGCTACTCTTCAGCTAGCTTTAATTAGCACCCACATACTGTTCTCATGAAAAGATTCGCTCTTACATTACCAACACTCTCTTCTCCCGGGTTCAGATTTAGGGCTTCTTGACAGCCGTGACTTTTAGTTTAATGTTTTCTCCACAAATCCAGGCTGTTTCTCTTGAAATTGCTTCAGTCTCTCCTCCTTGGGGGAAAACTTTTCTGATGGCTTTTGATTTATAAGTGCCCAGTCTCTGCTTCGACTCAAGCATCAGGGAAAAAAAAAATCTCCACCAGTAAACTTTGCTACTAGAGCAGCTTTTAAACCTGTTCCTTCCCAGGAAGAGCCTGGCTCAGCCAGCTGTTTCAGAGAGCCAGACCTTGGCTGGCTTGGCACCTTCTCGTCTCCCTTTGTCCTCTGAAGTTCAGGAGTTACAAGCCACACTGACCAGACCACTGGTGGTCTGCTCATCTCTTAAGCTGCTTCTCTAGAATGAGACAGAAAAGGAGGTGGGGGCTTGGGTGGTGATGTTGGGTGGGTGAAGGCCAAAGTCAGCTCCAGCAGAAGAGGTCAGAAACAAATATGCCTTTGGCTTTTTCCAAATTTATGTCAATAGCTATTTCAAAGTGGCTTTTCTTCCTATGTCACCAAAAGCTTCCCTTGCCTGGCTTCCTTCTTCTCTCCTGACTCCTCCTCCTCACTGTTACTGAGAATGGACGTTATGCAGAAGGAGGCTTTTGTGTACATTTTAAATAATGGTGTTGGGCAGAGCTTTGCAAACATTTCCAGGAAGACCCCGTCTGCTGCATTCCCTGGCTTTGTCTTCTTTCGAGGTGCCTCGCCAGCTCTGAAAACCATGCCCCGCCTTAGGTGTAAAGTGGTGGGCACCCACTGATGCACAGACTCTCTTCTCTAAAGATGACTCAGTGGTTCCTCTCTTCCTTATTTCTGCCTATGTATCAGATGGTGGTCAGATAAACTAGCAAGAGTCAAAACTGGAGCCCAGAGGGTCTGTTAATGACATAGACTAGTGATAGGAGACAGGAACAGGGCTGTCTGAATGTTTGCATTCCCCTCTCACCTCCACAGATTTAACGTTGATATCTTCACACCCAACGTGATGAAAGACCCCCAATAAATAGGATCAGTGGAGATATATATATAATCCTCTAGGGAGACTTCTTGATCCTTCCACCATGTAAAGACATGGCTAGAAGTTGCATGCCTCGTAAGAGTCAAAGAATAGGATCTTAGATTCAGGATTTGCTAACACCTTGTTCTCTGCTTCCTAGCCCCTAGAATGGTTTTAATTAAATTTCTGTTGCTTATAAACTGCCCGCCCTGTGATGTTATTTTTACTGTAGCTGCCTAGTAGTTTCAGGCAATGGAAAAGGAGAGGAGAATCGGAGGAAGAAAGCAAAGAAGGGGAGACAGGGGAGTAACTAGGAAGACACTTGCTTAGGAAAAGAAACCTGCAGCAATTCCACAAGTAGGATAAAAAAACATAATCCCTAAGGGTAGATGATACACCCCAGGTTCAATGACACACTAACAGTCATGAGCAAGATAGATGGCCAATGACCAGACAAATGAGACTTGGAAGGAGTTGCCGTAACTCAATAGATTGATACTCAAGAAATCGTGTGCTTCTATTGATTCATTTCCTCTGCTCCAGCTTCCTTATCAATATAATTATCATGGCCCATACCAGAGGTGTCTCCGGGCAATTTGTAAGAGGTGGATAACGGGATCGTCCTTAAGGCTGATTTAGTGCCGAGTTAATGAGGTGCTCACTTGTCTCCAGGGAGGTCTGTGGGGCGGTCAAGTCACCTTAGTTGGATGGAAGCCTCTTGTACAATTTAAAGTCCTTCTGACATGGCCACTCTTTCCCTGCCCCTCCCCCACTTCCTCCTCTGGATTTATTTCTTCACACTGAAGGGATCTTTGAAGGTTATGGAAAAATATTCTATGAGCTTTTACAGATACAATGAAGGAAGGAAAGAGCTGGCTACAGAAGCTGGGATGAGATTGGGGACAGGAGTGAGGAAAGATGGAGGGAGAGAGGGGGGAGGGGGAGAGAAGGAGAGGGGGAAGAAGAGAGGCAGCCAGGAGCCAGCAGGCCACTAGCTTTTCTGCCTTCTCTTCTCTTTTCTTCTCTTTTCTTCCCTTTTCTTCCTTTTTTTATTTTTTCTTCCCCTTTCTTCCCTTTTCTTCCCTTCTCTTCCCTTCTCTTCCCTTCTCTTCCCTTCTCTTCCCTTCTCTTCCCTTCTCTTCCCTTCTCTTCCCTTCTCTTCCCTTCCCTTCCCTTCCCTTCCCTTCCCTTCCCTTCCCTTCCCTTCCCTTCCCTTCCCTTCCCTTCCCTTCCCTTCCCTTCCCCCCCACTCTCTCTCAGAGATATTGAGGAATAACAGGGGAACTTCAGGGTGAAAACAGGAGAGAATGAGTATGTAGGTGTTAGGTGGGCAGGGAAAGGGCATTCCCCTGGGGGTAGATAGCCAGTGTTCTGTTTAGAGTTGCTTCTGCCAACTTTAGTCTTTGCTTAGTCCCTAGGGATGATTTATAAACCAGTAGCATATCTGTGGGAAAATGATACTTCTTGTGCTTTTTTTCTGTAAGTTAGAATTAGCTTAAAAATAGTTCCCACTCTGCCATTGGGATGCTCTGTCACTCAGGGAAAGAGGGTAATTATGAAAGACGAGGGTGTAATGTGATTACAGCCGGCCCCATTGTGTCAGTGGAGACAGTGCTGGGCTGTTGGGAGAAGGCAGAACTGGCTGTCTCCATCAGCACTGGGCCTTTATTGGGCCTGTCAGATTTCTGAAAAGAACCTGAGGGCAGAAAACTCCCAGCAGACAGGACTCCATGGCTGGCTAGGAGATGACAGAAGGACTATGGATTGGGTAAGATGATACACTGGGCCTGGCTGGGGTGTTACCACCCACTGGGGCTGGCTGCTCAGTGCCTCTAATAATGGGCACTTTGATGCCCCCACATATGGGAATCTGTAGGAAGAGTCTTTGGTTCAATGTCTAATGGATCCACCTTTCATCTGTTGTCACATGTCTAGAGCCCTGTATGTTCTAGGCTTCATGTCAGCATGGATTACAGGTATAGTGTCTGGGAGGGGAATCAGGCTGCTGCTCTTGTCCTCTGGCTCCATCTTGTACTATCTGGGAGAACACTAATTGCCCCGACCTTCCAGAGTAGCTACTTCTTCATCTGAAAGAAATGGGGTCTTGAATAGCAATCAAGGGAATGATACAGAGAGTGATCAAATTCTCCAGACTGGAAGTGCAAGTGATGGGGAGGTTATCCAGGTTTCAACCCCAACTTCAAAACACAAATGGCAGGGCAGGGCAAAATCTATTACTGTGGACACATTTCCTTCTGGCCACCGTGGCAAGACAGAAAATTTTGCCTGGTAATTTCAGCTGCAATATTTTATGATGTATGATCTCAGGGCTTTTGTGATTTTTTTTTAAAGATAGATATCCTATTTAGGAAAGAATTTATCCAATTTTGTAGACTCTGGAGAATTCTTAACATCTGTAGAGCAACTGACAATTCTATAATATATATTGTCCCATTTGATGCTCACAGCAGCTGATAGGACTATTCCTATTTTATAGGTGAGGCTTAAGTCTGTGGGTGCTTTGCACAGTTATCCACATTAAGGTAGAGCCAACTGAAGAGCACGTTGGCTCTTAATTGAGTACCAGAGGTACAGCCTCCCTCCCCCATCAGTTGCTCTCATCCTTTAGAAATGGGAGGGGCATAAATAATGGATTGCTAATTAATCTTAACCGTCTTGGTCAAATGTACTTTCAAGATCCTGACCTTTCTCCATCATTAATGACTATTTTTCATCTGTGTTTCTTCGGCTTGGAGAACAGCGTGTCACTATTTGCTGTTCAATTATTCTTCTTGAAGACCCACATCACCTTTCATCTCTCTCTTCTCTCCATTTAACAAACTGCGAAGAAAGGTCTATTTCAAGAAAGATGGCTAGCCAGCCTGTATCCCAAACTTATGGCTTCTGATTCCTGTCCAAGATTTCTTTCAAAACAAATTGAATGATTGCTTTAGAATATAAGACATGGTTTCTGCTCTCATGGAACTTATAATCTAGTTGAGGTGAGCAGATACATGAACCTGAGGAACAAGATGAGGTACTTTATTTCAGTGTAGTAAACCGAAGATCATTCATTTTAGGTTTTGCAAGCATCCCAGAGCAAGTAGAGATCAGTGTGGGAGACAGCTTCCGGAAACAGCAGGGTCTCAGTCCAGATGTAAGTGTTGTAGACAACGGTTAAGCATATGGGACAAAATGGTAGTGTAAGCAGAAAAAACTAGATGTAAGGACATCTGGCCTCCAAAGGGATCGGCTTCTTTCTTCATGAAGGCTTAAAATCCAGTACCTGTGTGCCTATCAGAAAAGGGGCCAGCCATGCATTAATGATGTTTCCAGAGCCTCGTGTGTATAGACTAGAGGGTCTTGAATGCCAGTCTGGGATTGCAACTCTTAATAAGTTTAAATGTAACTATAGGAACTTATTGCTTGATTTTTATGGCAGCAAACTCTTTAGAAAACAAATCTTAGGAGAAGGTACCTTTAAAAATGATATTTACCAGTATCCAGAACAGCACACAAATTCATCTGCTAGAAAACTACACAACGACAAGCTCACATATCAAATCCATGCTGTTTCCAATTATTTGGCATAGCTATATTGGAGGTGATCTTTCTAGCAGGAACCAAATAATTATACTCACTTTGGCTTGCTATTAGTTTCTTCAGATGAGTTGAATGTTGGCAGTGGCAACTTATTAAAGTTTGGCTGTAGTGGTCTATGGGAGTTATTGACTTCAGTGTGTAAATTATGCCTTTTAGAGCATGAAATAGCACCATCCTGACCCTGAGACTATAAGCAGGTGAAGTATGTCTTCTAGTGCATGAAGTAACATAATCATTTTCTACTTGAAATTTGAAGAAGGTCTGAAAGTAGTGCTGTATAGTGCACAACTTGCTTAATTAAATTTAGTTATATGCTGGTTGCACACTAGGAACTGTGCTAGGATCCATCTGAGATGCCAGGGGCCAGTTAGAGACATGTTGGGCAAGGATAAACAGCAGACCATGGTGAGTACCATGTCAGAGTCACAGAGAATTACAGAAATTCAGCAGACAGCAGCTTCTGACTCACTATAAGACTACAGAAAGGTCAACAGAAAAGGTGACCTTTGACCTGGGGCTTGAAGAATACTAAACATTTTGAGGGGAGGGGCAAATGAAAGAGACGAAATGAGAGGTGCAGAGAATGAGGAAGACAATACTCATGGTTTCTGGGGTTAATGGGATGTTTGGGGTGTCTCTTTGCAGAGGTGAAGGGTGACTCAGATGTCAGATTATCTTGGTTGGTATCTTCAGAAAATTTCCTGGAGGCTTACTCAGCCGTACAAAGAACAAAATCAGGCCATTCGTAGGAAAATGGATGGAAATGGAGATCATGAGGTTTAGTGAGCTAAGGCAGTGTAGCAGAGACAACTATTTCATGTGTTCTCTCCTACATAGAAGATGGAGGGAACAGAATGTGGAACTAAAGGTGATATGACCAGGAACATAGAAAAGGAAGGAAAATGGAGATAGCAGGGATGAGAAAGAGTAACCAGGGATGATATAATCACGCTACATAAACATGAAATGCCCTGACGGAACTCTTTTGTACAATTTGTAAGAGCTAACAAAAATAAATTAACTCTAAGATAATCAGTAAATAAATGAGTTTTCTCTGTGTCTGCGGGCCTGATGAATCACTGGCATTTTTTTCCTAGAGGCTGACATGATTAAGAAATCCAGTGACATTTGTACTTATAATTGGTCCCAAAGATCAATTCCAAATTGAAAATAAAAGGGTTTCTTAAAATTGTAGTTCCTTAACTTGTAAGGTTCAGATTAGCTTTTCCATCATGGGCATGGTTTTTCAGGGTACCTAATTCCTTTAATTTCTTTTCTCTCACTAACTTTTGCATAAAAAACATTTTGGTTTTCATGAAGGTACAGCACATCCTCATTGTTAAGAGGGGGGTACCTGAGGAATTCAAATGCCATTTTTATTAAGCATCAAGTCCAGGATATGTATTGTACAACATTGGGCTTTTCAATGTGTTTGATCTGAACAAAGATGAGAACTGACCATTGAGTGACGAGGAACCACCTGGCTGACAAGTTAAAAACAATACGGAGTGGGTTCTGAGCATAACAAGGGCCACTGTGACCTTGGTAAGTAAGAGATGTGCAGAGGGCTCAGAGAGGTCACGTGTCAGGGTACAAAACCTGCTCACTGCAAGACTACAGAAGCTTCCAGCAGACTGGGACATCTACTGGAATAATGTGATGTTCAAGTGCCTTTACCCAGCCTTCTCCTCTCTTCCCAGCCTCTGCTCTCAGCGTACGTTACTATACCTGATTCCTCTCTACAGTACTAGAGATCTTCCATTGCTCACGTATAGCTTCTCTTCTCCTTTATACACTCTCCTTCCTTTTCCCAGAGTTTCCTATCCGGCCAAGAAGGAGGGAGCCTTGCCCAGCAAGAACTCAGTGAAGAGGGCAGGGAGGTCACTGTTCCTTCTTCAGGGAGGCCTCCAAGATCAGGCTGTACCCTAAGATGAATGGCACGGTGCTTCTTCTCGACAGGACGGTTCCCTGATTTCTGACTCAGCCCCCTTTTCCCTTTGGGAAATTACAGATGGTAACAGCTCAGCTCTGTCAGCCACAGACCTGTACGGAGTGCCCTCAGTAACTGGCCATGGATAGCCAGAGCTTGTCTCTGCCTTTCCATGCAGGCACTTGGCCTCCTGAGAATGGTTTTTAAACCTAGATGTTTGTTCCTCGCTCTGCTCTGCTAAAAACTCATTTTTTCCATGGTTCCTCCCTTATTCTGTTAGTCAAATGCCAAAGTAATAGCAGACACGGTGGTACTGGCAATAAATTAATGCCTTCTGAAAACCTGTTTGGAAAGAGGTAGACCTTAAACCATAAATAACAATGACATTTTCATTTTAACAACAGCCTTCAACTAACCTAACAGTGGACATGGTTCCGTGTGGCTTCCTGTCGTAGCAGAGAGTAAGATTCATGGGCAGTAAAAGGTCCCAACATTTTCTCTCACATTGATCTTTCTACTTTCACCCCTTGGAAAACCATTCAGATGAGTCAGAGGAGAACACCTGGCATTAGTGGAGCTCCTCACGAATTTTCAAGATGTTTTCATACACGTCAACTTGGTTGGTTCTTCTACCGATATGGCGGAAGTGCCCTGCTCTTCCTCACAGATGAGAAAGGCAGGACTATTCCTATGAATAAGTCACGAAACTACCGCTGAAGACACCTAGCTTTCTGAGGGCAATCTCTGCTATTTCTAATAAATTCACTCTCTGAAAAGAAGTGTAGTCCCTGTCTTTTATGAAGTCATTTACTTCACAGGGAGACTAGGAAAATATCGTGACATTAAAAAAACAAAAACCGAAACAAAACAAGAAAAAAAAACCCACAATCTTATTTGGTTTTATGTCTCTGCAAGAAAATATCTTCTAAATTAAAAACACACCAAAACAAAACAGAACAACAACTTCAGACTGCACTGTCTCTGATGTCAGGACACTTCGGTGCTTGAATGGACAGCGGGCTCGGATGGGTGGGAAGAAGGCTCATCAATGTGGACTCTAAATCCCAGCCCTGGTGGTGCAGTGGGCATTGAGAGAAGCTTAACCAGCTAGGCCCAAGTACATCTCCCTGAGCAGAGGGCAACCTTGTCACCTCTTAGCTCTCTGTAAGGAATTGACTCAATATTCCTGTTCCAGATTGGAGAACTATGCCCTCAGCGGCTTGCAGATTTCCCTAGCAACAACTCAAAACTTCTTGGGAGTTTGTTAAGGAAAAAGCTATCCTTTTGATCCTTGTTTGCATTGTCAAACAGGACTCCCGCTGGGAAATCATTAGCCTAGCATCCCCCTCTGCTGAGCAAGGAATCTGCTTGATTCTCTAAGTGGAAAGCCCAGGGAAGGTGAGCTATTTCCCCAAATGACTGACAATTTTCTATGCCTTGTTTATCGGGGCTTGTATTTGAAGCAAATTAGGAAATCGGCAGTGATATTTCTTTAGATTATTCTGGAATATTATACCCCCATTTGCCTAGATCTACAAATAATCCAAACTTTTTATTTGCAAGACAAATCTACAGTATTAAGTTAGCAATACATATTTATTGCTTTTCGCTAAAATAATAAAATCACTGGGCTTCTGCCTAGAAGACTGAAGCCCTCAGAGTGGTAGCTGGCTTTGCATTTGATTTAGGAAGGGAAAAATCTTCATCACCTTCCAGGAAAACCTATCAGACAGAATTGCGGGATTCAAAGCCTGTGCATTCTACCTTCCTGCAACACCCATGACGAACCTATGAGAACGAGGGAGGGCTTTGACTGGCACCTGCATAGTCTAGGCACATAGCAAGCTGTCTTAAAGGTCTTTGTATACTTGCTCATTTAATTCCCACAGCAGTTGCATAAACCATTTTATTGTCCCAGCTTAACAGCTGCAAAAAAAAAAAATGTAGGTACAGGGAGGTAAAATGATTTGCCTCTAGGAATCACAAAGCCCTCAGACATAGGTACCAAGATTCCAGCACCTTACTCCAAAATCTTTGAGTTTCAAGTGATGCTCTTGGGGGCTGGGAAGCAGTCTTCTAATAATTTTTTTTTTAAATGTGACAATCATTTCCTTTTCTGAACTCCAGTGGAACTTGTTACTACACTTCTCATAGCAGCTATCTGCAAGAGTTGTTCATTCCCCCTGAAGAAAAACTCCCTAGAGGGCAGGGCAATAAACGAGGTATTTTTTATACCAGCATCTGGCACAGTGCCTTAAGTCTGATATATCATCCCCCTACCCACTCTCTTATACACAGTGCACATGGTATAGTTTCAATCAGACTTACCCACCTATCCTCACCAATATGTCTTTCCCGATTCTCAAGTTTCTTAAATGCTCCTCTCTGCCCCAATACAAAGGGTTGGGGGAGGATGCTCTGGGGTGTGAGTAACCTGAGAGGACCAAGACACACTGTCCTGCTAGCCATCAGCACTCTCTGGGTGAGGCATGCCCTACAGACCTGGAGCCAGGCTTTCTACTGAGAGCTCCAGGATTATAGGTCTTCCACCCTTCCTTTTGTTTTGATTGCTGCTGCCCGCCACACTGTGGCTTATGACTGACCTTGGCAACTGCCAGACTGCCCACATCTCGTAATTGTCTTTACCCATCAGATGTCCATCTTCACTGAAAGGCTTGTTTCTTTGATTACTCAACCCTGTCAGTCTCCCATAGATTTACTTGCTTCTCAGAAATGAAGGAGTGAGCTGTCTTCTTTGCCCTTGGATGTGATGGGGGCTATTGTCTGCTAGATGACTGCAGGTGGGTCCCTCCCAGGGGCCATCTCAGGGAGGTTTTGGAGAGAGATTGTCTGATGGACAGGACACTGTGCTTTGGGGACCCAGTGTCTGTGTCTTCTGTCATTTCCTTACGTGACTTCATGAGCTTGGGCATGAAGTGACAATTTTGAATCTCAGTTTGTTTATCTGTGAAGTGGGGCTGACTTTATGGGGAGTCAAATGCATATGGAAGTATTTTATTACATGAACTATGGTGTGGTGTGCAATTGATTGTAAGGTGAGATCAGCTGTTAACAGATAAAAATGAAAGAACAGGTGTTCTCCATTGATTTGCACACCACAGGTTCATTCTGGGACATCCAGCTGTGGAGTCATTTTTCCTCCTCCTTCCCTCAGCACCAGCATCAGAGAACATGCAAACGGGACAGTGAGTCATCTGTCTGCTAAATTAATCATTGCACTGAGCAGAGCAGAGGATACTTGGGTAACTTTGTGTGACAAATCCCTTGGTGCCACTTGTGGTAGTGCTTCCTGACCCATAAGTGAAAGAACATGGTTTCATGCAGATGATTGACAACCCCCAGGGACAGCCAACTCTCCTTTCTCAGTGGGACCGATTAGAGTATAGGTCAAGGCCACAATTCCTTAGGGATTCCAAAGATTCCTAAATTATTCATTGGTTGTTCTTGGGCTCTATTATCCCTGATATGGGACTTTAAGAAGCCATAGAGCACCAGGAGTTAAAGCTACTCACTCAGGTATAGCAGTTACATGTAAAGCCTTAGAGGGAAGCATCAGGGGTCCACGGCACAGGTTGGCCCTGACCTGGATGAGAGTGCAGTCTTAGGCAGGACTGAGGAGGATAATGTGCTGCGGTTTGAATGTGATCGCCTACAGTTCACACTTTGGAAACTTCGTTCCCACATGGAAGTAGGGCTTTGGCGGGTTTAGTATTAGATGAGGCCATGAGGGTCAGCTTCCCATGAGGGCAGTGGCTGTCTTTTTAAGAAGTGGAAGAGGGATGGAGCTAACATACTTCCTGAGACGCCTGTGTGACAATGCAGCAAGAGGCTCGCAGCAAATGCCAGCAGATACCTGATCTCTGTGATCTTGGACTTCCTAGCCACCATCACTGTTAGCCAAGTAGACTTTTATTCTCATCTTGAATATTCTATAACAACAGAAAATGGCGTGAGACAACAATGTAGCAAATCCGAGGTGATGCCGGGATAAATTAATACTCACAGAGTTTGATGAGACCTAATCAGAACTCAAAGAAGAGGTAGGGCCCCAAGGCAAGCAGTGCAGGAATGCTACAAGTCAAGGGGTTCAAGGTATGGGCATGCCAGTAAACACTGTAGGCCTTGGGAGTCAGAATCATGGCACCAATGACATAATGTTGAGTCAGTGTGATTATGTTGTCAAAGGGAAAACCTGATTAGAAAAACAATAAGTATTCATTGTAGAATAACAACACAATAAGGACGGTTGTAGTTTTAGTTTCCTAGTCCAGTCAAAGTCAGGGAGTATATTTCTTTGTATCTTTGTGTGTGTGTGTGTGTGTGTGTGTGTGTGTGTGTGTGTTTATCTCCATAACTGAAATTGTGCCCTCTTACCAATTGATAGTTTAAACTAGCAAATTCTTTGGGGTTCCTGTCATTAGGGAAGCATTGTCTAGTGATGCTGGGCTTAGGCAGGATTGGAAGGCAGGCTTAAGTCTGACCTTGGTTTACATCAGTAGCCATGCTGAGCTGAGCACCCAGAAAAATCAGACAGAAGTTAGGGCTGATCAGATAGCAGTGGAGAGCGGCATAGCTCTCTGCAAGAGAATGATTTTGCCATTTTCCCTGTTTGGCAGCACACACACACACACACACACACACACACACACTCACACACTCACACACAAACACACACTTGTGAAAGTTGTAAAGTTTTGATATGTATTGGTAGAGTAACGAGCTTTTCTACATTTCTCCTTATTGAGATAAATATATATGGAATTATGTCAAACCCATAGCTGTGCTATATAGCACAATATGTAGGTCCAATCAAAATAATGTATCAGGTATGTTAGAGAAAGCCCCATAGAAGATAAAGCATGTTCTCTTTGGACTGTCCTTTCCGACCAATCTGAGTAGTAGTGTCCTTGGGCAGGTGGACCGGAGGGTCTGCAGAAGCAGCAGTGGAAACAACTGCAGGCAGAGGCCAGTGGAAATGAAGGGAGAAAGTCCCTGGGTTACCATTCTCCACATTGGACCTTTGGTTTCACAGAGAAGAATGATTTGAAAGGAGTTAGAAAGAGTGGAGTATGTCTAAGTGAGGCAGGAACTGCTCATTAGGATGGAAGGTGTGCTCAGAAAGATCTTCGGGTAGTTAGAGACCAAGCAACAAATGCCCTTTCCAAGACCCCAGAGGGTAAGTCAAACCCAAGAGCTCTGGAAGTAATGTATCCATCTTCTAGCTTCCCTGTGTCCAGGACAGGATGGATTCTGATCTCCTAGAGACATTCTGAGAACATTATCACCCTACATGTTATAAGCATACCCCAGGGCTCAGGCTTGTTTAAGCATTTTCTAAGACCTGATTTTAGAATACTTAGCACTTGGGCTGACAATATTCCCCCCAAGAGTGATCAACTATCTAAAAAAACCAGTTATAAGATTCTCCTTTTGAGTTCAGGGGTGTCTAAGAGACTCCCCAATAATATAGACTATTTCTGTTGCCCTTGATTCAACCTCCCAGAGTTTGAAGGCAAGCCTCTATTCCTGAAGACACCATTTACTTTGGACAGCTATGGACCAGAGTAATCCAGAATGCTGCAATAACCCTATAGGTGCAATAGTGGTACTCATATCTTCGTGGTAACCGAAAACTGTCTAAATAGTCTTAAGGCTGTGACAAGGTGGGAAATCATCCTAGTACTGGAAACCCAGCCAACTACCAGGGTTAGTGTGGCAATAGCTTAGAGAAGAACCCACCATCACCAATATTTGTCCTGATGCCCACAGATAACTGTAGCTCTTACCCTTCACCAAGGAAGCTTCTCTTTGCAACACAGATATCATTAAAGAAAACCAAAACTGGTCAAAATGCAGAGAGCAGATAATTATTGGAAGCCTATCCACAAATGATGTATCTACATCAACTCCTGCTAACATGGAAGACAGAAATCTCATAGGGTTCCAGCACTAGACAAAGAATACAAACTACAAATGGCTCCCAGTGTAGCGGGGGGATAGTCTTCCCCAGAGATGAGCCCCCTAATTGGTTATCTAACAAAAAGTGATCAGCTAAGAAATAATATACATATAATTATTTACATACATACACTAAACAGACAAACAAGGTTGTATTTATATATATTTAGGTGTAATGTTTACACACACACACCCACACACACCCAAATACATATATGTAACAATAACAAAGAAAAAGTAGCAATGAATTTGAGAGGAAGAAAATGGGGTACATGGGAGAAGCTGGAGGGAGGAAAGAAAAGGGGGGAATGCTATAATTATATTTTAATTAGAAAAGAAAATATTTGAAAATATTTAAATGAAAACTACTTGAAGAGATAAGATACTTCTATAGCCTGAGGCTTGGGGATCGTATAAGCTGGAAGTCTAGTTAAAATATACTGAATGCATAGTTGTGTGCAAATGATCTACTTTTGGATTCTCACTTATCTTTTTAGCATTTAATTCACACAGTTATTTCAAGCATTTAATACATAATGGATATTAAGCATTTACACAGGGACTACCATAAAATATGCAGTCTTAAAAATGGGGGAGTCCATCTGGCAAGGTCCTTTCTGATGCTTTGTGGGACTCAGGCTTGAATGAGCTTTTGCTTCCATTGCTTCCAGACACGCTTAATATAAACATCTTGGGTCATTCATGAGCATGGGAACAGAATTAATTTTGGAGAAAACCTATAATTCAGTTCCTAATGAAGTGTCCTTCCAAACTAGGAAAGTGGCTCTGTATTGGCTAGTTTTGTGTCAACTTGACACAGCTGGAGTTATCACAGAGAAAGGAGCTTCAGTTGAGGAAATGCCTCCATGAGATCCAACTGTAAGGCTTTTTCTCAATTAGTGATCAAGGGGGAAAGGCCTCTTGTGGGTCGGACCATCTCTGGGCTGGTAGTCTTGGATTCTATAAGAGAGCAGGCTGAGCAAGCCAGGGGAAGCAAGCCAGTAAGAAACATCCCTCCATGCCCTCTGCATCAGCTCCTGCTTCCTGACCTGCTTGAGTTGCAGTCCTGACTTCCTTCAGTGATGAACAGCAGTATGGAAGTATAAGCCGAATACATCCTTTCCTCTCCAACTTGCTTCTTGGTCATGATGTTTGTGCAGGAATAGAAACCCTGACTAAGACAGTCTCCCAGTGACAATGATGGCAGCTAGGAGCAATGTGCCCTGTTCATCTTCCTTCTCCCCATGGATTGTCTACTGACTCTGCACTCAAACTTATAGTCTAGCATTTATTCATGGTCATTACAGACTTGTGCCTAGAAACAGAAGGCCCCACTGTTAACTTTTCCAAAGTGATACTGAGGGCAAGTGAGTGTCACAATTCAGGAGGCCATGACTTCTGTAGTCTTGCATTAACAGGGTAAGGTCAAGACCATTGTCTTAGATGACTTCAGTGCCTGCTCCTGTAAGGCAGGGGTTATTTATTCATGGATTAGCAGAGTGCTGCTGGGTCCTACACCAACCAGAAACAGGACCTTTGACTCTCCAAAGGAAGCTGTTTTGGAAGCCTGCTGTGATTTGTGAGACTCACCTTCCAGAAAGGAACAGCCACCTCATTTTTTAAAAAATATAATTACCCCAAGGGACAGGGAATTTGGAGCTGTGAAATTGAGAATAGTCTGCATAAGAACGCTATGACCTGAAGGAAGAAAAACATCTCCATGAATAGAACCAGTAAAAACATCTCCATGAATAAAACCAGTAAAAACATCTCCATGTAAAAAAACCAGTAACTGGAGGTCTAATTTGCTTATGAGATGCTTGCTGGGCAACTTGATAGTGGGATGCTGTGCTGGCTCACTGAGTCATCTACCAGGACTACAGCAGGTGCTTGCCTAGGTTGGACATTGTGCTTTATGTAGTCTCCGTACTTCTGTGACTCATAGATGGATTAAAACAGTGTAAAGAGCAGCTCTGCTGGTATTTAGTGCAAGCCCTGGGGAAGTGGAATAGTTTCTGTGGGCTGAA
This sequence comes from Mus musculus, assembly GCF_000001635.26. Lineage (NCBI taxonomy): Eukaryota > Metazoa > Chordata > Mammalia > Rodentia > Muridae > Mus > Mus musculus. Next base: position 159,828,611 of record NC_000067.6, on the reverse strand, counting down.
CTAGAAAGCTACAGCATTAGCCTGGCTTTTATTTAAATCCCCCTAGTCAGACACAAACCATAAACCATAGCGCTTTGGTTTATGTGAGAATGTACTTTTTTTTTTTTTTTTTTGGTTTTTCGAGACAGGGTTTCTCTGTATAGCCCTGGCTGTCCTAGAACTCACTTTGTAGACCAGGCTGGCCTCGAACTCAGAGATCCACCTGCCTCTGCCTCCCAAGTGCTGGGATTAAAGGCGTGTGCCACCACGCCCGGCTTAGAATGTACTGATGATGTAAGGAAGCCTTGACTCACCACAGATGATTTAGAAAATGTATGTTCAAACACCTTTGCTCTAGTGGCCGTAAAAATGCACTTTCTTAGTAATACACTGACACATCTGTAATATCTGACATATAAATAATATATATGTATATGTACATATACATTATTAATTGAAACCAAAATTTCATAGAACAAGTTTTACCTTAACTAAATTTCATAATTCAATTTCCTTCTATTTATCCTGCCCTTCTTTTAAAATACAAATTTTAATTCACTAAATTGATTTTGTGGTTCTTGGATATATCATACAATCTTGAAATCTTTAGAAGAATGTCGTCCAATAAACATATAGTGCAGACCACTGAATGTGAGTCACAGATGCAACTTTTAGTTCTCTAGAAACCAAACTAAGTGGGTAAAAGTGAACATGTACAATTCATTTTGATAATATATTTTACACTGCTAAAGTATTATTTAGTTAAAATAAAATCTTTTGGCACTGAGTACACATAAAAATGACCAGTATGGTATCTTTCTTCTGTCTTACTCACTTAGAGCAGGGATGTGTCATACCTTAAGTGTCCAATCGTCCTGCAGGGCTGGGTTATGAAGTAGGGTGGCTGTAGCAGACACTTTGGGAAGATGAGCCAAGCACGTATCATGGTGTTTTCCATGATCATGGTATGAGGTTCCATATTACGGTATGAGGTATTGACAAATTTTCTCTTTCCTTTTCTTCATTCCTTTTTTTTTTCTTTTAAGCTGCAATTTCTATGCACCTCTGCCCCAGCACCAAAAAATGCATTGCAGAAGAAAACACTTTGGCCTGGCATGTATGCTTACTAGTAAGTGCCCTATTTATCTACCTGGGTGTCTTTGGGGATGAGCATAGGAAAAGGCTAAGAAGATGGCGTTCTTCCTTTACAAGTAAACCTTGAAATGTATAAGGGAGCAGAAACTTTTAGACAGTAATTGTGTTCCAGTAGTAGATCAATGTGTTGGCATTGTAGATTTTAAAAATTGTAGTGTGTGTCTGTGTGTCTGTGTGAGTCTGTGCTGATGCTTAAGCCACAGCATGCTTGCAGAGGCCAGAGAGCAAACTGCAGGAGTCAGTTCTCTCCTTCTACTATATGGACCCTGGGGACCAAACTAAGGTCTTCAGTCTTGGTGGCAGGTGCCTTTACTCCATGATCCATCTCACTGGCTCTCTGAAGGATTTTTTGAGGGTGTCTTATCCTCACTACTAGGAGCTTAATTTGTTTCAGGGGTTGCCTCTCTTTTGTTAGTCTTTCTGTGACCTCTTTCTGCATTGTGGAATAGCTCATGCATTCCTACATGCCCATGCTGGACAACATCCCTTATTCTCTGTGCAAGTACTGGAGACATGACTAAGAGGATTGATGGAGCGAGTGTGGCTGTGTTTCAAATGCTGCTAAGATTATTATTGTTGATGATGGCAAGACTAGCAGCTGATATTTACACCAGCCTTTAAAATTAAAACTTGCTTACGAATACATCATCTGGTTTAATTTTCTGAGCAGCCCTGCAAGTTGACATTGTTACGATCATCTTTGTTTTATATTGAGGAAACTAAGGCTCCAGGTGGTTAAGTAAATTGCTCAACATTGTACATTTGCTTAAATCAGCAAATAGTTTCTGAACACTCACCAGGCACAACATCACACGGTGGTCATATAACAGGAGATAAACTTAAAGCTGTTGTTGAAAATGTAATTCAAACACAAGTCTCTCCCTGTCAGGATTTCAAGCTTTTCCTTCCACCATCCGTTGCATTTCGTGTGTGTGGAAATGCTCACAACACTCTTCGGTTAGTCTTGATTCGACTCTTCTAACATCCATCATTAGCTATTTAAACAACTCATTGGTTATCCAAAGACAGCATGCACTGTTCTCCATACGTCTTACCAGCTTACTTTACACTCATTTTACTCCGGGGAAATGAGCAACCCTGCTCTAGATTTTCAGTGATCTCCATTTACACTGGTAGAACTAAAACAGAAAGCTGAACCTGGGCTTTTGTTAAGTCCTACCCTTCAGTTTTCAAAGTTGAGTCCCCAAAACTTATTTTTCATGATGCTTTAGAACTCTCTATATCATTTGTTCTTAATTGAAGCTAAGTAAACAAACAAAAAAAAATAAAGTAAGTGCTTGAAGGGGCTTCCTTGTGGCCAATAAATTTGAGAATCTGATAAATCAACAGAATTCAAATAAATTTCTTTATAGAAAATATCGGAGTCCCTACTATACAAACATGCTCTATAAATCAGCAAGGTAAATATAGATGTAAGGGCAGATTTAGGATAGCTATGCAGATGAGGAAACAGATAGTGAATATAGGCAGAGAATGGGAGGTGACCATCACATAGTGGTTAACTGAGTAGATTCAAGATTTGGATTGCCTTGAACCCTGAACACAGCAGCTGCTAGTCGGGTGATTTCTTTTGCTTCAGTTTCTTTATCTACGAAATGGGCTTAGGAATAGGATTGTACAGTAGACACAGACTTCAAATCATGGAATTAGAGAATAGTGTGTGGGGATTGTGTTAGGAAGTTAAGAGACTTAGCTGGAGAACTGAGAATATTCTAGTCTTGTAGTGATGTAGTGGCCCTGTGTTTGCCCTCCTGTAGAACATAGCCATCACTCTTCTATGTTGGCTGGTGCTTTTCCTTTGTGCCTGAAGAATGTCATGCTTTTCACACCCCAAATCCTTCAAATATTTTTCTCCAATTCCTTTTCATTGTCTTTGGATAAAGTTTCTTTATATCTACTATATAGTGAAGAAGGCTCACTGAAATGCCGTTAGAGAAAAAATGGATACCAGAACAAAAGTGGCTTTCATATCTTGCCACAGAAAAATACTGTTTTGTAAGAGAAGAAATTTCATTTTAATTCTACTCAGCATTTTGAAGTCTCTCTGGGGTCCAATTTGAGAATCCTTATTTTGCAGGTATGTATGTGGACTGGGGGAAGTGTTTAACCTCATCATCTACTTTTTCTCATTGGAGTACCTATTTCAAGAGTGAAGTTCCCATAAGGCCTACATCCTGTATACTCATTTGCATGACATTTAGCATGGACATTTTCCAAACTGCCTTTCTTTTAGAGACTGCATCAAATGGACCTTTAGGGAAGAGAAAATCAACTGGGAGAAACCTCAGAATCTGAAGCTCTGCCTTGGATGCTGTTTTTGGTACAGGTTTGTTATTTTAAAGGCCATTTAGGTTTGCATCTCAGATGTGTGGTGCTGAGAAATAATAGACACGATTTTCTGTGTTTAACAAGAATTACTAGTTTCCTATCCTGTGTAGAGAGCAATGGTTATGATAATGTAAAACAGATTGGAAAACACAGGTTATTCTACATGAGCTTAGCATCCCAAGCTTTTACTGTGGACAGCACACTCTTTATTCTCTCTTCTCTCTCTACTGTGGAGGGTTGAACTAGCATTGCTTCAGTAGTATAGGTTCTAGGAAGGTCCAGAATAAAAATCATCTCATAAGGAGTGGCCATCTGTCTTAGTTTGGTTTCTATTGCTGCTATCAAACACTATGACCTAGAACAACCAGGGAAGAAATAGTTTATTTGGTCCTCCCACATTAATCATTAATGAAGAAAATGCCCTGCAGGCTTGCCTACGGCTAATCTTATGGAGGCATTTTCGCAATTAAGATTTCTTCTTTCTAGATATGTCTAGGTTTATGTCAACTTGACAAAAACCAACCAGTACAGCATCTTTCCCTCCACACAGCTAGAACAACTTCCTCTGGTTGTAGATTCTCTTGTAGTGGAGTCAGATTCCAGGCACAAGAGGAGGAACCAATGCTCTGGCAGAGTCACATAGGACAGTGGTAGCCACAGTGATGATTTTCTGTTTCCTAAAATCCAGGACACAAAGCTGAGGGAAACACATGCTTGCTTCTGGAAGAGGTGATTACTCCCTAGGGAACTAGTAAGGAGACTGGCTAGTCCTGGAGCTCACAAAGAAGATCACTATTCTCTTGCTCTTTCTGAAAGCTATGGATGGTGGTGGTGTTTTCATCAAGGCTGGAAATATTATTGCTATAATGGCAAGATCTAAGATGTAATCATGGGTAAGAAGTGGAAAGCCCTATGCGAAGAGATAGAGAGGAGCTGAGATTGCTGATGGGTGTCTTAAAGCAAGAGCTGTGTGTCATAGGTGGAGGGCATAGCACCGGGAATACTGTTTTGGAGGCTGTTTTGGAAGGAGTCATGCCACTTGGCAGTCATGTCAACATTTGGGACACACCTGACCTTATTTATGGTAAAGGTCTCTGAGAATTGATCTGGTGAAAGCTGATGATCAAGGAGGCTCAAAGATAGAGGAATAGGGACCCCTTTTCCTAGGCCATACAGGAGAGGGGTTGGGATATTTTTAATGTATAAGAAACAGGGAACCCCACAGCCAGGAAAGCACAGGGAAAAACAAATCAAAACAAAAAACAAAACAAAACAAACAAACAAACAAACACAGCCATAAAAAAGAAAGCAAAATCTTACCTACATAGCAAATATTCATAAGGAAGTGCCTGACATCTTGGGTCACCCAAAGCATCTCAGAAACACTTTCTTTCCTATTTAATGCAGCTTTCTCTTTCTTTCTTCTTCTTCTTTTTTTTTATTTCCTCATTGTCGTTACCCCCTTCTTTAATTTTTTCTCCTTGTCTTCATCATCTTTTTATCTTTTTCTTTTCTCCTAAGTCCTTTCTTCTTTTTTCTTTCTTTCTTTTTTTTTTTTTTTTTTTAGGGTCCACATCTCCTGTGTTCGCTACCATCATAGTTTACTTTTTAAAATGATAATGATATGTTATATTATATTATACAGTTATGTTATGGGTTCTCTGCTCCTCACTTGAGTGCAGCATAATTGGGGTCAAGGGTGCTAGAGTCATTGCCACCTTTCTTTGTGGCATTCACACATATGTGGGGACATGCATTGCCTGCACTATGTTTTCTTAGGAGTGGACAGGTGATCAAGTCAGGGACAGCAGTATGGATGAGAATGTGAGTAAGCTGCACTTACAGGGAGTGGGCCAGATGAAATTTGCACCTACTTAGCCCTTCTACTCTCCTTCCTCCTGTTGTTGGCTGGTGTCATGAGCATGATATCTGGAGCTATAGGAGCCATCTTGGACTTCCAGAGGACTTGCAAGTGGAAATTACATACTAACAAGACTGGAGAGAAGGAAGAAAGAGCCTGGATTCACAATAATACTGTGTGTCCATGAAATCGATCGCAGCTTGGATATGTCTTGACTTCTTTGCATTCGAAATAAGTAAATTTCAATATTGTATGGTGTGCTGCTATTTCTGCCTTCTGTGAAACAGAATTCAGTGCCAAGTGATCCTTAACCTCATAAAAAATACTTCACAGACTTCATTATTCCTTCTTGCCATTTATTCTTCCATTTTTGTTATCAAGGCAAATGTGTAACTTTGATGGGTGCCCGAGCTCCGCCATGTGAGATTGCACATCATAAGCAATGAAGCATTTTTGACTATCTTCTGCACCCTACATTCCCTTGTGGCCCCAGTGTGGGACTTTGGGGGCCTGTGAGCTGTAGTAGCTGAGAGCTCCAGACTCAGAGTCTCCTACAGACATGGTGTGTGGAGAAGCAAAGGCAATCTGTCTGGGCTGTCAGCTACTGTCCAGGAGTCTAGGCAAGGCAACAATTTATGAGGTGCCTTTGACACCGAGTGTAAGGGAAGGCTTCATCAAACAGATTTTGCTGGCTGGGTTGTATGTACGTTCACAAAGTAATTTACAGTTCCCTTGGAAACACAGAAGAGTTTGGGTCTAAATTTAGAGTGTTCATTCTGAGCCAATGTAATAAGCTCAAAGAATATTCAGAATGAAGAAATGTGGGGCAATCTAATCTATAAACCTCAAGCTCATCTGTTGGATCACCAAGACCTTAGCTGGTCCATTAAGGCCATTAAAAGGGCAGGAAGAAGTGACCAGTTCTCTGCCTGCTCTAGGAACTCTGGTCCTCAAAGGAATGCATTTTTTTGTTTTCTCCTTTTTTTTTTTTTTTTTTGGTTGTTGTTGTGTGAGGCCCCGTGGCATTTGCCATCTGTCTTCTGTTAAATTTTCTAAGTGTCTCAGTGTCCCAGAGAACAGGCATGTGAAGCACTCAAGAGGTACCCAGATTACTTATTCAAAAATCCAGCAACATGCTGGTCTCCCAAGGAAGGCTCAGGGAGCTTAGAGGGTAAGGCGCATCCATTTTTAGACAACAGGTACCGAGGCAGAGTATCTTCTAGATGCAAAGGTTGCAGATGAGCCCCACCTTTTATGATGGTAACACGTGGGGTGACAACTGACCCTGGAAAGTTAGGCTCTTTTCTTAGACCAAGTAATGGATTATCTCCTGCCTCTAGTGAATCTCTCATCCACCCCCCTTTGCCTCCCAACCACCATCCAATGAGCCGTGGAGGAGGCTTGACCAACATCAAACTTCATTCCTCTTGAATTATAGCTGCTTCCTGGTATCCCCTGCTGAACTATAAAACTGTAACCTTGCTGCCATTTCCCCAGCAGTTAGCACATTGCTTACACTTCTTTTGCGTGTGTTGGAATCTTAAGGGCATCTTTCTTGGCATACCAACGCTTAGAGATTTGATGGGTGAGGAGGAACTAGTAAAGAAGAATGAGAAGAGGCACCTGCTGAAGTTGAGAGGAGAATCTAGAGAGTAGATTCCAATGTCAAGTAAATGACAACTGAAAGAGGATGGGGAATCCGTTTGCATTAAGAGCTGTAAACAGATCCAATAGGATGGGCCTCTGAGAACTAACTGATCACTGGGCTTGGCAGTGTGGAAGTCATGAATGACTCTAGAGCAGAGAAAAACAGATCTACAAGGATTTTCACTGGGTTGAGGGCCTGAGTAGGCAAGGAAGAGTGGACCTAGTATTCAAGTAAAAGGACTGCTTTCCAAGAAAAGCCAAGTCTCTGATGGGGAGGGAGAGGATATGGCTGGGAAAGAAAGCTGGCTGGAAGATGAGTTAGTGGGAATGGCAGAATCCCTATTGTGGTTATTCTTATTTCTCAAAGAACTCATCTGAGGATGAAGGTGACTGTGTGTGTTCTACTGGTGCTTATTGCTATGACATATTACTTGACAAAAGCAACTTAAGAAAGGACTTCCTCTGGCTCACAGTATGGGGCAAGGAAGGTATGGGACCAAGAGCTAAGATGGCAAGAGCTTGGGGCAGTTGAATGGTGTTCACATTCAGTGTGGAGTTTCTATCCTGAGTTAAGTATCTCTGAAACTCCCCTACAGATATCAGAGGTGTGTGTGCCTTCTGGATGATCCAAATCCTGACAAGTAGACAGTGGGTTTTCTCTCTGTCTGTCTGTCTGTCTGTCTGTCCCTCTCCCTCCCTCTCTCATTCATCTATCTATCTATCTATCTATCTATCTATCTATCTATCTATCTATCTATCTATCTATCTATCATCTATCTATCATCTGTCTGTCTATCTATCTATCTATCTATCTATCTATCTATCTATCTATCTATCTATCTATCTATCTAAAGTCAGGCTCTCATGCAGCCCAGACTGATTTTGAACTTGCTATGTGGCCAAGGATAATCTTGAATTTGTGATCTCCCTCACTTAACCACCAGAGTGCTAGAACCACAGGCATCATATGCCACTATGCCTGGTTTATACAGCGCTAGAGATCAAACCTAGGCCTTCATGCAAACTATGACTAGCCCCCTACCAACTGAGCCCCCAAATGAGTAAATCACATGTAATTTACTCATCTTTGTGCTATTTCCGTGCCTCCAGCAATTAGCATTGTGCCTCAAACATGACTAGCATTAACACACGATGGTAAGTTAGTGAACTCAGGCTCTGGGAAGTGACTTGACATTAGGGTTATTTATCCTCACATTTTCTGGAAACTGTAACCTCATTCTTATGTTGAACTGCATATGAACTAATCTAGGTCACCCTCAGCTTTGAGAGAATGCATATCCTCTCAGCTCTCTACCATCTATTTTCCTCTGTTCTGAAGTCACTCATGACTTTTACATGACCAAGTGGTTAGTTCTCAGTAGACACACACCCTACACACACACACACACACACACACACACACACACCCCGCACACAGTGGATATTTGCACACTGTGCACACTGTGTCCATAGTTTTAAAATTACATCAATTTAAAGACTGTGGGAATTCAGGTCCTTGGAGTGGTCAGTAGTAGAGGGAGCCTCCAGCTTTCCTCAGCTGCTTAGGGAAAACACTGCAGCAGTCCAGTCCTAAGACTGCCTGGGTCCAGCCATGCTCTGTTCTCCCTTTCTGGAGAACTCACCCTCTATTCTTCCATAATACTCCATCATATTCCTGAGACAGAAAACAAAAAAACAAAAAAACAAAAACAAAAACAAAAACAAAACAAAACAAACAACAAAAAAGAAGGTAAGGCTTAAAAAAAAAATCCTAAAATGGAGGCAGTGGGAATTCAGCAAGCAAAGAAGAGGAGTGTGAATTACTAAACAGAACTGTGGAGAGAGGTAGCAGCGTGGTGCATTTTGCATTTGGATGTCTTCCCAGCCAGAATCTAGCTGCACTGGGGACAGAGGGGCAGAGCAGCATCTGTCGGTAGGTTTTCCAGGCTGTGGCTTCATTGCACAGTGGTTGCATGCTCATCATGCGAGTTGGGATGTGGGGGTTCTTGGAAGGGTACAGGCAGGCAGCTTAGGCAGCCTGGGTTTGCTTCTTCTTTTACATAGTGTTTTCTGTTGTTTCCCCCTCCCTCATTCTCCTGTATCCCTTTTCAAACAATTTGTAGGTGTCACTGTGGAGAAAAGCCAGCAGGACGTGTAAAATAGCCTCATAAATTAGGACAAGATGACTCCCATTAGTTTGACATAGAGTGGTTGGAGGCTTAGGCAAAAAAACCAGAGGAAAGGGGCTTAGAAGGCAGAGCCCTGGGGTCCTGAGGAGGAGCTTGAAGATGGCGCAGAAGAGAGACGAGTTTAAACACCTGTTCTGAGACCCAGGTCTTTAAAGTTACATTCAGTGGCTCACTGGATGCTAAGAGTGAGAGCAAGCTTTCAGGGTTGACTCAGGGGTGAGAAGAAAGTATGTTAGAAATCTTGTAAGTCACAACAAAATGCATTTCCCCCCATGGAGGCAGATGTACACAGAGTGACAGAAGAGAAGAGGAGAAAGCTTTCACCCACCTCACCTTGGCAGGCCTCAGCCATTAGTCATTCTGTTTTCAAGCATTAAACTGCAATAAATATGAAACGTCCTGTCAACGGCCCCAGATCATATTTATTCAAATCAGCCAAACAGGTTTCTAAAAGCAAATGCCAACATATCAGAAAGATCCAAGGAGTCGGCAAAAATGTTCAGAAGCAATTCCCAAATAAGTTATCATGCTTAAAGACAATGCATCTCTCTCCAGGCATTGCAGGCTTACCTGTGGTGGATATTCACTGCAAAATCCCCCTACCTTTGCTGGTGCTCACTGCTAGGTTGGTTTTCCAAGGCTGTCATAAGTGCAAAGTGGCTTGCAAAGATAGTAACATATTCACCTAAGTATATTTACAACACATTCCTGCGGGCAACTTGTAGCTCAATGGAACATTTACTCTGTAGTATAATTTTTCAATAATATTACATGCATTAATAAAGGTAATTTAGAAGAAGCCCCCATAAAGTCATTTGACTTTTTTTTTTTTTTTTGGCAATTGCCAGAGTAATAAAATGCCTTTGCATTATGTGGCAGTAAGAAAGCTATGCCCTTTTACTTGATTAAGTAAAGTCCCTTCAGCGTTTACAATCACACATTTGTGTGTCACTTTATTGCCGTCTTATTTTAATTTGAGCTATGCATCTCCTGACTACCCAGAGAGATTTAGAGAACAATATTGTTGTCCAGCACAGCAGAAAGACCCGGGGCATAAGCACATGCTTTTACATTGTCAAGTGCTCGCCACATTTGACCTCCCTCCCCCCCCCCCCCCCCACGGTTCCAGGTCAACTAGGTTCTTTTGTTAATGGTTTGAACATGTGTCCTGGATGTCAACTGTGTATTAAGCTTTGTGGTAGTATTGTGGGGAAACTCAAATGCAATCTCTGGGATATATATATATATATGTGTGTGTGTGTGTGTGTGTGTGTGTGTGTGTGTGTGTGCATGTGTATGTGTGTCTAAGAGGCTGGAGAGGATGAGACATGTAGTGTGTCGTGGACTCCCCTCCATTGTTTTAGCCTCAGAAATAGGGGGAGAAAAGATGCCATCTAGAAGAAGGGGGACTCATGAAAATGAATGATAATGAAGTCGTGTGGAGGAGTTGAGAAGAAAGGAATGCAGAAAGGTGCATTCTGGGATTCTTTGGTTTGAGATATGATTTTCTTTATGGCTTCATGTCCTTCAGGAAATGTTGCTGATCTTACAAGTGCTCTGTTTAAAAGTTGACCTCCTTCAGCTGAGGGTCTCTGCAGAGGGGTGCAATAAGCAGGTTTGTGTCTCTAGACATCGTGAGTTTGAGACACAGCGTTCACAGAGACATAAACCAATAGGAAAACCCAAACTTCATCACCATGCACTTGAGGGTCTGTGTCCACTAAATCTGCTTCTCTTAGAATGAAGAAATTCCAGCCAACTTCTGTGTTATATCAGGCTTAGAGATTTCAAAGTACTTCCATCCTGGTTGGAAAGTCAAAACCAACATCAGAATTAAAGCCTAGAGACAGAATGCAATGGAGCTATGTATCTAGCTAGTTGGAAGCAGGAAGAGTCCCTCTAAGTAAGACAGGTCTTGAAGGAGGTGCTTGAGTTTTTGACCAAGCAGTCTAAGATCTTTGTAAGAAAGATGTAAGATTTAATAGATTTTTTTAGAATGTTTGAGTCTGCTGAGGGGAATGGGTAAGAGGAATACAGACAGGTACCATGGGAGTATGACAAATATTGCCTGGCTTCCCATTAAGCCCTTACCTTGTGGTCTATGAACAAAAGTTCCTGAGCTTCATCTCTGCAGAATGAGACCTGACTCAAACCTATCCTCTCCAACCCACAGCCAGGAAATAACAGAAAATATGAATCACCCATCCATTCAACCAGTAGAGGGCAGGGAGCAGCGTTTTCATTGCTAGGATTCCCAAGGTAAGTAAAGCAGACAGCCTGTATCATCCTGCCCCGTGGGAGACCCAGCAGCCTAGCATGCAGATGTACAACTGCATGCAGCTCTACATGGTAATCAGTGCCCTGGGGGAGACTAAGAGGATGCTGAGATGATTGTGAGGCAGGCAGAAACTACTAAAGAAGACGTTCAGGGGAAGCCTTGCCTAGGTGATGTTTAAACCCAGACCTGAAAAATGGAAAACTTACACAGAGAGGAAAGTGATATAACTCAGAGAGAGGAGAAAGCATTCATAAAGGCACTGTGTTGGACCTGTTTGAAGACTCCGGGAGAACAGACTAACGGACGCACTGCTGGGATACTAACAGGAAGCATTCGTCCCAGCTGCAGGAACAGCTGGATCCAATCATTTAAGGTACTAGACACCCTAGGAGGAAGAGCTTAGGTTTTCTCACAACTGTGGAACAAATCTACCAAGAGTCTGAGCAACTAATAAACTCGTTCAAGAGTTTTGTTTGTTTGTTTCATGGTCTCTCTCTCTCCAAAGATTTTCAATAATAAATTCCTGACACCTCACAGGCATATACCGGCCACAGCCATGTATGCTGCATGTGATGGTCTGGCCCTCCTCAGGTTTACTCGCTGCAGGTTCCCAGCAGCCAACAGATGGATAATAACATTTAGTCGTCAGCGGCTGGTAATTACAGTGTATATTTAAAGAAGAAATAACTACATTTCCTGCTTCGAGCGCTCTCTTATGAAATGGAGAACCAATATCTCCCAAATTATATAGCAGAGATGCGATCCACAGCTCCACAAACTGATAGAAAACTCCCCGAGGTTAATAATTCATGCATGACCTGTGATTGCAGTTGTACGTTTTATCTGTTTTCATTAGATGCTCTCTTTTATTGAGTTTTCACAGTGTACACTGGTAGCCTGGATGTGCCCCTGTTTGAAATAAGCTTTTGCTTTTGAAATGTTCTGGACTATATAATTTCATTTGAGCCATTATGTGGAGCACACGGTTCCTGTGTGTCTGGCTTTTTAGATTGTTTCACACCGCTATCTAAGACTGGGTTGGAGAGCAATTCCAAACTTTCTAGGCCCAAAGATTGACCCATAGGTCTCTCTTATGGGTCAATCTTCCCTTCAGCTTTACCTTGCTTCTCAATAAAAGGCTACCTGATCCTGAGGAGAGGTTTGAACTCAGAACACTCTGCAAGAAGGCACCATACACATTTCAAAATGAATTGTATCCCTGTTCTGTGCAATGCAGAAGGAAAATGACATTTAGCATGATGCCAGCCCCCAGGCAGCCATGTGTAGGGCCTGGCACTTTATTGCTTGAGGTACACTGTCCCCTCTATGAAATGCCTGCTTGTTTAGTTTTCTTAAACTATATGGAAACTCCTGAAGTAAGGGGTACCTTATAGCTGTTGGTGGATATTTTAATTTATACCTCTTGTCCTTTCCTGTCTGATTTTAAAACTGACTCAAAAGGCTATCATTAGAAATACATACATCCTCTGTGTATGTCTATGGCTATATATATATATGCCAATTATTAGTAATGGCTCTCCCAGAATTTTACTCCATTTGTTTATATTTTCTAAATTGCAATAGATCTAAATGATCTGTTTAATAATTAAAAATAAGCCAAAGGATAAGTTTCTCCTTTGGGTGGCTAGAACAAGGGAACTGGCAGTCACAGTAAACTGGGGGAAGAGAAGAAATGGTGAACATCAAAACAGACTGCCATGTCTGGGAGATGGCTTAGTGGTTAGGGTGCTTGCTGTGCCAGCCTATGGACCTGAGTTCTGATCCCCAGAACCCATGAAGAGGGTCAATGTGGTGACAGGTGTCTATAATCCTAGGACTGGGAGGTGGAGACAGAAGAATCATGAGGGCTCACTAGCCAGCCGTTCTAGCAAACAGGTGAGCCCAGGTTCAGTGTGAGACTTTGTGTCAAAGCGTCAGGAGGGAGAGATGGAGGAGACTATAAAACAGCCACTGGCCTCCACAGGGTACACCCACACACATGACAGTCCGTGGGTCCCTTCAATTTTAAGGCAAGCAGAATGGTAATCCCTAGGATATTCATAACTCATGACATCATGTGGTATGTGCACATGTGAATGTGATTGCATGCATATGTAAGGGTGTACGTGTAGTTCCTGTGTGTGTGTTGTCTCTGTGTGTATGCAATGCCTGTGTGTGCATTTGGATATGTGTGTATATGTGTACGTACACATGCAGTGCCTGTGTGTGTGTGTTTATGTGTGTGTGTGTATGTATGTGCAGTACCACCGTGTGTGTTTGTGTATATGTGTGTCTGTGCTGTAGAGGCACAGACCCCTCTCTGGTGTCTCCCTAAGATATAAATCCCAAGCCAGGACTCCTTGTCAAGTTTTCTTCACATTTACCTTGGATTCTTATCTTCTGGAGCAGAGGCAGTATAGGTGAGGATGAGTGCTGTGGTGTGAGGAGGGGAGAGCTCTGGCTCCTCCCAGAGACCAGCAGTGAATTTGGCTCCCTCCTTCCCCTGATCACTCCTCAGCTGCTCTGAAAACTCTCTCCTTACCTGCCTCCTTGACATTTAGCATGATGCCAGCCCCCAGGCAGCAAGGAGGGGAGGGTGGCTCTTACACCATCCACAGACTTCCCTTTCCTCATTTTGATGGCTGTGGTTTAGTGACCATGGTCTCTATGGCTCTTCAGAAACAGTTTAAGGGAGTCAGTTTTATTTTGGTCCGTGACTTTAAAGGCTCAGCTCCTGCTCCCGTGGTGGCTTCTTTTCTGAGTTTGTGATGGGGTGAAGTATCACTGAGGCAGAGGCACGTGGAGGAGGAGGCCATTTACCTCATGGTGAACAGGAAGTAGACAAAAGGGGTGGGACTGAGAGCCAGCCTTTCTGGAACTACTTCCTCACACTGGGATTTGCCTCCTGGAGTTTTTGGAACCTTTCAAATTAATGCTGTCACCTGGGAGCCAAGTATTAACATGTGAGTCTATGGGAAGCTACTTCACATTCAAATGGTAACAGAAAGAAACCTTTAGTCTCTTCTGTCTCTTTCTTTTTAACGCTACTTTATTTTTATGGATATGTACAGACCACAGAAATGTAATCTGCTGCTGCTGGCCTGGCATGCACCTTTTTTGTCTATGGATGTGTGTGCGTGTGCTGTGTGCATACTCCTATAGAGGTCAGAGGTCAGTCTTGGGTGTCACTCCTCAGGAACTATCTATATTATTATTATTATTATTATTATTATTATTATTATTATTATTATTATTATTATATATAAGGACCAGAGGATCGTATCGCCAATTCAGCTAGTCTGGCTGGCCAAGGAGCCCCAGGGATCCTCTTGTCAACCCTGAGTGCTGGGGTTAGAAGCCTATGCTCCCATGCCAGTTTGAGATTGAATTCGGGTCTTTACACTTGCACAGCAAGCAGTTCATTCCCTCTTTTGCTTGCAGCTCTTAATAAACAAGTCAAGCTTTTAGAAATGAGAAAACATTTTCTCAATTAAACAGCAAGTCAAAAAGCCTAAATTCTTTTGGCAATTGAAAGCATGAGACTTCAAGCCTGTTGCCCATGTTCAGAGTTTATTCTCCTCTCTCTCTCTCTCTCTCTCTCTCTCTCTCTCTCTCTCTCTCTCTCCCTCCCTCCCTCCCTCCCTCCCCCCCTTCCTCCTTCTCACCTCTCTTCCCCCTTCCTCTCTCTCCCCCTTCCTCCCTCCTTTGCTCTTGCTGTTCTCAATCCCCTCCCTTTTTCATTGTTTAGTCTGATTTTTTAACTTCCTACTTGTGGACAAAGAATGGTTTCTGAGGCAAGAAAGGCTTTTGTCTCTGCACAGTCAGGGAGGTGTGCAGAACTCAAGGGAAAATTCCTCAGTTAATAGCACCAAATTTTCGTCCTAACACATGTAATGTGGAGCCAATTATGCATCTATCGTGTAAGCTTGTTATGAGGATTTAATGAGAGAATCCTGGAGAAACACTTAACACACAGGCTGGGCAGTATGTGCTAAGGGCTCAGTACATGTTTCCCGTTGTAACAGGCATTTAGTATCCCTATTGCGCCCTGCGGCTTCTTTCCTGTCCACTGGGGGAGGGGGGGGCGGGGAGAGGGGAGGGGGGAAAGGAAACAAACCCCAGGATTCAGCCACACCCCTCTTGGCAAGCCACACCCTCCTCTTCAGCCACGCCCTTCCCCTAGCAGAGGTGGTTTAGAAACTACTATAGAGTACCAGTGACCACAGCTGTTCTGAAAGCAACAGAGGAAGCTGATGAGTCACATGTCCTCTGATGTAGGAAGCCGGTAAGATACTTCTACATTCAAGGTTCCTCATGTTTAGCTGGTGACCCCTGAATGTCCCCAGTGGACCTGTAGCACAAGATAGACCTGGAGCGGTTCCTATCCCTAAGGCAGGCAGAGGTGCATGGGAAAGAAACGCAGTGTGGCTCTAAGCTAATAGGCTTTCTTCTACATCTAGAAAAGACTGGCCCGTCACTGTATCCACTGTAGGCAGCCCAGGAAATGCTACAGCGGCTTGGAAACACATCAGACATTTCTGGAGTCAAGGAAGACGTGGCTCTGATACCTGAGGGTCAATTTTTATAAGTCCCTGACTTCTGACACGTTGATCAGCCTGCTGATGTCGCTACTTGCTGACGTATTTAAGTGACAGTTAATCATAGGAGGTTCTACAAAGGCTTTAAACCTTTGACTTCAACAGTAAGGACCCAGTGGAACTGTAGAAAACACTGGAAAGTGTTGCCTGCCTAAGCAGCCTGACCTTATTCCATTTGCAGACCTCCACTGAACCAGCCAGAGAAACCTTATCTGCTCAGGGAGCTTTGCTGTCCTTTTCCCTCTCACACAGATGCAAACAAGTGTTTACAAAGGAGCGCATACATGCACACATATGTACAAATACACATTCATACACATACATGTACACACAAATACACACAGGCGCACACACAGGTATCTCTACCCACAGCAATGTCTATAGGGCATGCCACACTTGGGGTATCTCATGGAAAGCTAATCCTACACAATCCCTTTGGGCATCAGCCTCTTCTTTTCCTTCTTTCCCTATCTCTTCTGCAAGTATCAGAGTCTTGAATATATTGGGTGGCTCTGTAGACCATTTAGGAGAAATTTACATTTTGTGCTGGATCAGCATTAAATGAGCCCTGAAAACTAGATACTCATGGCAGCCACACATCCCCTAAAATGACATTTGTGAAGATATAGGTGCATGGCGGAGCAAAACAACACGGCTGTAAGGAAATAGAGAGGCTTCCCTGATGTGCCAGAGAAAGCAGGGGCTCTCCCCTCTGCTACTTAGCACACTGGGTGCTCACTGAACTGGGTTTACTTTGTGAAGTCACAGGAGAGAATGGGGTTTTGTTACCTTGTATTTGAGACCTGCCTGCCTGCCAGGGTTTCTCTCCTCTTGGCTTCCTACTTTGTAGCCCCAGGAGCCTCATACTTTCTGCTTATACTTTTCAGCTTCAGCTGAAGCCTCACGGTACTCAGAGTTGCTTTCTGAGTAGCTGCTCATCCGTCCATGCATGCTCCCTGTGGCACCAGCTCTCCATTTTCTTCCCCTGCTCACTTCTTCCTGGAGTACCCTCCCTCTTCCCCAGGACTCCAAACCTAAGCCTTTAACTTATATCACTCTGGTGAGAAATTTAGCTCTTTTATTCTCTTATCCAGCTTGGGCATCTCTAGAATAAACCTTGGTTCACCAAAGGGCCCTGCCTCATGTGACATCAGAGAGAAAAATGGTGATTGTAATTTGGTACCAGTTTCAGCTAGGCCCTTGGCAGGGTTTCATAACCTTTGTTTCTCTGTCCCTCCCCAATCAGACACTCACCCCTTTCTCTAAGACATGGTGGACCATCTTCTCAGAGTCCCCAGCAGCTGTGAGCTGATCTTTTAGGAATGACAGTACACAGACCATTAGATTCCACTTAGGTGGCCCCTAAGTTGTCACATCTTCCAGAGAGACCCACCTTACTGGAGAAGATACCTTTGAACTCTGGGTTAAGGTCTATGCTCTGGGACCCCACTGCAGCTTGGGTGACAGCCTGTAGCTTCTGCATGGCTCACTCCAGAGTAGTTTGCTCATCCTATTTGCTTAGTTTTCTGGACATCAAGTCCTAAAGAATGAAATCACCTATAACCTCTGTAGTTGCTCAGGACTGGCACACAGTAGGTGCTCAGTATGTTGTTTGTTGAGTGAACAGCTGATGTCCACCCTTTATGGACACATGATTCTGACTAAGTACATGATATGGACAGAGCCATGAAGGTCCAGGGCTTCTCCCTGAAGGGACTCATGAACATTCAGGGATGCCTGAAGAATTTATCTGCCTGAAGAATTATATGGGGATCTGAAAGCATGGCGACTTGCATCCTATGACAAGATGCTGTTGGCATCCACTGGGATTACCTGGATTTACAAATGGTAATTTTAGTAGTAAGAGGATTAAAATTTCTATTCTCCTTCTCCCCAGTCCCAACAAAGAAGAAATTCCTTTTAGCATACAGTCCTGATGTATATTCTCAATTGTGAGCTTCTGGGTGTCAGGACTACAAAGGCTTTTCTGCCCCTTCTCTCCCTCATACGCCTTTGCATCTTTTTGCTGAATTTGACTGCCTTCTCAAAGGCGAGGCATCTCTAAGGCAGGAGGAACCATCCAGATCACCCTCACCCATTGATTTACTTTTGCCGTTCCAGAAACTGAGGCCCAAAGAGTTTGAAAGCCATCTCAAGATCCCATGGGAAGTAAAATGGGCAATCTAGAGGATATTCCATCTCTAGACCTGCCCTGTACCATACTAGATTACTTCTAGAACGGGGAACCTTGGCTATGCCTCTCCCAAGGGGAAATTTGTCACCATGGCACTAGGATGGAGAGGACATTTCCCACTAGGCTATCCTAGCCTAAGAGTAGACTATGGAACTGCTGAGTGCTGTGCAGTGGCTGGCGTTCTCCCAGTCTTTCATGAAGCCTATCTCGGCAGCAAGCAGAGCTATCTATTGCCAGCTTGGCAGGACTGTCATTCTTATTGATGAAGGAGAAAATCGAGCCCAGCCTGAAAAATGACATAGCATTTTGAATGTTGGAGAGACAGACTAATGGGCTCTTTCTTTCTATGTGTTATGTGGCATAGTGACTTATGTTGCACCTAAAAAAAAAAAAAAAGAATTGGTCTGGCCACACCCAGTCAGGTCATCCCTACATTGTCTGAGAATACACTTGACATAATGTAGAGTGACAGGGACTGATTTGTAATTTTTAAAAAGAGGACCCTGTACACCATCATTTGTTGCTTGGATAGTATCATATTAGGTATATCCTGCTATGCCATATGTTTACATATCCCAGGATTCCACTGGAGGCAGCTGGTACAGCAGCCAAGGGGAAAGGAAGCATAAGCTACAAGTGAATGGAGAATGAAATGAGATCCAACGTCATACTCTCTGTGTTGCCTTCTTATCAGCTCCTCTTGGGGGAGTCTTGAGACTCTTTTATTCTACTCAGGGCAGTGAAACCACACGTGCAGACTTTACTCATTTAGAAAACCTCCTGTGTGCCAGGGACTTCTCTGCTCTAGTATTTCAGATTGCTGCATGGGCTAGCAGAACATGGAGACACAACTGACAGCTCTGACGCCATCAAACAGTAAAGTGGAGACTGCATGTGTCCGTCAAGTTACTGAAGCCCAGATGGCCAACAAAGCCCTATAAGGAGATGTTTCAGCAGAAGCCTAGATGAAGACAAGAAACTGGCTTTGCTCTGGGTGGAGATCAAAAGTATTCTAGGCCAAGAAAAGAGCAGCCACAGAGGCTCTCATGAGGACATGCTATGTATTTGTGGATGGGCAGAGGTTGTTGAGGCTGGGGTCGGATAAGTGAGGGGTAGGTTGACAGGCAAGAAAGAGAGGGTGGGATGTGATGGGGGTTAGTGAACTGAGAAAGAGCTTTGGATTTTAAGTTTTAGAGAGCTTTCAGCAGATGTGGAATGATAGGGACTGGTTTTTAATTTTTAAAGACATCACTGTTTGTACATCACTGTACCCATGTTACACACAACCATGGGTCATGGAAACAGCCCAAATGTTGACTGGTTTTGAAACACATGAAAAATGTTGTACATGCATCTGTGTAGAGGAACCACATGATTGTTTTGTTGAGCAAAATTAGCCAATCACAGATAGAGTTCAGGAGTTTAATGAATAGAGAGATTGAGCTTGACAGAGTGAAAATATTCTTGAAGTGGTTGGTAGTGATGGTTGTCTCACAATGAGAATGCATGGAATACCAATGAGCCATAATGGTTAAATGATAATCTTTTCATTATATGCACTTTACTAAAATAGAACAAACAAAGTAAGAAGAAGCAAAAGCAAAGGGGCTCATGGCTTCTGTGGAAATCCATAGTGGGAAGGCAAGAGTAAGTGTCCCTAAGCCTACCCAACTAACCAATCACAGTGAAGAGGCAACTTAGCAGTCTGAGTAAGAAGTGATGGTCATTTGGACCAGGAAAGGAGGGAGTGGAGAGAGAGATGGAGATAAGTAAGGAAAGGAGTAAGAGAGAGGGGAAAGAGGGAGTGAGGAAGGAGGCAAGGAAGAGGGAGAGAGAAGAAACACAAAGCAAAGGAGGCTATAACTTTAGATTTTATAAAGGAGTTGGGAGAATGGGACACAAAACCCTATAGTTTTTATGTGGGTGACTAGAATATTTTGCAAACAACTTGCTCAAATAAAAGCCAATGTCCTAAATGTGACCCCAGAGTCAAGAGTGAATGTATAATTTATCACCTAAATGGAGGTGCTTTGAAAGTGAGCGGGGACACTGTTGATGCCACTTCCAAGACATCAGGCTTACTGTGATGTCCTGGTCCAACTGAGAAGTGTGGTCAGCCTGCTTGTGCCAGCTCTTTGGCCTTTAGCATCTCTTTAGCCATACTGCCTCATGCTTCATCTCCTATCTCATGTGTGCAGATGCACTCACATCCCATGATGCTTTCCAGGTGATTCTCTTACCCCGGCGTTTGCCGGGTTCCTCTGCCTAGAACTCTCTGGTCCTAAGAAGGCCATATGACTTGCTCTTGCACTTATTAATTTTCACCTAGTGTTGTTTATCTGTGGGCTCACTCTGTATAAAAGTGAATTCTACCAATGGCCTCCTCTTCCTTGTGATTTGGTTTTTTTTTTATCGCACATACCACCTACTTCTATGCCCTACAATTTTGTACTTATTTGATGCCTTGTTTTGTTTCTTCTTCATAGAGTGAAAGTTCCAGAAAGGCAAAGGTTTTCAACTGTTTCAGTTGTTTCTTTTTCCCTGTGTGCTTACAGCGGTGTCTGACTCAGAGTATATGCTTAAGAAATATTTGGTAAAAGAAAGCCTACATAAAAGTGGCTCACAGTTTTCCTAATGAAACAGTCCAACACTGAGCAGCTGAAGCCATTGGGTTCAGAGCAATGTTTTGCATGAGAACTTTTCTGTTGTTGTTGTTAGTCGCTCTTGAAAACAGCCAAGAGCCATGTCTAAAAGAAAATGTATGGCCCATGTTCAGCAGAGTTTGCTCTTATAAACTTTCCCTTCCCATCTTTTAGTGTCATAAATTATTATAGCTGGAAGAAATCAACTCTAAGATTCTGATTCTAAGTGACAAGCTCCATTATAACTTTAAAAAATTGAGATGATATATTTCCTGGATAGCAAAGAAAGCTGGAGGTTGAGGTAATAAGGGGGAAACTGAGGATTTGGACAATTTATGATTCAATTTTTCAGGCTGGCAGACTCTTGGGATTTCTCCCAGTTGCTGTGGGGGGCATTTCAATCCTGCTGCTCGCTGCTAGAATAATACTTCTTCCATTTCTTTAGCTCCACACTAAAGTCTACAGATTTAGGCAGATAAATTGTCAGGTGTTCTTCCCGTTTCTGAGGCATTAAGCTTAAATCCTGTTAAGGTTCCTCATATATTAAAAATAAAACTTCTGTTAACTTTTCCTCTGTTGGTGCAGTGAGAGTTAAATTAATTTTTAACACTTGGGTGGAACAGCAGGAGAGAAAAATAGCCCCAGAGATGTCCCTTGTAGGCTGTTGCTTGGTAAGGGAGCAGCTGCTGCTGGCCTGTACAAATGTCTATATCACATAGCTGTGTCGGGAGACTTTGTGCTCATAGGCAGTTAAGAGGAGCTTTCCTGACTTTCCTGTGGCCCAGATACAAGTGGATTGCTGGGTAAGACTTTAAGTTATGCTGAGTGAGCTGACTGGCTAAATTAGTCTTCATGCTTTGTCGTCAGTGGATCACAGGGCATTCACATTCCTAGAACTGCCCCAGAATTCACCTTCTGTTACCAGGGAAAGAGCTCATTTTTAAGAGAGCATGGACTTTACAATCTGATCTGTAATCTTGGCCAGGAATACAGAGATGTGGGTGTGTGCGCGCGCACATGCACATGCACAAAATTTATAATATATCAATTATATATTTCTAATTATTATTGTGTATAAGAAAGAACAATTTTCTTTATTTCTTCTCCCTCCCCCTGAAGTTCAGTGTTGTCGTCCCACTTTTCAGGGGCAGATACAAAGATTCAGAGATGAGAATTGGTCAAGAAAAGCCATGTAAGTGGTAAGTGACAGTTATCATTTAACTTATATCTGGATACAAATCCAATGTATAGTGCATGCTAGGCTATAATAAAAACTGTTTCAATTCTCTAAGTGTTCCATCTTGAAAGCAAAGAACTCATAGCCACTTCACAGGCTCCATGTTGCTCCATGTAATAATTAAAGATAAAGCGCGTGGAGTGTTTAGCATAGCACCTGATTGTGGACTGGTAGAGTAACATGCTTGCCGTAATTTACTTTCCTCTTTCTTGCAAGACCTGAGAAGATGTTTGTGCTTGTATCTATTACTTTTGCACACGCACTATGACCACAACATGTGACACAAACACTTCCTGGAGAAAAAGATTCATTTTGTCTTATGTTTACAGTGCATTGTGATAAAGAAGGCATGGCAGAGCAGTTCCATTTATATTAAAAAGAATATGTATGGACGCCTTTAACACTGTGGTAGACCAGAAAGCAGAATGAACAACAGGAACTAGGGGTGTGTTTAATCTTCAAAGACTTGCCCCTCACGACCTACTTCTTTCAGCTAGGCTCTATATCCTAAATGCTGCACAGACTTCAAAATAGTGCTACTAGCTGGGGAAAAAGCATTCAAAATGTGACCCTGCTTATGAGTATAAACATCTAGAAGAAGACAGTTTGATGCTGAGTCAACTTAAGCAATAATAAGTTTCTCCCTTGGGCCTATGACTTCTCCATGCATGAGTTATTGACCAGACTTGTAGTACCAGGTGCAGATGGTGAAATGGGCATCAAATGCAAGTGGATGGTGATTGGTTGCTCCAATAACCATCGTGCCACTATTACACAAGTGGATATATGTTGCCTTGCAGGTTAGTATTGTAGTTGATGCAGTTTATAGCTAAGTAAGACAGATTAAAATGGTAACAATGCTTAATCTAATGTCTCAACTGTTTTAGATGCTTGTATGTCATATTTTTTGGAGAAAACTATAATTCCCTGCATGTGTTCATTGATCTGTCCATCCATTCATTTGCTTAACATATTTATTTTAAGGATGTGGAACTGAAGATACGTAAAGGATGTGTCCTACTTTGAAGAATGTTCAGATGTGGTTGGAGTGGCCAAACACATACAATTTAAACTAAATACTAACCAGGGAAATAACTTGTCCAAGTCCAATGGACAAGCTTTGAACAGGGTATCACCAAGCTCCAGAGGTATGGATATGAGCTATATCTGGAGTGTAAAACAATCAGGATTTGAATTTTAGGAGAAAGAGAGTGATTGAAACACCTAATGCTTAAGTTGAGAAAGCATTTCTGGGAACAGAAGGCAGGTGGTAGTCCCTCAGTAGTGGGACTTTCATTGTGTAACTTCTACTCTGACAGCCACAAACCAGATAGAAATTAAAAGTAGAGGCTCTTTGGAGTTCTGATGTGAAGTAGGAGGGAGGTGCCTTCTTTTAAAAGGTGTGTTCTATTGGACATTCTTGTAAACCATTAGACTCTCGAAGTACACATAAAACACAATCATATTTGCCACTATACTACAGTACTACAAGCTCTTCCCATCTCACCTTCACCACAATCAATGGCATTATCACAACTTCCATGTCTGCCACCATTACCACCTCCACTATTTCTGATAACATCACCGTCATTACTTTTATCCTTTCCAATGTCATTGTTATTGCCTATAACAGTACCAACATCTCAAATACCACCATTACCACCACCATTTCCACAAGGCAAAACTAACTTTTGGCCTACGTAATTATGAAGACGAATGTTCCACATTTTAAGGCATATGCCAGCTCCAAGTCAAGGCTCCCATCTCCTCAAATGCATGTTGAAGAGAAATCTAACTATTAAAATTCCAGGAGATGGGATGGGATGCTTGTAGTGGCTACTGACAGGAACTCTGAGAAAGTCTGCTAGACAGGGTTTCTTGTCTTCTCTACTCAAGCAACAGGAAGGGCTGATGTTAAACCCTAGCAAGGGATCCTGCTGCATGAGTTATGCTCAGAAAGATCCTATAAATGGTTCCTTTCATCTTCTATTGAAATGAAAGAGCAAGAGAGAGAAAGAGAGAGTAGAAATGAATTGTATTCCTACTGCAGAGAGTTCATTTGATAAATAATGCATATAGAGTTTGCAGTAATAACTGCTCTTTTTCGATTCAGCATGTGTGAGTCGGTTTTGACATATACTCTCTGTATTTCTAACAGACGGTTACTGACTGGTGCCTGGACTGGCATTATGAAAGGCAAGGCAGACTGTTAACATTTGCTGTAGTATTACAAAGGTTAACTTGGTTTTCCCCTTGAGCTAGAGGCAGGGTATTTTTGCCTTTCAGAGAAATGCAGATGATGGGGGGTGGGGGGAGAACTGGCTTTGCTCTGGGTACCTAGGAATGGGTATCAGAATAATGCATTTACCCAAGGTTGAGGGACCAGGATTTTCTGCAATCACAGCCTGGCTTCTTTTCCTCAGCATCAAAGCCAGTCCCAGTGACCCCATGGACTCTGAGAAGAATACAGAGATATGATCCCAAGCTTTCCTGGAAGAAGGACTGGCCCAAAAGCCATGGGAGGCTCCTGATTTGCCTATGGTTATTGGAAAACTTGCCCAGCCTGTGTGATTTTCTCTCCAGCTGGGGCCTGGCTTTCAAAGAGACAATACTGGGCTCATGTGCCATCAGTGCTATTAGTCATCATTGGTTACTTTCCATGTCTGCCTTGAAGGCCTTGAGAGCACACATTATTTTTCATGTTACCTTACTTGGTCCTTACCAAAATGAGGTGGGAATTCCTATCCCATTTGATAAATATGGAAATTGAGCTTTGGATAGGCCTGGTGGCTTGTCCAAACATAACAAAACAGTAGGAAGAAGAGTTAATTCCAACTGAATTTCAATTTTTCTGATTCTAAATTAGTGATTTACTTTATATAAGAAGCCTCTAGAGCCCTCTTGCTACTTGTATAGGGGGAAAGTAAGGGCAGCATACACCCCAAAGTTAAGATAAATACACATGTTCCCTAGACACACACATGTACATGTGCACACACACAAAATCATTTTGGTGCACCCATAAGCATACACACATACTCACACATGCACATATCTATATATCTTTACATATATGTACAACTTGAATTCCCAAGCATGTATGTGTTGCACACTCATGCACTTGTACATGCAGGCATACATGTACACACATAGGGATGTACATTGTCATGGCTGAAGTCAGCAGCAAGCATCTCAGCAGAGGATGGTTTCTGCTATTCAGTATGTTTTCATTTGCTTCAGTGGAAAAAAAATCATTCCAAGCCTCAGGAATCACATTCTCCCTGGTCCCAGATGGATCGGAGGAGCAAACCAGGAGCCCCAGGAAATGTTTTCCACTCTGCAGGGGTCGGCAATTTTGGAGAATCACGATACAGAGCCTCTTTTAGCTGCTGACCCCTCACTGGGGTTCATAGCAGTCAGTGGTTACAATTTGTGAGGACTAAGATTTATAGCGCTCGGTGTCCAGGAAGATGTAATTTACCTCACAGGAGGACAGCTTTTGCTCCCAGGAAAATGTTTTTACCTCCCCTGACTCACCTCAAGATTTAAGGAATCACTGTGAGAGGTGAGAGGCTGTCTAAAATTTTAAATATTAGATTCACTTCCCCAAAGACTAGATAACATTAATGTCAGAGCCAAATCATGTTTCTATCAGAGTCCCCACTCAAATAACCTGCAAGAACTTTCCAGGAAGCCACAGAGAATGAAGCTTCCATATCCATCTTCTGTTTTCCTTCCTGTCTTCTCATCATTTATTTTGATTTCTCTTGGAAGCGTCTCATGGGAAATCTTACTTTCCTATGTTGTAGGATGTTTACTGCTCCTCGTAATTTTCTTCTCTGTCAATTTCTTTGTTTTCCTTTTCAGCGATATTCTTTCCTCCTACTGCATAAATTCTTAATGGTTTCTTTCTGATAGCCTCATATTTCTGCCAATTATTTTGCCCTTTTTTTTTTGTACATTGGCTTTTCCCCCTGATTCTTGTTCTTTGTGCTTCAGACTTGGGATTGAAGTGCACATTAGTTTGACCCCAGACTCTCACATCTTACTAGCCACATGACCTTGACAAGATACACATTCAAACTCCCAAACCCTAATTGCCATATCAGAAATTTGAGGTTACTATAGCTACAATGTAGGGATGTACTAAGAATCAAATGAGATCCTGCTTGGAAGCACCTGTCCTCAGACATGACACATGATAGGTAATCAAAGAATGTCCAGTTGTCTCCAAAAAATACATGCTCATTCATGTTCCCTTACAGATTCATCAGTTACATGGAGCAGGCTATGAGGATTAGCCAGGTTTCATGGGGCAGGCAGTTCCTAATTTGTTGTAGGAGGATGATCACTAACAAGACTGCTTTGATTTGGTGCCGCCTGAAGAAAACAGCAGTGACTTAAGCAACGAAGGAAGTGACAGGGCAAGGGGGGTCAGTCTGCTCATGCTCTGTGTGCACACTGCAAATATCTTGATAATGGAGAGGGGGAAAAAATCAAAATGTGCTCCTTGGTTCAAATAAGCTGTCATAGCCTGGGAGATAAAGATGTACTCATCCATGAAAGCTGGGCGCTAGACACACACCATCATTATGCACAATTTAATAATATACACAGGACTTCTCCCAGTTCTTATTTGGCAGCAGCCAACACTCTGAGCACGGATCTTGCTAATTTTGTGTATTTGAATTCTGCAGTAAAACAAGCAATCTCAATATTTGGGTTCACTGGGAACCAGTTCCAGAATTGTAATGATGATTAAATGTGGGAATGTCCTAGTTGCCTTAATACTTAATTAATTCACACTGACAGGGTGAGTTTGATGATATGCAAACCATGCAACCCTTACCAGCAACAAGAACATCCCATGATCTCCACTCCCACCCCAAATAACAATGGCAATAGGGCAGGAACAGTGGTCACACAACATAGGCAGTGGTTAAAAGGGTGGCAGGGGAGGAGCAGAAGGTTGTACTCATCATGGTAGCTTTTTCCTTTATTAATAATTTGCTTTGCCAACAAGGCCATCTATCTTTTTCAGATGTAGCTATTGACTGTGGTTTGGGAAGTACTTCTATAGAATGTACAATTGGGTTGTCTGACTCTTATTTGAGAAAAAGGTAGGCCAATGGTAACTTTCTAGAAGCCAGGAGCCAGGCAAGAAGGGCTTCCTTCTTTGGATTGCAGCATAAGTGCATTGCTTTAAAAGACTGTGTCTGTTTTCATCTACAGACAGCCTAGTGTCTGAAGCAAGGCTCCTGTACCACCTCCTTGGAGTGCCCATGGCCCCTTTTGTTTTATAAATTGGAGCATCCTCTTGGCTATACCATCAGGTTTTCTTCTTTCAATACATGTAAGCTGTGAAAAGCAAAAGTACAGACAACTTCAATCTATGCAGCCATTCAATGCATCATCAAAGAGCAGGGTTATTTCTGTCTTCCTGCGTGGACGTCCTCATTACACTGACTTTTGTTCTCACGTTAGATGCCTCTTGATCTCAAAATAGTTACCAAAGCTCAAGTTATCACTCTTGCCTAGCAATATCAAAGTTTATAAGTGGGGTGAGAGTGATCTTTCATTATTTTATTATTTATTTAAAAGTAAAAGTGTTCCCTAAGCCTGCCTTAAAATTTACTGAACAAATAGTGCCATTTTGATGGCAGTTGCCTGAAAGGGGGAACAGAGACATCATGATAGGTTTAGGTGTATCCTTATATCTTTATTCCCATCACGGGCTAGAGTATAACCCAGATTCACAGTGAACTGTCATCAGACAATTGAATGAAATCAAGATTCTATGGCAAAGAAGACATGAAGGGTGATAGAGAGATAATCCCGGGTTATGTGGTTTCCAGGGGGAGTTGGCAATAAAAACAGAGCACATGGGAGTGGGAAGCCAAGGGGTGGTGATTTTCCTTCCCTGTTCTAATCTCCCTGAGAGCCTTGAATCTGAGCCACCGGCATGCTGTCAAAAAGAATATGTAGTAATAACATGGATGCGTTACTCCCAAATAGTTGGTCCCTTGATGCCAATACTGCTAATCATTTCCTCACAGAATCTAAGCCACCAACCTCTTCTGCTCAACACTTAGCAGAAAGCCGTGAATTGAAAGGGAGCACCATCAAGGGATGGAATCATTTGGCAACTGGACAAACCCCACCTGGACCACACTCAGTGCTTGAGAGTGAGGGACACATCTATTTGCTCACCAGGTTAAATAGACAGACGTTAACCTTTGTCCCAGAAGCCACTGGGCTTCAGAAATCCAATATCCAGTATGAGAGCATTGAATACAATGTGAAAAGTCTCAGAAAGGAAGCTCACTAATAAAGACTGTTGGTAGATCAGGGCTAGGAGACACTGCTGGGTCTAAGGAAGCTGAGAAACTAAGAGATCAGAGTTAGAGAAGCAGGGGGAGCCATAGTCATCTCTTTGCTGCACTGCTTGCTCTCAGAGGCTGGTAAGAGAAGCATCAATATTCTCCAGCCTTGTAATGCCAGGTGGCATCTGCCATCATGGAGGAAGGAGGAGGAGTCATAGATGCTTTTGTGGAGGTCCCAAAACTCACTAACACACAGCTGCTAAAATCTCAAAACGTGGCTGACGCCAGCCATGATGATGTCCATCTGTAAATTCAGCACTCAAGAGACAGAGGCAGAAGGATCACAAATTTCTGGCAGCCTGGGCTATGTGGTGAAACACTGTCTCAAATATCTTAAAACAAAACAAACTGCATTGTCTCTGGTAGAAAAAAATTAACTCTATTCCTTACTCATTATAAAAACCTGGGCACATGCATTCACATCTTTTAGCCTCAGTTTCCTGATCTATAAAGTGAGGAGAGTGCCACTGTTGTCCCTGAGTTGCAAGGATTAAGAAATACCCCTTATAATTTGGGGAAGCAGTGGTGGTCTATTATCCATGCTTGGTATGAGCCAGATAGGATGCTGTGCGAATCCGCGTCACAAAATGAGACCTGAGGTCACATCCATTAATAAAGTAGATTTTTAACATGCATTGATCAGAAAGCTGGTAAGTGTCCATATCTGCTTTTTAAATGAGTCTTTTACACATGAGAAAGTGTTTACTCTTCCTTTGGTATTGAGGAAGCCCACTTTCCAGTGTCTTCATCCCTAAGGTTTAGCTCTGCCAGGATTTCTAGTTCAGGCCTCTAATGGCTGGCATAGAGTTCATGGTTCAGAAACATCAAAGAAACTCAGAAGAAAAGAAGAGAGTGAGGAAGTTAGGATCACATTGTTCTCACTGTTATTTGTCAATTTGCGCAGACAAAACTCTGAAGCCAGAATGTCTTCTTAAGGTTCACATCAATGTGGTAATCTGCCAACACTGGCTACTTCAAGTCTCATTCCTCTTATAAATACCTGTGTTATCATGGTCAAACCCAAGGTAATGTGGGATAGCTTGAGATAGCTAGCTTTCTCCTCCTCCTCAGGCTTGGTTTTGTATTCCAACTTGACTTTACCAATTGGACTTGGCTCTGCAACCTCAACCTCACTTTTGCATCAAGTCTCTTGAACTTGCTGTGCAGAAGCAGCCTTCCCGCTTTGACATGAGATCTTCCTATGCTGAAGCCCCTCCTTACTGCCTGTGGACCTGACACTAGCTCTGGTATGAACCTCTGCTTTGAACCCAAGTAGGTCCTATGGATTAAATAGTAAGAACCTCATTTTATAGGCAGGGAAATGGAGGGTCAATTCTAAACACCTGGAAATCAGATGTTAGCTTCTGGCTTCAGTCTTCTTATCCTAGACATTCTGCTGCACCAGAGACACAGAAACCTTGCTCTGAGCGTCTCCAGAAGATGTTTGGAAGATTCTCCAGCCCTACGTAGGTTGGAAGGCCTACTTTCTCAGTTAGATCCTTAATTCTGTCTTGGCTGGGCAACCTTTCCCTCCTCTCATCTCCCTGGATGATCTATAGGTGGTATCCTGCATCTTCCTGGGCTTGCCCTCGGACTCCTCCCATAGGCTAACATTCTGGCCCTGTATCTTTACCCAGCTACCAGGCCTTTCCATCCATATTGGTGGCCATTCTATCTCCAGTTCTCTAATGTGAGAACCCCTAGAACTTATCTTAGATAAGTTAATTGTGTTTCTTCTCTTGACTTTCCAAGTCTGCTACTCATCTGAAGAACCACTTGGTATTATCTGTCACTATGAAGGGCTTGTTTATCTTTCACTCTTCTGTAGGTCCTGTGACTGCATTTATACTTTACCCTGCCCCACTAAACATGTTCCACACCAGCAGACAAACTAACTTGTTCAGGAGTCTAGAATCTGGGCTCCCACCTCCTTTTGGACTCCCATTGGTACTGCCACATTCCACAGTTGAGCCATGACATAGGCCCAAACCTCCTGGCCCTTGCTCTCTGAAGCATAATTACATTGTAGCAGAGGTAGGAGAAATTTAGCCTTTACCTCCGAATCTCAGAAGAAGGAGTCTGGGATTCCAGGGTCTGGCAAATGATTAATAGGTCTGGCACACTAGATTCGACCCATCAGGGCAATATTAAATGTGATTTATGAGTTGGTTTTAATTGAGATTTTACTGAATTATTATTTCCTGCACAGGGCAGATCTAGACCCTTGCTCGTACGTGCCCTAGGAGTCTTGTCATGGGAGTTAGGTGAGTGTAGAATGTTCAAAGAAGACATCAACTTTCCTCAATGTGGGAGCAGAGGTAGCCTCTTGGTTCCCCTTTCCTGTACCCTCCATAACACCCCCACCAAGTGTCAGCCTTAGAAGGGGAGAAATCAAATCCTTTGTCTCCTCTAACACCTTAAATTCAAGTTCAAATGATATGTTGACCTTGTTTGCCAAAACAGTGAACTCTATGGAGTTTAGATGCAAGTGATGTTGTGGAGAGTTTCGGTTCCAAAAGAGGACAGAAGAACTAAGCAATACTTCAATGAATAACATTCCTAAGCAGCAGGATTTCAGCCCACCAGAGATGTAGTTGGTGGGTTTATACACAAGGAGGCAAAGACAGATAACTAATGAGTCTTTGGAGGTGTGAGGTGAGACCACCTTGAACCATGAAACTGGAAATTTCAGCTGACATGTTGAGTACTAGTGGCAGTCACACTGCTGTCTGAAGGCACAGTAGCTGCAAAGCAAGGGGTAAAGAAAAGGAAATGTATCGGAATTTTCTCTCCACTACCACAAGGCTGCTCTCTGACCTATAAGTGGGGGAGTTAGGCTTAAACTGCACTTATTGAATTTTTGAACTGCAATGGGCAAAGGAAATTACTCGTTAATATATAAAGCCCTGCATTTCCTATAATGTGAATGCCAGTGAAAAATGGATTCATGCCTGCCTCATAGAGAGAAGCTTGCCTTTAAAGTACTAACGTAAATGTGTCCTTAGGGAGAGCAGGAATGGCGAATTAATAGAAGTTTGCAAGGAGCTACAGAGCAGAGGCAGCTTGGACTCAGCTCCATGCTTGCAGACATGCAGAGCCCAGGTCATTTTCAGGGTTCAGGAGTGACTAGAGGGGCATCTGATTTGGGTGCCTAGGGGATACCTTCTCCACTGGGATCCTCTGGAGGTGTGCAAGTGAGAGAAACAGGAGATGCAGGAGGGCAGTACAAGCTGGAAGTGTAGATGCGGCTTGGAACTTCTGCTCTATCTTCAGGTGATTCACTCTCTGTAAACTTTAATTTCCTCTGTTGTATATGAGTAGCAACAACAATGTTTGCCTCATGGAGTTCTTTGGAGACTTAATACAGATAAAGCACCTGTTATATGCTCATATTAGTTTATTTATTTTACCTTTACACATTCTTTCAAGAAGATATGCCCATTTAATAGACAATAATCAAGTTCCTATTTTTGGCAAGATGGCTTCTGACTCCAGAAAGACAAGAATATCGTGGTAAATATAGCAACAATGGCATTCAGGGGACACTATGGAAACACTGAGGTAGACGAATTCACTCTGAGGACATAGGAAGACTCTGAGAAGGCCAAGATGAGGAACGATCAGTGTTTAGTCTGAAGTTAAGGCAGGAGTAGGCCAGGCAGGGCTCTCTAGGATGGATTCTGCCCTCGCAGAGGCATGCTGCTAAGAATCAGAAGTGCATATAAATCGGTTGCAACAGCTTCTGTGTGGTTGGAATAAGAGGTAGAGTCAGGGAAGAGGAGAGGAAACAATGTGGTCAGCAGAGATCATGGAGGGTTTATGCAAAGGATAGTGGGAAGCTTTTGTGTAATGAAGAAGAACTCTTGGAGGACTTTCAGCAACAAATGTGACCATAACACTGGCAGGATGTAGATAGAAGTCAGCCTTGGGGAGGCTGTGGCTGAGTGACTAGGCTGTGGTAGTAGAATAGTCTAGGGAGACTTGGTAGAAGTCAGAACACCATGTTGCTGATAGGATGGAGAGGAGGGTGGAGACTCCATGGAGATTCAGAAAGAAAAATGAGTAGAATATGGGCCAGAGGAAGGAGTCACAGTGGTTTTTCAATTCAGAGGTTATGCACCTCAATTGCAGAGTTGCAATAGAGAATTCTGGAGGAGGATCTTTGGAGGAAGAAGATGCTGAACTTAGCTGAGGGCTTATGGAGTCTGATGGACCTACACAGCTACTGGTTGGAAATGCCCAGGGAGTGTGGGACCATACAGTGCTGGGCTGGATAAATGCAACTGGGTCTCTGTGAGGGGAGTTCGGGGCTTTGAGTTAAATAAGATGTAGTCTCTGTCCTTAAGGAGACCACTGGCTTGATAGGAGAGAAACATCTGAAGGAAAATGAGCGGTCTCATGTTTCCCAGAGAACCCAGCTCAAAAGGAAGCTAATGATGTGTGGTTGGGTCAGCAAAGCCCCAGAGCATAGCAGTGTTTTGAACATAACTCCCACAGGGTGGGTAGAAATCCACTAAGCAGGGAACAAATGGGTAGGAAGACACATAACACTTTGCAGGAATTCCACTGTGGACTTGACTTTTATGCAGTCTCTTGTGGCTGGAACAGGACTATTGCTTTGTAATAGAAGTAGAAATACAAGATGACAGTGTGGGTAAGGTCTAGAATTAAATTCTAAGAGCAGTTGGAAGGCAGGTGAAAGAACTCAGACATGATAATAGAGGAAACAGGATCTGTGTAATGGTCTTAAAAACGAAAGACTTAGGTTCATGAATCAAGACGTATTTGTTTGGGATCAGTGTAGAGTAGACTAAAGTTAAGATACACCACGACAAAGGCATAGAGAGTGGCCTAGAGTCTATAGTGATCCAAGCAACAGATGATCAGCTGCTGCAGGGTAGAAAAACTAAAGTATGTATGCATTGATCATTGATGATGGACAGAGTATAGGTGAAGCAGGGATGACTGGGAGATTTTCAACCAAGATGATAGTGTGATTTTTTTTGAAAGAAAACTATGAGAAGCACTACACTTGGAGAAATGAGACTGTGAAAAGTGAGTTTGAAGCTGGATATCTTGCATCCATGGAGATGTCTAATTAATAAGCATCCAGCCTGTGGATTTGGAACTGGGAAAGAAGCTCAGACCTAAGAGGCAGCAACATAAATTCATGGGAATGGACTAGATCATTAAAAAACTGTACAGAGTGAGAAGAAAAGAAGGCAGAAGATGAAGCAGGGGTAAAGCCATCAATACACAAAGGGCTATGAGAGGAAGACAGGACAGAACAAGAGTGATGGAGAGGTCAAAGGAGAATACACACAGAGGGACTTTATAGATGTCAGTAGAAGACATGTGCCTTCTCTGGATGCCCCTGGTGTGCTAGGTCTCCTTCCAACACAGGATGAGTCTCTGTGTTTTGTGGTGGGTCACTGACCTGTTTGTCCATTAGTTGCTGCATTCTGACAGTTGGTAGCCACTGCTTCTGCTGCCTTAAAATGTCATACAGGGCTGGGAACAAGATGAGAGTGTACTGGTTTTGGTCAGTCTCTGAATAAGAACTCAGCCAGGTAAAATATGGAGGAACAATTAGACACACTGGGAGTTTTGGGGCTCTCAACACGGTGGTGGGAGAAACTGCAGGACCATCCCAGGGTAGATCTCTACGGTCAGGAAAAGGAGGCTGATTGTGATTGTGACTCACTGATGTGGGCTGATGCCTCAGAATCAGGCAGCAGAGAGAGAAAGGCAGTAGATACGCCACTAAAGGGAAACAGAAGAACTGTCTCACAAGTCTGAAGACTGGCTAATGGATTGTTTTGAGTAATGAATTCCTTTATGTCCTTCCTGCTTATCTTCGTATTGTTAAGAAACAAAACAAAACAAAACAAAAAAAAAAGCCCTTCATTTAGGTCCTTTATCGATCTGGTGGATGCCTCAGTCTGTGCATGTTGCTATATTCATAATTTGTGTTATGTGTTGATTTGTGATTATAGGAGATACTTGTTATCTGGAGGCATGGTACCTTCAATGAAACAGGCCGGGAGTGCTCTGAGTTCCATTCTGTGTCTGATTTCTAACACCAGCACCAGTTTAGCTCATGGTGAACTGGCACCAGAGAAGCCTGCTGTGGCAATCTCCAGTTTTGGCTCTGTACTGAGGATGTGAGGGCATGTTAAGACAGGATGAAAAGACAAAAAGATAAAGAGTAAACATAGAGAATATAGTAGTGATGGGAAAGGTGAATATTTTAAAATAAGCAGCGGTCCTGGACTGACACTGTTTGGGCAGGATTAGCTCCCAGCACTTAAACCTTATGCACTCCTCTGGAGTTGTTATATTGCAGCCAGCAGGAA